>NC_143006.1:0-606878 GCF_061535395.1 Colias eurytheme
ACCTAACCTAACCTAACCTAACCTAACCTAACCTAACCTAACCTAACCTAACCTAACCTAACCTAACCTAACCTAACCTAACCTAACCTAACCTAACCTAACCTAACCTAACCTAACCTAACCTAACCTAACCTAACCTAACCTAACCTAACCTAACCTAACCTAACCTAACCTAACCTAACCTAACCTAACCTAACCTAACCTAACCTAACCTAACCTAACCTAACCTAACCTAACCTAACCTAACCTAACCTAACCTAACCTAACCTAACCTAACCTAACCTACCTAACCTAACCTAACCTAACCTAACCTAACCTAACCTAACCTAACCTAACCTAACCTAACCTAACCTAACCTAACCTAACCTAACCTAACCTAACCTAACCTAACCTAACCTAACCTAACCTAACCTAACCTAACCTAACCTAACCTAACCTAACCTAACCTAACCTAACTAACCTAACCTAACCTAACCTAACCTAACCTAACCTAACCTAACCTAACCTAACCTAACCTAACCTAACCTAACCTAACCTAACCTAACCTAACCTAACCTAACCTAACCTAACCTAACCTAACCTAACCTAACCTAACCTAACCTAACCTAACCTAACCTAACCTAACCTAACCTAACCTAACCTAACCTAACCTAACCTAACCTAACCTAACCTAACCTAACCTAACCTAACCTAACCTAACCTAACCTAACCTAACCTAACCTAACCTAACCTAACCTAACCTAACCTAACCTAACCTAACCTAACCTAACCTAACCTAACCTAACCTAACCTAACCTAACCTAACCTAACCTAACCTAACCTAACCTAACCTAACCTAACCTAACCTAACCTAACCTAACCTAACCTAACCTAACCTAACCTAACCTAACCTAACCTAACCTAACCTAACCTAACCTAACCTAACCTAACCTAACCTAACCTAACCTAACCTAACCTAACCTAACCTAACCTAACCTAACCTAACCTAACCTAACCTTTTTTTTTTTTTTTTTTTTTTTTTTTTTTTTATAGTGGAGAATGCATTTAGGCATACCCAGAGCGCTCGGGGAAAGAGCCCTGGGTTATGTCGGACTCACACCGCAGAATGCGGCGACTACCGACTAAACTCCACTGTGTTCCGTCACTCCGCTATATTGGCAGGGTCGCGGGTATTTGGTGTAACCGCATCCGTAACCCCGTCAGCGGCAGCCTATTTTTTATATAGGCCCATCGCGATTAAGACCTGGCTAGTGTTCGCCAGTTCCTCCTTCCTGGGGGGCGGCGTGAACGGAACACGTCTCACGCCGCCTCACCGCACCGGACGATGGATTATGTCCCCGTTCCACCGTCCGGCACCCAACATTAGGGAAGCAAGTCGCGACCGTGTACAGCGGTCGCGACTCGGCGACGGCGCCCAATAAGACGTCGCCGCCGAATAGGATCCGCGTTGGGATCTCCCTCGCGGACCCGCTCTGCTTCCTCCTTCTGCGACATCACATCTTCACAGAATGTGATAGCCGCGCGCCACGATCTGTCGCTGCCAACCATTGCGCGAGCTATGGAAGGCAGGGAGAGATCAGGGCCGACGACTGCGACTAGGTGAGCACGGGGCTCGGACCACGCGGGGCACACGGCGAGAGTGTGGTCTGCCGTGTCCTCCGGACTGTCACACCAATGGCAAGCCATTTGCGGCTCCCGCCTGGCGACTTTGCACAAGTACCACCCGAAACAGCCGTGTCCGGACAGCACCTGTGTCAGGCGGAAGGTAATTGCCCCATGCCGCCTGTCGCACCACTCGCGTAGGACCGGTCGGATAGCTTCGACCGTCCTCGCTCCTGCGCTGGGCCTCTCGAGCCGGCGTTCCCACTCCCTGAACCGCCGCTCGAGAGCATCAGCCCTCCATTGCTGGACTTGCTCCAGATATGGATTAATTCCATGCGATCTGGACGCGGTGACGCGGCGATAAACGTCCGCCAGCATCTCGGCATCCAGGTCCCACGGGGGCGTCCCAGCCATGACACACGCGGCCTCGAAGGACACTGTGCGATATGCCCTCACGACTCTGAGCGCCATGACCCGCTGCGGTCTACGCAAGTATGGTCTGGTACGGACGCTCAAAGAGTCGGCCCAAATGGGCGCACCATAGAGGGCCATGGAGCGAATGACGCCGGTGTATAGACGACGACACGCACCCCCAGCCCCTCTTAGATTCGGGAGCAGACTTCCAAGTGCCCCGGCCACCCCAACAAGACGGGGGGCGAGGCGACGAAAGTGCTCCACAAATGTCCACCGGCTGTCCAGCACGATGCCCAGGTAGCGCAAAGTGGAACCGACGCCGATGGACGTGCCACCCACCTGGATAGCTGAACCAGCAGCCTGCGCCCTTCGACGGCCGCGAAACAAAATTGCCTCTGACTTGTTCAGAGCGACCTCTAAGCCAAGTCGTCTGATTCGGCGCACAACATCCGCCACACCAGCGGTCGCAATGAGGGCTGCCTCCCTGTACGAGGCCCCGCGTGCAGTTACCAGGGTGTCATCCGCGTAGCAAAGCACGCTGACACCCGGTAGATAAGTGGCACGCAGGACCCAGTCGTAGCCGATGTTCCACAGAAGGGGCCCAAGAACCGAGCCCTGTGGAACACCGCACGTCACTTCCTTTTCTTGCCACCCACGACGCGCGGGGTACGCCACAGCCCTCTCCGATAAGTAGGACTGCAACAAGCGCACCATATACCCGGGCACGTTGTGGTAGCGGAGCGCTTCGATCACGCAACTCCACGGCAGAGTGTTGAATGCGTTGGCGATGTCAAGGGACACCGCCAAAAGAACTCCGCCTTCATTATCTGCATGATCAGCGAGGTTCCGCAATTCAGCAATCGCATCGATAGTGGACCTTCCCCGGCGAAATCCAAATTGGTTCTCGCTTAGGTCCGGCCCCACTCCCTCCAGATGGTCGATGAGGCGAGCTGCGAAGACGCGCTCAAAGAGCTTGCTCACCTCATCGAGCAGCACGATCGGCCTATAAGCCGAGGGCGAGTCGCGCGGGCGTCCCTCCTTCTGCAACAGGACCAAGTTCCCGGTCTTCCACCTACGGGGAAATTGGCCCTGTTGGAGGCATTTTGT
This sequence comes from Colias eurytheme, assembly GCF_061535395.1. Classification (NCBI taxonomy): domain Eukaryota; kingdom Metazoa; phylum Arthropoda; class Insecta; order Lepidoptera; family Pieridae; genus Colias; species Colias eurytheme. The sequence continues at coordinate 3,124 of NC_143006.1, forward strand.
GAACAGCTGTTCCACCCTGGGTCCAAGAGATTCTAGCGCCAGCACCCAGGCCCGCCCGGGAACACCGTCAGGGCCGGGGGCGGCATTCTTCGCCTTAAGGCGCTCTACTGCCACAGCGAGCTCGTTGCGAGTGACTGGAGGGACATTTTCGTTGTTGAGCTCCTCCTGCGCAGTCATCGTGGGTGCCATCGGTGGGGGAGAATGTCTTCCCCGACTTGGAAACAAGGACGTCACCACTTGCTCCAGAAATCGTGGCTCGAGACTTTGAGACAAGGGCGGGGCCCAAGGGCGAAGCTTTTGCCTCACCCTCTTATACGGCCGACCCCAAGGTTCGCGGTTCAAACTCTCGAGCATCTCCTCCCATGCACGGGTCTTAGCGCTGCTGATGGCGTGCTGCAGAGACACAATGCAGTCCCTATAGACGGCGTATAACCGCGCTTCCTCCTCTTCGTCACGCCGCCTACGGCGCCTGTGCCTGGTGTACGCCCGCCTCGCAGCCACGCATGAAGCACGCAGCTGGGCAACATCGGCGGACCACCAGTACATTTGGCGCCTACGTGGAACCGACCGCACCCTCCGCATGCTCGCGTCGCACACCTGAGACATAGCTTCGGCAAGCCAAGTGGCCTCCTCCTCTACGTTTTCGCCGTCATTCTGCTGCGACGGGAGCCAAGCCTGCACTAAGGCAGCCTCAATGAGGAGCTCCCTATCGAGGCTACCAAGTGCCCAGCGCGGACGACAATCGCCAGGGGGGAATTGACTGGGAGCCGTCGAGGGCGTGGAGACGCTAAACCGGATATAACGGTGATCCGAGAGCGTCTCCACGTCCAAAAGAACCCTCCAGTCTTGTATACGACGAGCGAGAGGGGGGCTCGCAAACGTGACATCTACAATGGATCCACCCCTCTGCCGAACACACGTTAATTCTGCTCCACGGTTAACAACCGTCAGTCCCGACGCAACTGCCCAGTCAGCGAGTGTCGAGCCACGTATATCACTTGCCACGCAGCCCCAAGACACCGACTTGGCGTTCAGGTCCCCGGCCAGAAGCACAGATTGAGGTTGTGCGAAGTCTAGCAGATCCCTCAGCTCAACCAAGAACTGCTCGAAATCGGCGAGGCAGCGGTTCGGCGAGAAGTACGCCCCCACAACGGTGAAGCCATTGACAACCGCCGAGACGCATCCCCGTCGCCTTATGATTTGCTCAAGCTGTGTGTCGCCTTGAGCAACCAGCGCCACCAAGCCGTCCAGATCGCCCACCCAGTTATCCCGGGGGGGCAGATTGTATGGCTCAGACACTACCGCCACGTCAATCTCCCACTCTGCCAGACTCTGATGTAAAAGGTCCTGGGCCCTGGCACAGTGGTTGATGTTGGCCTGTAGGAAACGCAGTGGGGCCATTACTGCGTTTCCATGGCTGCCTCCGTTTGCGGTACCTCATCAGGCACCGGAGCAGAGCGTGATGGCGTTGGAGCGCCATCTTGCTTCCGCATTCCACCTCTTTTAGGCTTCGGGGCCTTACAGGCTGCGCTTCCAAGCCGATGCTCTGCCGGTAGCTTTGCCTCCGTGCATAGGGCGCAGCGAGCGGAGGCGGCATCGCATCCACCAGCTTTATGGCCTGTTTCACTGCAGCGGAAGCAAGTGGCACTCCTGTCCGTCGGCGAGGAGCACGTGGCGCTGACATGGCCCACCTCCAGGCAGCGGTAACAGCGCAGGGGCTTCTGCTCGGTGAGAGAGACTTTCGCCGAAGCCCACCCAACCATTACGCGCCCCGCCTGCGCCAGCTTCTTCGCCGCAGTCACCGGGCAACTAACCCAGGCTGATACAGCACCTCGGGGGCCCGTGCGCAGGCCACCACACTTCACATGCTCCGCGGTACACTCCCCTGCGCGCGATACCGCAGCCGCAATGTCCTCGACTGTGGCCGAGTCATCCAGGCCAGTGATTCGCAAGTCTGCGCACTTGACCGGCCTGGACACCTTAACGTTATCCTCACCGAGCACCTCCCGCAATTTGGCGGCAAGGGAGTCCGCTTCTTTGGTGCTGGAAGCACCGGGGATCTCTAGTATCCTGGCACCAGTGACAGCGCGCTTAAAACGCATTGCACTGATGCCAATTTCGGCGAGGTCTATTCCACGCCGCGCCTCCGTCAAAACACCGGCGTAGGTTACGCCACGCTCCTTCGCACTCGGCTGCAGGGTAAGGACGACAGCCGAGGAATTCGGAGCGTGGAGCTTTCGCGACTTCTTCTTGCGGGACTTAGCCGCAGGCTTCTTCCCTTTCCCCTTATTTTCTTTTCCTCGCTTTCCGACCACAGTCCACTCTCCGTCCTTTGACGGCTGCTGCGGGGGGCCGGATGACGTGGCCAGCGTATCTTTTCTGGGGGGCTTTGCACCCGCCGGATCAGGCTGCACGGGGACCCTTTCCTTCCCTTTCGCTAATTTCTTTTTCCTCTTCTTCGAGGTTGCCTCGATCTCCAAAGCTGGGACCGCCGTCTGCTTCGCGGTTTTCTTAATTGCGGGCCCAGACACCGATCTACCCGGTTGCGATGAAGCCGCAACACCTGCATATGTCCTCGCCTTTGATGGAGGGGGCGGTGCGAGGTCATCGGCCATCGCTTGTTCAGCCGCCTTTGCCGCTTTCCTGCTATCTGCCGCCAGCGGAGGTCTTATGCGCTTTTCCGGCAGCAGACGCTCCTCTAGAGCCTCAAATCTCGCGTTAATCATTGCTCCGACCTGGCGCAAGATATCCGAATCTTGGGGCTGAGCAGGCAGCGACGAGCCCTGAGAGGCCTTCACCTCTTGGAGTTCCCTTTTCAGGGAGTCGAGCTCCGCCTGTAGGCGGGAATTGGCTGCCTGCAGCAATCTCGTCTCCTCAGAGACAGTGTGTTTCTCTAATAGAGCTACTGACTGCTCAATGTCATCGTGGGCCAATTTCAAGGCCTTTTTAAAAGTGCCCTTGAGATTTGATGACTTGGTCATCACCTTCACGATTGCAGCCAGGTCATCGGCAATGCGGCGACTGAGAGCCTCGGACGTGTTTGTCTTTGCTGGAATGGGAGGGAGAGGAGCGCTAGCTTGCGCCACTTCAATGCGCTCGGCGCACTCAGCAACCTCCTTCTCGGCCTGCGCCTCCAACTCCCTCTTACGCAACCTCGTCATATCGAATGTGGCCTCGCGCCGAGTGGCGCTTGAACCCGATGGGCGGCCCTTCCCTCTTTTTGAGGTGGTCTTAATAAATGGGGATGTAAAAACCCCTGTGCCATCTTCTTCGTCGGAACCAGAACAGCTGGTGTCCAGCGTCCGCTTCCGCCACAGCCTGTCTTTTCCATCCATTTCTATGATGCTGTTGGCAGAGCTGGAGCTTGAACGCAGCACAGCCCTGCCCCGCCTTGTCTCGACACGCGCCGGAGACATACTTCCGTCAGTGTCTTCCAAATCATAGAAGTTTTCAGTGTCCATAATTGTGTGTTTGCTAGGGTCGTCGTTGATCGGTTCAGAGTTAAAGGACATTTTTGTTCCCACGAGTATGGGGGATATAAAACGTCCATCCGGGCGGTGCCCCCTGCACCCGGATAACCCTTTTACACCATGGAGGTCGGGCGGTATCCATGGGTGTACACAGCTAAAAGCTCACGCTCTCCCGAGCCAAACTGTCCAAGAAGGACAGGAAATCCACGCCGCTGGACTACAACGCGGATTTGAGGGTTTTTGATGAGGTGTCCTTCCTCTCAGGCCAGCCGATTAAGGCAAGCCTCCTGGTCCGTCATAGCTGCTAGACGTGACAACAACACTACAACGGATAACAGGTTGCCCGACGGGAGGCCGAAGCCTCTAACCAGGCGACAGAAAAACCTGCCGCCCAGCCCGCCGCGCCGCGATTGATACAACCGCCATCCATCGCTGCAAAGCAGCCCGTCGTCCAGTAGGACTAAATCGTCCGCAACCACTGGTCGCCATACCTCGCCGCAAAAGCAGCACTGTTCGAAAACAAACCCAGCAATTTCTCTGCAAAGCAGAGATTGCAACGAGGACGTGGTAGCCCTCGAGTTCCTCCACGCTGATTTTGGTCCGCGCCGGCAAGACCACCGGTACCCCCCATATCTGGGAGGCCTTCCCCTATCCGCCACCTGAGGACGCGCCCGATGGGAGACCAGAAACTCCACACGGGAACCTAACCTAACCTAACCTAACCTAACCTAACCTAACCTAACCTAACCTAACCTAACCTAACCTAACCTAACCTAACCTAACCTAACCTAACCTAACCTAACCTAACCTAACCTAACCTAACCTAACCTAACCTAACCTAACCTAACCTAACCTAACCTAACCTAACCTAACCTAACCTAACCTAACCTAACCTAACCTAACCTAACCTAACCTAACCTAACCTAACCTAACCTAACCTAACCTAACCTAACCTAACCTAACCTAACCTAACCTAACCTAACCTAACCTAACCTAACCTAACCTAACCTAACCTAACCTAACCTAACCTAACCTAACCTAACCTAACCTAACCTAACCTAACCTAACCTAACCTAACCTAACCTAACCTAACCTAACCTAACCTAACCTAACCTAACCTAACCTAACCTAACCTAACCTAACCTAACCTAACCTAACCTAACCTAACCTAACCTAACCTAACCTAACCTAACCTAACCTAACCTAACCTAACCTAACCTAACCTAACCTAACCTAACCTAACCTAACCTAACCTAACCTAACCTAACCTAACCTAACCTAACCTAACCTAACCTAACCTAACCTAACCTAACCTAACCTAACCTAACCTAACCTAACCTAACCTAACCTAACCTAACCTAACCTAACCTAACCTAACCTAACCTAACCTAACCTAACCTAACCTAACCTAACCTAACCTAACCTAACCTAACCTAACCTAACCTAACCTAACCTAACCTAACCTAACCTAACCTAACCTAACCTAACCTAACCTAACCTAACCTAACCTAACCTAACCTAACCTAACCTAACCTAACCTAACCTAACCTAACCTAACCTAACCTAACCTAACCTAACCTAACCTAACCTAACCTAACCTAACCTAACCTAACCTAACCTAACCTAACCTAACCTAACCTAACCTAACCTAACCTAACCTAACCTAACCTAACCTAACCTAACCTAACCTAACCTAACCTAACCTAACCTAACCTAACCTAACCTAACCTAACCTAACCTAACCTAACCTAACCTAACCTAACCTAACCTAACCTAACCTAACCTAACCTAACCTAACCTAACCTAACCTAACCTAACCTAACCTAACCTAACCTAACCTAACCTAACCTAACCTAACCTAACCTAACCTAACCTAACCTAACCTAACCTAACCTAACCTAACCTAACCTAACCTAACCTAACCTAACCTAACCTAACCTAACCTAACCTAACCTAACCTAACCTAACCTAACCTAACCTAACCTAACCTAACCTAACCTAACCTAACCTAACCTAACCTAACCTAACCTAACCTAACCTAACCTAACCTAACCTAACCTAACCTAACCTAACCTAACCTAACCTAACCTAACCTAACCTAACCTAACCTAACCTAACCTAACCTAACCTAACCTAACCTAACCTAACCTAACCTAACCTAACCTAACCTAACCTAACCTAACCTAACCTAACCTAACCTAACCTAACCTAACCTAACCTAACCTAACCTAACCTAACCAGTCATTTGCCCGAACGCGGTCCGTAGACAGCGAAATCGCATCGCTCCTGAGTTTATTTTTTGCAAAAGTGGTATTTTTTCATCTTACACACTAGTGTAATATACCAGTGGATGCGCGCTTGGACAACAGATACGGACGCGAAAACCGTTTTAAAATCGAGTGAGCCTGTGAAAAGTTATTACCGAAAGAAATTTTTACTAAATTAACAAAAGTACGGCGTCGCTGGGAAGTCCCGATTTATATCGGGGACTTCGCGAACCGCAACTGTAGTGTTGTGGGTATTAGTGAAACGAGTGCCTGTGAAAATTTTGGGATTTTTAGGACCCATACATAAGGTAAAACAAACAATTTTCGGCAAGCCGGGCGGTGGCAATCCTCCCTAACTCAGTGCATGGTGGAACGATACAAGTGTAAATAGACGCGTCTTATCAAAATAAAGCCTGTGGTTTTTGTCCCGGGGAAATCGGTTGAAAATTGGCGAAGATAGACACCAAAGAGTGTTTTAACCTAAAAGTAGGAACTTTCTTCCGCCAAAACTATACTTTTCTCCTTTCCCCCCACCGTGTTTCCTACTTAAATTAGTGCTGGGATATTCCATACACCTTCCCGCACAAAGATAATAAATTATCTTAACTCCTCATAACGTTTTTTTAAGAGAAAAATCTAAGTAGGTCACGAGTCAACAAAAACGAAAACAAGAAACACGTGGTGGCAAATGAATGTTTTCTTTTTAATGTAATAGACTAATAGTCTGTATTTGTACATTAGTAAATTATTGTAAGTGTAGCTATATAATAGACCAGCTACATCATTTTTGGTGTAGCTGTTAGACTAAGGTTATTATATACTGAGTGCTTAGGGACCATATACCACACAACACAAATATATATATATATATATTTTATAATATTATTATTTATAATAATTTTATTTATAATATTATTATCTTTCATTCATTTATTTCTATTCATCATAAACAGGCGACTCCCCTATTGGGAGACCTGATAGTCTTAAGTAAAAATAATAATTAGTAATTATTGACTTGAGTGGTTAGTACTGACTAGCTAGCTTTAGTAAGCTAGTGCTAGCTTAGTAGGTCGAACCGTACGATAATAATATCGTATAACTTATAGATTGACTTTTTAAACTGAAGTATAGACTATAATACTTATTAGGTATTACTAATATCATATTAGTATTTGCTGCTCATTTCCATTTTTATTTTATTTTATTGTAATCACTGACAGGTGCCTCCCCTATTGGGAGACTGATTAAGTATAAGTATTGACTCATTTATTGACTTGACTTTTTTTTTTATTGTTGACCAATTGTAATTATTACGGACGTATTAATATTAATATTTTATTAATATTTTAAATAGTGCTAAGTTGACAATTTTTAACTATCAGTGACCTATTAATATTTTATATTTTTATTTTATATTATATTTTTATATTATTATTTTATATCTTATATTTATATCTGTGATATTTATATTTTTTTTGTAATTATTGACAGGTATCTCCCCTATTGGGAGACCTAATAGTGTTAAGTTGACCATTTTTAAGTATCAGTGACCTATTAATATTGTATATTATATTTTTATATTAATATTTTATACCTTATATTTATATCTGTGATAATAATTATTAATTGCAATTATTGACAGGTATCTCCCCTATTGGGAGACCTAATAGTGTTAAGAATAATTATTACTGACAGGGGTTTTTTTTTTTTTTTTTTTTTTTTTTTTTTTTTTTCCCCTGAGTCATCATGATCCACACTCCCCAGAGGCGTGCCAGTGACACGTTCACTATCTCCGAACCAGTGAAGAAGCCTGCAACACCTAAAAGTCGGACTGCAGAAGGGAAAGCCCTTCTGCTGAAAGGGAAAGCCCACCTGCGGGAGTCCCGAAATTTAAAGACTGATATAAAAGACGGGGTAATTACGGCGCTAGAAAGGATGTATGAAATAATAAAAGAGATTGAATTTGAACTCACCAATGCCAGGGCTGGTAGTGGAGGGCGTAGTGGGGACCCTATACATCCCCCCCCGCCATCCGATGCTGGTCCCAGCGTAGTTGACGACGCATTGGTGAGAAATCTGGACCTAAGTGAAGGAATGAAAGAAAGTATGAAAGAGATGATGACAAGAATGGAAGATATGAGAGTAAGCATGCGGGAGAATGAAAATAAAATGGACAAATTGAGCTCGCTTTTGGAGGGCAACATGACTGTCGCCAAAACGGCGAGTTATGCGGGCGTTGTCTCGAAGGGAGTCATAGAGAAACTCCCCGAAGCAAGAGCCCTGCATTCGGTCATGGTGTCATCCAAAGACGAACAAGAGACGGGTGATGAGGTGTTAGAAATGATCAGAAAGACTGTGGATGCAAAGGACGGATGGGTGAAAGTAGAGAGGGTAAGAAAGGTGAAGAACAGGAAGGTGGTCGTCGGCTGTGCGAATGAGGAAGAAAGAATCAAGGTGAAGGAAAGGCTGAGAAAGAATGAGGGATTAGTAGTGGAAGATGTAAAAAATAAGAGCCCTCTACTAGTCTTCAGGGATGTAATGAAATGCGAAGTTGACGATTTCGTCACAGCATTCAGTAATCAAAATGCAAGCATCCTTGAGGGCCTGAAGGGGGAAGAGAGAAAGGTAGAAGTAGCGTACGTGATGAAAGCAAGGAACCACCTCCAGAACCACGTAGTGGCCAGGGTGAGTCCACAGGTATGGAAGAGATGCACGAGTGAAGGATACGCCCATATAGGGCTAAGTAGAGTGAAAGTGATGGATCAAAGTCCGTTAGTGCAGTGCTCGCGCTGTCTTGGGTACGGGCATACGAGACGAATGTGTAGGGAGGAGAAGGAACGATGCAGCCACTGCGCCGGTCCTCACATGAAGACCGAGTGCGACAAGTGGCTGCGGGGAGAAGTGCCTCAATGCATCAACTGCATAAAGGCTAAGAAAGGCAGCGCAGAGCACAGCGCCTTTGACAGAGAGTGTACGGAAAGAAAGAGGTGGGATGCTCTGGCCAGATCGGCGGTAGCGTATTGCTAAGGTTGCCCAAGGTGAGTCCTTCCAGTACCGAATGCTGCAGGCCAATCTCCAGCGGAGCCAAATCGCCACACGGGAGCTACTGCTCGAAGCCACCAAGCGTAAGGCATGCGTAGCATTGCTGCAAGAGCCCTACGTTGGTGGGGCGAAAAGTATGAGGACATACAATGGAGTGAGGATCTTCCAGAGCGAAGGGGAAGGGGGTGGAGCAGTAAAGGCGTGTATTGTAGTACTCGACGACACACTGGATGTCGAACTACATACACGCCTTAGCAGTAACAACATCGTTGTGGCCACTCTCAGAACCAAAGCCTGGGAGATGATTGTAGTGTCCTTCTACTTCGAGCCCGATAAACCAGTGGGGCTCTACCTGGACCATCTTAGGCGGATAGGGAGTGAGCTGGGTATCCATAGGATGGTCCTGGGAGGCGATGCGAACGCAAAAAGCCCGTGGTGGGGTGGCGAAATGGAAGACTCGCGAGGAAGAGATGTGTCTGCTGTACTGGAAGAAATGGGAATGCACATACTCAACACCGGGGACATCCCTACGTTCGATACCATTAGAGGTGGGAAAAGGTACTCTAGCTACGTGGATGTGACAGCGTGCTCCGACGATCTGCTGAACCGAGTGGACAACTGGAGGGTTGAGGAGAGTCTCACGAGCTCGGACCACAACGGCATATCCTTCGGCATCAGACAACATAAATCCACAGGCACGAACATAATACGAACTACACGCATATTTAACACACACAAGGCAAACTGGACTCAGTTTCATGAGAAACTGACCCAGCTGATGTCGGACAGACAATTAACTATACAAGACATAGACACAATACACAGCACACAACAAATAGATGACGCAATAGACAGATACACTGAAGCAATCACACAGACATGCAGAGACACAATGCCGACCAAAAAACACACACAGAAATTCACCTTGTCGTGGTGGAATGATGAGCTCGCGCAGATGAAGAAGCAGGTGGCCACGAGGAGACGCAGGATCCGAAACGCAGCACCTGATCGCAGAGACCGCGTGGTTGGATTGTACCTGGAAGAAAGAGAGATGTATGAAAAGGCAGTGAAAGAAGCGCAAGAGAAGAGTTGGAAGGAGTTTTGCCGGAAACAGGATAGGGAGGGGGTCTGGGAGGGCATCTACAGGGTGCTTAATAGAGCCACAGGGAGAGAGGAGGATCTGCCCCTTTCGAGGGGCGGTGAGACCCTCGATGCCCGGAGCTCGGCAGAACTGTTGGCGGAGACCTTCTACCCCGAGGACCAGGAAAGTGGTGAAAGTGAGGGACATCGTCGGGTGCGCGGGTGTGCGGAGTCCTTGGACACCGAACCACCGGCGGGCCCGGATGACCCTCCTTTCATCATGGAGGAGTTGAAGAGAGCCGTAAGGTCCTTCAACCCCAAGAAGGCCCCCGGGGCGGATGGCCTCACGGCCGACATCTGTCAGCACGCTGTGGATTGTAACCCGGGATGGTTCCTTGCCTTGCTCAACAGATGCCTCTCTGCCGCCTACTTCCCCGCACAGTGGAAGTGGGCGACCGTGGTTATACTGCGAAAGCCGGGCAAGGAATCATATCGGGTACCGAAAGCCTATCGACCGATCGGCCTCTTACCTGTGCTCGGCAAAATCTTCGAAAAGATGCTGGTCGGCCGACTCAGGTTTTACCTGTTGCCCAAAATAAGCCCCCACCAGTATGGCTTTATGCCACAGAGGAGCACCGAGGACGCCCTCTATAGACTAGTGAACCACATCAGAAATATGAGGGAGGAGAAGAAGATTTCTGTTGTGGTATCGCTGGACATAGAGGGAGCCTTCGACAGCGCCTGGTGGCCAGCCATAAAGGTGCGGTTGGCTGAAGTTGGGTGCCCGGGGAACGTGAGGCGGGTGATCAGCAGCTACCTGAGTGAAAGGGGAGTGAAAGTTAGATATGCGGGCGTGGAAGTGAGTAGGGGGACCAGCAAGGGGTGCGTGCAGGGATCCATAGGTGGACCAATCCTGTGGAACCTCTTGCTGGACCCTCTGCTATGGATGTTAGAGGAGATGGGAGTATTCTGTCAGGCGTTCGCCGACGACATTGTGTTGGTCTTTGAGGGTGATACGGCCCTTGAAATTGAAATGGAAGCTAACCGTGTCTTAAATGCAATAGATGAATGGGGAAAGGAAAACAAACTAAAATTTGCACCGCATAAAACTTGTGCCCTCCTTTCCACGAGGAGATTAAAATATGACGTGCCACGGCTCGCTATGGGGAATGTGGAAATAAAATATTTTGACCATATAAAAATATTGGGCCTAACAATAGACAGCGGCCTCACCTTTAACGCCCACGTCGGGGCTGTATGCCAAAAGGCAATAGCCCGGTATAAACTCTTGGCTAGGGCAGCCAGAGTTGGTTGGGGACTTAGCCCAGATATTATTAGAACTATTTATGTAGCTGTTATCGAACCGACTATTATGTATGCATCGGCAGCGTGGGCACCCACCGTGGAAAAGATGGGGGTCCAAAAAAGGCTGAACACCGTACAACGGGGCTTCGCCCAAAAGATCTGCCGAGCATATCGGACCGTCTCCCTGAACTCAGCTATGCTGTTGGCTGGGATACTCCCCCTTGACCTCAGAATTCTCGAAGTCTCGAGACTATATGGGATCAAGAAGGGGGTGTCGCACCCAGCGTTGGGAGACAGGGAGGTGGAAAGAATGGCTCCGGCGATTGAGGACCCACATCCGGCAGAGCAGGAAGGGCTGGGGTTCGGGCTGGTGGACGAGGACTCGTATTCCGACGTGGCTAATAGCCACGTACATAGGATCTACACGGACGGCAGCAAGATTGAGGGTCGAGTCGGAGCCGCCCTTTCCGTATGGGAGGGGGAGGCCGAGACGAAGGCCGTCAAGCTTGCTTTGCCGCCGTATTGCACCGTCTACCAGGCCGAACTCCTAGCGCTCCAAAGAGCAGTAATTAGAGCCTGCAAGAGTGGAGTGTCGAAGGTCGGCATCTTCAGCGACTCCAGATCGGCCCTCCAGGCAGTCACACTCGGTTCCCCCCACCCCCTTGCTGTGCAAACAAGGGCGGCCCTCCGAAAAGCTGCTTCGCAGAGGCGGGAGGTCGCTCTGTTTTGGATCAAGGCGCACGCAGGGCTAAGGGGGAACGAAAGAGTGGACCAGTTAGCCAAGGAGGCCGCTCTGGGGTCGAAGAAGAAACCCGACTACGATCTGTGTCCTGTTTCATTCGTCAAGCGCATCCTGAGACAGGATACGATCGGGGAATGGGACAGGAGATATGATGTGGGGGAGACGGCTGGAGGCACGAAGCTCTTTTTCCCAAGCGCTGCTGCTGCATACAAAATAGTTCGGAAAATAGACATCACACACCACACCACACAAGTACTGACTGGACACGGTGGATTCGCCTTCTACTTGAACAGATTCAAGCTGAAGGAGAATCCATCGTGCCTGTGTCAGCCCGGAGTCGACGAGACGGTTTCTCACCTGTTGCTCGAGTGTCCGATTTTTGCAAGAGATAGATATGTTATTGAGCAAAAATTGGGCATCGCGATGACGGGTGAGAATCTGCCCGCGGCCCTGGGGGACAAAATGAGGAATGAATTTCTGGAATATTGTAAGTACATTGTTGGGGTGGTAAACAAAAGAAACTGTGATAAGCTGTGATGTTAGGGTTAAGTCTAGGATAGTTGTGCCGTGATAATTTGTATATTTATTTGTATTGGTTTTATTTTTATTGTAATCTTTGAATTGTAAATTTTAATGTGATCTTTAATTATTGTATTTTATTATTATTTGAAAATTCTATTGTATATTGTAAATTCGTATTTTAAAATTTGATTGTATTTTAATATTATGTGCCCATATTGTAAATAAAGAAAATTGTGTTTATTATTTGATTAAAGAAAAGAAATGTCTCTAGACTATACTCTAGAGAAAAAGCAGACAACACCCTGCGATGGCGGGTGCTTTATAAAAAAAAAAAAAAAAAAAACCTAACCTAACCTAACCTAACCTAACCTAACCTAACCTAACCTAACCTAACCTAACCTAACCTAACCTAACCTAACCTAACCTAACCTAACCTAACCTAACCTAACCTAACCTAACCTAACCTAACCTAACCTAACCTAACCTAACCTAACCTAACCTAACCTAACCTAACCTAACCTAACCTAACCTAACCTAACCTAACCTAACCTAACCTAACCTAACCTAACCTAACCTAACCTAACCTAACCTAACCTAACCTAACCTAACCTAACCTAACCTAACCTAACCTAACCTAACCTAACCTAACCTAACCTAACCTAACCTAACCTAACCTAACCTAACCTAACCTAACCTAACCTAACCTAACCTAACCTAACCTAACCTAACCTAACCTAACCTAACCTAACCTAACCTAACCTAACCTAACCTAACCTAACCTAACCTAACCTAACCTAACCTAACCTAACCTAACCTAACCTAACCTAACCTAACCTAACCTAACCTAACCTAACCTAACCTAACCTAACCTAACCTAACCTAACCTAACCTAACCTAACCTAACCTAACCTAACCTAACCTAACCTAACCTAACCTAACCTAACCTAACCTAACCTAACCTAACCTTTTTTTTTTTTTTTTTTTTTTTTTTTTTTTTTTTTTTTTTTTTTTTATAGTGGAGAATGCATTTAGGCATACCCAGAGCGCTCGGGGAAAGGGCCCTGGGTTATGTCGGACTCACACCGCAGAATGCGGCGACTACCGACTAAACTCCACTGTGTTCCGTCTCTCCGCTATATTGGCAGGGTCGCGGGTATTTGGTGTAACCGCTTCCGTAACCCCGTCAGCGGCAGCCTATTTTTTTTTTATATAGGCCCATCGCGATTAAGACCTGGCTAGTGTTCGCCAGTTCCTCCTTCCTGGGGGGCGGCGTGAACGGAACACGTCTCACGCCGCCTCACCGCACCGGACGATGGATTATGTCCCCGTTCCACCGTCCGGCACCCAACATTAGGGAAGCAAGTCGCGACCGTGTACAGCGGTCGCGACTCGGCGACTGCGCCCAATAAGACGTCGCCGCCGAATAGGATCCGCGTTGGGATCTCCCTCGCGGACCCGCTCTGCTTCCTCCTTCTGCGACATCACATCTTCACAGAATGTGATAGCCGCGCGCCACGATCTGTCGCTGCCAACCATTGCGCGAGCTATGGAAGGCAGGGAGAGATCAGGGCCGACGACTGCGACTAGGTGAGCACGGGGCTCGGACCACGCGGGGCACACGGCGAGAGTGTGGTCTGCCGTGTCCTCCGGACTGTCACACCAATGGCAAGCCATTTGCGGCTCCCGCCTGGAACCTAACCTAACCTAACCTAACCTAACCTAACCTAACCTAACCTAACCTAACCTAACCTAACCTAACCTAACCTAACCTAACCTAACCTAACCTAACCTAACCTAACCTAACCTAACCTAACCTAACCTAACCTAACCTAACCACCTTAAGAGGTGAGGTTTCCGTAAGAGTTAGGTTAGTTTTGGTTAGGTTTCTACAAAAGTTAGTTTAGTGTACGTGAGGTTGCTCAAAAAGTTAGGTTAGTGTAGGTTAGGTTTCTATAATAGTTAGGTTAGTTTTGGTTAGGTTTCTACAAAAGTTAGGTTAGTTTAGGTGAGGTTGCTGAAAAAGCTAGGTTAGTTTAGGTTAGGTTAATGTCAAAGTTAGGTTAGTTTAGGTTAGGTTAATGTCAAAGTTAGGTTAGTTTTGGTTAGGTTTCTACAAAAGTTAGTTTAGTGTACGTGAGGTTGCTCAAAAAGTTAGGTTAGTGTAGGTTAGGTTTCTATAATAGTTAGGTTAGTTTTGGTTAGGTTTCTACAAAAGTTAGGTTAGTTTAGGTGAGGTTGCTGAAAAAGCTAGGTTAGTTTAGGTTAGGTAAATGTCAAAGTTAGGTTAGTTTAGGTAAGGTTAATGTCAAAGTTAGGTTAGTTTAGGTTAGGTTAATGTCAAAGTTAGGTTAGTTTGGGTTAGGTTTCTTTAAAGGTTAGGTTAGGTTAGGTTTCTGTAATAGTTAGGTTAGTTTAGGTTTGGTTAATGTCAAAGTTAGGTTAGATTAGGTTAGGTTAATGGCAAAGTTAGGTTAGTTTATGTTAGGTTAATGTCAAAGTTAGGTTAGTTTGGGTTAGGTTTCTGTAATAGTTAGGTTAGTTTAGGTTTGGTTAATGTCAAAGTTAGGTTAGTTTAGGTTAGGTTAATGGCAAAGTTAGGTTAGTTTATGTTAGGTTAATGTCAAAGTTAGGTTAGTTTGGGTTAGGTTTCTTTAAAGGTTAGGTTAGGTTAGGTTTCTGTAATAGTTAGGTTAGTTTAGGTTTGGTTAATGTCAAAGTTAGGTTAGATTAGGTTAGGTTAATGTCAAAGTTAGGTTAGTTTAGGTTAGGTTAATGGCAAAGTTAGGTTAGGTTTCTGCCCTGGGTAGGCCTCTTTAACAACTTTAAAAAAAAAAAAAAAAAAAAAATAAAACAGCAACTTAAAATATTTCTATAGCCTTTTGTAGAAGTCTAAATTCAAAAATTTTTAAATATTCTTCTTCAGTTATCATTTTGCTATTAGAAAAAAAATTAAAAAAAAATAGGTATAAAATTGTGCAAACCGAGTTGATGTGCCTAAGAGATGTGGACTGGGAGGGTTTATAACTACTATCCTCCGCAAGCAGTCATTTACAAGAATAAAGAATAATAATAATTAATTTTTAAATATTATATGTCTTAAGTGTATCTAAAAGATAAAAAAAAACACTACGAATCCACACAATACATCTAAATAGGGTATATAAATTATAATATCATCTGATGTCGATAATTCGCAGATAAACTAAAAAATAATAATTAGCATGCCCACCCGGGCTCGAACCTCGGACCTTTTGGGTGGGCTTTAATCACAGAGTGCTGCTGCGTTTATTAAAGTTTTTCATCCGTCGCATAGATGGCCTTGTTTCCAAATATAAACATTTTCATTATATCTATCGGTAATCATAATAATACGCATAAATAGATAAAAATTAATTTAATGTAGAATTTATTTTAATCATCATTTCTATAGTACTGTCCTAAAAATGGCTTAATGGAGTGTTCACGACAGATCGTTCGATATAATTAATATTACTTGAGTAAGGTGATAATAGATGGCGGTAATTTATTTTTATTATTTCTGTATCGCACTATAATTATTTTTTCTCGAGTCCATATATTGTAGGGTCAGTATGGCTATAATTACCCTTCATGGGTAGGTTCTATGGTTGTTCGGTTGTTCGGTTGTTCGGTTGTTCGGTTGTTCGGTTGTTCGGTTGTTCGGTTGTTCGGTTGTTCGGTTGTTCGCAGTTCGGTTGTTCGCAGTTCGGTTCTTTGGTGTTACTTGTTTTTGGATGCTCGGTCTAAATTTTAGTTCAGACCGAGCATCCAAGAACATTGGATGGATACTTCTAGTATTTTATTTTAGGCTAAAATAAAATAGCGTCCATCGCAAAGTTGTTTCAATTTATTTGTAATGGCTGGTTCACACTTTGATTAGTGCGAGTGCAGGTGATGAGTAGTACTACGTGTGGACAGCGACTGTTTAGTGCGAGTGTTTAGTAGGCTGTGTAGTAAAGTGAATAGAAGCGTGTTCTATTTTTTTGCGAGTGGACTGCGAGTAGCCACGTCCCGCGCGCCCTCCCTTCCCCCTCACTCGCAGCGTGCCTGCACTCGCACTAATCACCTGCACTCGCAGTCAATTGGACACTACTCGCACTACACACCTGCACTCGCACTAATCACCTGCACTCGCAGTCAATTGGACACTACTCGCACTACGCACCTGCACTCGCACTAATCACCTGCACTCACACTAATCAAAGTGTGAACCAGCCATAAGAATGTTCCCAATTGCCCACAGAACAATGAGAACAGTAAAAACAAATTTTAAAGTTCTGTGCCTTTGCCGTATTGGCCGTGACTAAAATTTATTATATAATATAATAATGTAATACTGCATCAGAATTTACAAGATGACTCGAAAAAAGAGGATGCAACCATTGCAACCTCATATTATATGGGGCGGCGAACTTGGGCACATGAGTAGATTTCTACTCATGTGACTTGGGGTTGCGTGATGCGTCCGCTATAAAATTAAATATTGATTAATGTTTTAAAAATTACCTTGCCTTAGATCCTCTTTTTTATGGGTTGTTGAATAGATTGGTGGGGTAAAGCAGTTCTTAGTAAGATTAGGATTTGGATGGGTAGGAATAGCGGAAAAGTTTTGAAGTAGACTAGTAGGAAGACTATTATGATGTTAGTCGATCTGTATGAGTATGACAAATATGGGGTCATAAAAACAATCCAAGATGGCGCTGACGAAAATTTTACATCTTTTCGTCATGGGTGTCATTTCCATGGTTTTTGTGGTAACTTTAAACTAATTAGAGGTCAAAATCAAAATCCAAGATGGCGCCGACGAAAATTTGACATCTTTTCGTGATGGGTGTCCTTTTCATGGTTTTTGGGGTAGCTATTACCCAATATGAGGTCAAAACTAAAATCCAAGATGGCGCCGACGAAAATTTTACATCTTTTCGTCACGGATATCATTTACATGGTTTTTCGGGTAGCTATTAACCAATATGAGGTCATAACTAAAATTCAAAATGGCGCCGACGAAAATTTGACATCATTTCGTCACGGGTGTCATTTTCATGGTTTTTGGGGTAGCTGGTAACCAATATGAGGTCAAAACTAAAATCCAAGATGGCGCAGACAAAAATTTTACATCTTTTCGTCACGGGTGTCATTTTCATGGTTTTTGGGGTAGACCGTAGATATTAACCAATATGTGACTGTGACGTCAATACCAAGCACAAATCAACCGACATCAAGCCTATGTAGTAAATAGCACATCTAAATAATATGTAGTAATTAATAATATCAAATCTTTTTTATATTTTACTTTTCCGTTTTTGAAGTCGGTTGTTTTTAACGTAGTTATTTCTATTACTATTTGCACATAAAATCGATGGGTAGAATGTATCAGCCACGTAATATTATTGTAATTATAACATCTGTAATTTGTAACTCATTCTTGCAAATAAATATAATTTGAATTTGGCTAAGAATATTCACGACAGATATTATATTAGTAATAGTAGATAATTAATATTAGTTCTGTAATAGGTGGCGCTAATATATATTGTTAGAAATAAATCCCCAACTGGCAACCCAAACCGAGGGGGTGGTTATAAAAATGAGTTGAAAAGCGGATTTGACACACTTTGCATTTGGCTCTCGGACGTAACGGTCGTTATGGTTGTGTTTGGTCGTGTTAATTATTATTTTTAGTCGATTATTATTTTATTCTTGATTGAAGGTAGACATATAAAATCATTTTGTTAAGGAATTAAACCTTTCTAGGTTGAATTTAAAATCCCTAAGAATTATATAATTATTATAATAGAGTAAAGTCCATCTGGCCTTCGAAACACAGTAACCACTAGTTCGAAGGTCAGGGTCTGAACATAATGCTGTACCTGTTTCTTGAAAAATAAATTTTTATTATTTATTATTGCATGCAAACAAGAGTAAAGTTACCACTGCTTTACTCTTACTTTTTGGTCTCGTTTGACCCCAGCGCGCTCTATAGCTAGCTTAGTTTATTTAACATTGAATAAGTAGGGGAAGGAATTAAGAATCATAATAATTATACCAATAAACAGTACTTAAATATATTTATTACAAAAAAAAAACGAGTCAAAAGTGTAGATATTCCTTATTACGTTTCCACTTTCCATGTTGCTATCCAAATATGCCACCAGAAGCTGAAAAAATGTACAATAGTATTGTGATTAACAAAATAGGTAAAACAGCTTTCTTGACAGAAAAATATAATATAGAAAGGGTAAGAGGGTAGTTTACCCTCTTCTTTTATACAAAATGCAATCAGTGGTAATACTAACTGGCAGTGGCGTTGAGGAACTGCTCGGCGAGGTCGGCGAAGGCGAGCAGCTTCTCCACCTTGTGCTGAAAGTGCGCCAACGCCAGCGCCGACAGCAGCGACGTGCCGTTGGCCAGCTCGCTGCAACACGAGCCCACACTCACTCACTCTCATAGCTCCATAAGTTCACCTTTTTCATTCATACATGTTTCTTTCTTACTTTCTTTCATACTCCAAATGTTCGCTACATTACACACTACTACAATATACTACATAATATTATGTTTAAATTACGTACCCGGCACCAAATAGGTCTAATAGACCGAACTGAGGTCTGCTGTCGACCATGCCCATGTTCTGAAATAAAATATTGAAATTTATATAATAATGTCACTACTGTTAAGTTTGAGGCAACGCGGGCGAAGCCCCGGTAGGAACCTAGTACCTAGTGTTTATACTACAAAGCCGCAGCACACGCAGTAACCTGTAACAGCTATTATCCAATCTGCGGCAGTAGTCAGTACGTAGGTTTGATGATCTCAAATACAATATATTAATTATATTTACAATTATTGCGCGAAAGAATAATGGAATACATAATATAGGTAAGTATCTAATTTGAATTTGGAATTACATTATGTATAATAGTTTTATGATTCGACAATTTTGGTTTTGGAGCATGTCTATTTGCTGTAATCGATAAATATTTTGGAATTCATTTTTGAGTGTTTATAAAATAAAATAAAATATTTCAGATGTCTATGTGGTACTTAGTTAGATACTTATTAAACATTATAATAGTTGATTCCTACAATACCACATGCATAAGTAAAATTAATAAGTAAATTCTAGATTAGGAGTCCTGAATACTAGGTAGATAATATCATTATGTGCCACATAATGATTTAATTAAAGCATTTCAATAAGACTGACACTTGGCCAGCGTGGAGGCCCGTGTCCCAGCAGTGGCCAGTGGCAGCGTATACGGGTTGATGATGATGATACGTGCTGTCCCGCAGTCCCACTCCTTCAGCAATGGCATGAAACGTGGTAGGTACATTTTACTGTATTCTCTTTAAAGTTTAAGTAAATTTATTTATAATCTGTTAATGAGATTAGTCCTGTCAATAAAGAATTTTAACTTAAAATAACTTTTACTCTAATTGAAAAATAGATAAAATTCAAACTAAAATTGGTTAAAAGTTAATGTATGTCTTCAGCACAGTGAAGAATGAAGATAAACTGAAAAATGATAAAACTGCGAAAATATATTACCAGAAACAAGAACATTGCCAGGACACAGGAGAAGGCACTCGACAGCGCACGACACGAGAACGACATTTTGCTTGACTTCACGACGCTACGACAGATTATAGTACACGCTTATATACCGACATTACTCAATATTTATCTCATACAGAACATAAAACATCCTTTATCTCCATTATATTCACGTTTTAGCATTAAAATAAGTTGCCTTGTGCTATATCGTTTTGTTTTGTGCAGCAGCAATGGCAGCGCGAATTTGTTTGTTCAGTTTCCTTAGCAAAATAAATTAAATATTTCGCTCTATAATTATTATTTAAAGATTTATTTTTATTAAGATTTAGTAAAAACAGGATAAGTACGTGTGTATGCAAATGTTTTTTTCCATAATCCTAATATACTTTAATTTTTTGAAGCAATTAAGTTGATTGAAATTATAATAAAAGCATTGAATTGAATAAAATTAAGTCGTACGATTACGATTAATAAAAACCATGAAAGGAAATTCCTTAAAATCAACATCACGGTAATAGAAACAGCTTTGTAAAAAAGAATCACCATCGTGTCGCTATCGTCCCGCGGGGTGCGATGATCTAATAGATAAGGGTAGAGTGTAGGGTGGTGCGGTGCGGGGCGTCGGGTGGCGGCCGGCGGGCGGGGGGAAGCGAGTGCGCCATTCGCGAAAATGTTAGTATTTGCGTGACGCTCGTTTAGGGCGCTCGTGAGTTGTGGTTGTAGTTGCGCGTCCGTCCTTTGCCTCGCGGTGAGTCGAAATTTTGAACCTTTTTTTTCAGTTATATGAACGGAATGACATTATTTATTAGATAAAGTTAGGCTGAAACGCGAAGTATCGGTTTTTAGTTATAATAAGAAACGGATTTACGACATGTTTTTAAAATTATTTCAGCTGGTGTATACAGTACAAAAAATAAATATTATGTACTTTGATTAAGTATGTAGAAATAATAAAATATTTCTCTTAACTTCCTGTACGATTACCTAATATCTCGGTTGATGGCAAAAAACATAACAAACATATAAAAAGTAAAAACTTTCTCAATGCATTTTCAATTCATAGGTAAATGTACATATACTTACCTAGGTAGTAAGACAATAACTGTATTTAGTACCTAACTGTTATTTTCTTTTTTAGTATATAATTTGTTGTATTTTAATTTATTAGTAATTACAAGCAGGTATGTAGTTTTAGAACCTTATTATAATAAAATATTAACCTAAGTGTAGTGATAAAATGTCGCCATCTTTATTTTTAAAATAAGAACAACGCTATCGACCAATAAATAATAATTTAAATTCCATGAATGAACAATAATTAATTAAACAATCTTTTAATGAAACTCACTGTATATTTATATATATCTAGGTATTTCTTAGAGAGGTATTTAGTTTGATGAGTATAGGTACATATATGGAATAGGTACGTAGGGGTTTGGGCCTTTTGTATGGGCTAGTGGCGTCGCGTCGTGATAAACTTCCGCGGCCAGTGATGAATAATTAATAATTATGATACTTGAATATTTTAAAAGAGCACTACGTAGGTACCCTACATATATTGCATATAAAAGCGTTCATATACATCGTTTTGATTAGAATTCTTAAGTAAATAAAGGAGAAACCTTAAAAAAGTCAGAAAAATCTTATAGGTAATAGGAAATCATCTAGATTCTAGGTAAATGAATACCTAATACAATATCTCTGTTCCTACGTTTTGAGATTTGTGTCCATAATAACTTTTGCTTACTTTAAACCTACCTGATGCTCTTTTAAAATATTCAAGTTTCAACACTGGCCGCGAAAGTTCATCACGACGCGACGCCAACTTTACCCAAACCCCTTTAAAATCATATAACCTACCTAACAAATTATGTTGTGTACCTAATGTTGTAGCTTATCATGTAAAATATCTGATACCTACGTAAAAGTACCTAAGCAGGTATCGAGTATATTTTTACATGTGATGAAAATAATATGTGAAAGTGAAAAAATAGGTATTAACTCAAGTTGACCTGAGACTCGGATTAAAAACCTTTTGTTTTATGATTTGAGTATGGCCACAGATGACAGATTATTAGGTACATACTACATGCCTAGGTAATAGCATCTTCTACACTACGTCCCTACTATCATAAAAGCTAGAAGGTAACAATCAAACAAACAAGGGATTCGAAATTCATTATCGGTGGGCATGTTAGTAACCAGTGGTAACCCCGCCAAGGCAGGCCTGAGTACCTATCTAATATTATTGTCTGAACTCTGAAATCGTACTGAAACAAGGTTGCGCGCACTTCATTATTTGATAGGTACGACACTGTTTTAATTTTCTATTTTTATATTTGATTATTCAATCACATAATATTAATTTGAATATACTATTAGTTTTATATTACAAATATTATGGTGTTAAAAATCATAAAAGCGTAAATATTTGTACACGACACGATACCACAGAATATCATTATAAAATAAATGTTATTGTTTGAATTTGCGGTATCGGTTTCGGTTGACGATTTCAATAGGTAGGTAGGTACTTACCTATTATGTTTTATTTTTTTCGTACAGCAGAGGCTTAGTTAATAAGTCAACTACGGGTAATGTTTACATAACATGGGACTCATTTCCGGGATTATTTGCTTTGTGTCGGAATTTTAAGAATTAATAGTAACTAGGTATGTGTATTGTAAATATTATATATTGTGATTTGTGACGCGGTACGATAGAAAGTAGACGAATTACTGGTTGGTCTCTGCATACACCGGGAATGTCAACTTTCTGTGGCCGATTTGTACGACTTATTAAGCTATTGCGTAGCTTCTATCGCGGGCCTTGAGCGGGGACCGAATCGAGAAATTCTGTAACGAAAAAATCTCACGCTCCCCACTCCGACGGCCTCGGAGTTGTGGCTTGAAGGCATGCTATGCAATAGCTTTACCGCGGCAGTCCCCGAGTGCCACACGTCTTTTTATTTTTTTTCTTTATGAATGTGAAACGAAGCGAGGTCGGGTCGCTAGCATGATATATGAGGGCTCATAATTTGATTTAGGTGCGCGTTAACCTGGTGTTATTCGTTTTCGTTGTAGAAATTAAATGTACATTTAAACAGGCTGATGGTAGGTTCGTCTACGCATAGGCAGCTACGTGGCGTTCCGCTTTAGGCGCCACGAGGCGAAAATATTATATTATTGTGTTTACATGCTTTTAAATTGGTTTTTTTTGCACGAATCATTTTTCCCCGTAGAACAGCTCTACGATCGAAAATTGTCAGAAAATTTTGTTAAAATAGTTAATCCAAGTACCTAATCTCCTAAATTTGCATATAAGTAAGTACCATTTTAAAGATAATAATTTAATGAAGTAATCTTCATAATAAATATATTGCTGCTAATAATCGATTCAAGAAAATAAATTCGGCAAAATGTAGAAATAGAAAAAAAAATCCCGTAAATCAACACTTTTTTTTGTATGAAACATTTTGCGATAAACTGTATCGAGAATGGTTATAGCACGTCATGGAGTAAGGCGACGATTTTGGTATATTTGAATCTTGCTAAAGAAGTTTCACTTCTGACACGTGTGCTCGGCACACACGCTCTTTTTTATTCTGTTATTTTTGAATAATTATATATTTGAAGCAGGAGTCAATTAAAATTCAAATACCTAACTTCTTTATAGATAAATTAAAAATCCCACTATCTCTACACTAATAAATAATAATTAATCCCCTATATTTAGTATACAAACGTCATTAACACGAAACTAGGATGTCCAAGATTTGTATGAAATAAATAAATTCTAAGCGCAATGTAATTTATTTGAGTCGGTTTACCATCACCTTTAAATGCTACCTAATTATAGTAAAATTACGTTAATTGTTGCTAATAAAATATGTAATCATAAAGCTCATTACGTCCGCGTCCTAGTAATTAACACGGAATGTTAATAAGACGAATTGCCTTTAAATGTTATAATTATAATGCGCGATTGGTGTTTCATGGGTAAGTTGTTTGAAGTTTCCCCTGTTCCGTGCTTTAAATTCGATTCTTGTAGCATGAATACGGATAACCTCATTACGCGTCGCAGATAATGAAGTCACCCCTGGCCGCGCGACTGACATAATATAATCTGTGCTCCTGTCACTTCTGACAGCTAACACCCCATTGTTAGTGACATATTCGTGTTTATTTTATTTAATAGACGTCATGCGCGTGTTGATCCCGTGGGATCGGCGCCGATTCGGGATGAAGTAAAAACACTCGGGAAGAACAAAAAAATGTATGTTCTTCTGAAAAGTTTAATTAAGCTTTTTCCTTATTTACACAAAGCTTAATACAAAATAACGAAAAGGCCAATAGAGTAATATTATTTTTAAATCAGTGCTTTTGTTTACTGCTACACTGTATATATAACTAAATAGTTACATATATAACTAAATAGTTACTACGAAAATACTACGCTCTGTGATTTGTGATTACCTATAGCACGCACCTAAAAAGATCTTCCCTATTATTCAGAATGGGAAACTCCAGAAAATTTCAAAATCGATGAAAGTTTTCACATACATTTCGCAGAGAATACGATGCCGTGTTTCTCTTATGTAGCACAAAACTTTTCAGCTCATAGTTAGAAAATTAATAGAATTTGTAAAGAAATAAATAACACGTAAATGTTTTCTAACTTAGGTTCTTTTTAGAGCAATATTACTCGAAATGGTGGGAGCCAGTGGGAGCATAAATGCGACATCAGTTGAGACTTGAGATTAACACGGCCTTTGGTACTTTTAAGACGGTTCTATTTTTAGTTCTAAGGCCTTTCTTTTACTGAAATACTCTTTAATTTGAAACAAATACAAGTCGTTCTCGCTTATTTTAATCCGGTAGGTAGTTACTGTTTTCGTATCAAAGAATTCGTATTACAGTAATTTTGACACTAGTCTGTAGGTGTTTAAAATACAAGTAAATATTTATTTTTGAGTGAATATTTGGCAATATTTAATTCTGAATATTGGAACACCGAACATCGCCTGTCCCACCGCGCGCCGGCCGCCGCACAAGCCGTCGCGAGCTCAAAAGCCGAATGGGCAATTTACTTTGCACCTAGCTTAGCCGGCTTAAAGTAATCGTGCTTAAAAACGTTTCGCTGGGCTTCCAGATAAGCTTTTAATCTGTCTGTGTAGACAGCCAATCCGTTCATATATCATTTCACTGTAAGGAGTATCGGTTATCTCGGTTATTAGTAAGCCACCCGAGGACATTTGACTGTATAGTGCGAAGCAATAGTAGAGAGTAGAAATAGTGTGGAGAATTTTATTGTACTATTTTCGCGTTACGAAATACGCAATCACTTTTTGAGTGCTATTACAATTAACAGTACCTATTTTTTTAATTATTTTTTTTAATATAGACTATAGGGCATAGAGTATAGAGTATAGACTCTACTCATTTTTTTATATATTTATCTGTATAAGAATACCTACATACCTTGTATTAACCACAATTCCTGCAAATAAATTATTTCATTTCATTTCATTTCATTTCATTTCATTACAAGTTACATTTAAAATTTAATTACTAATTAGCTTAATTTTGTCATAAAGTATGTTTTATTTTACGCATTTATGAAAAATCCTGACCAAACCTAGTCTCTATTTTTTGTCCTTTTTTTTAAATAAATAAATAATGAATTGGAACATATTGGTGTCCCTCAGATGCAGCGGCCGTGGAGATGAGCTGTGTGGTCTGTCTCGCTCGCACCCCCCGCCCCCCGCACCATGCCGCGCGTCGGCCCTCCCCGCGCGCGCCCTCTACGCACTCTATACTTTATTCTTCTCGGTAAGTACATACCTACTGCTACTCAAAAAAATGAATTAGTTTCTAAGATATTGCTCCCAAAGGTAGGTACAATGGGACCCTCACAACGTAAGTCCTATCAATTACGTCTTAGCAGTGTTATGTTATGGTATTATTCACAAGAAAAATATCATAGATTTATGAAAATTGATAACTTTGCGTTCGCAACTCATGCGCCGTCAGCCGATTGTATATTTTTTTCACTTAGAACATTTTATATTTCTGTCTTGTTCATTTTTTTTAATGCTACAAGCACGATCCCCACTAGATGTTTATTTGTATGTATCGTCTACGATTGTTTTTTTGTTGTTGGTAGCAAAGTCATACGTAGCTATAAAGCTACGTAAGTATATAATTATAGCTACAAAGTGAGGCTTCCCCTCCAGGCGGCGAACTCGGCAAGGCGCTGACACTGCCGAGTGCCGACACTGCCAACTTTGCAGTTCTTTACGGCGCTAATAAAAACTCCACTCAGCTCACAAAGCTTTCGGTCAAAGCAATATCCTGAGGCCTCAAAGCCGCCGTTTGATATTCTGAGCTGCTAGTGACGGGGTTCAAAAGTTAATAAAACGGCTCGGCCCGAAAGAAAGTGATGGCTCAGGGCGCTTTAGATACACACTACATACTACACAGACCGACTCGACTCTTTGCTTTCACGCCGTCACAGGGGTTCAGTTGTTGTATTGGATTATTGTTTAACGCAGTATTTATTTATTGACGAATATTATAAAATGAAATGGACAATTCTGTACTCTGCATCACATGGAACAAACTATTATTTACTTTTGCTATCTGCGCGGGACAGCCCCAATGTAATCGTGCGCTGTACTGCGATTCGACTCGACTGCTGGTATGTAAACCACTGCTGCAAACTGTCTGCTTCATTGATAGTATTGTAGCAGTGGAGTGCATTCCTAGTACCTAGTCATAAATAAATTGTATTATTTTTACCAACATAATTTTTAAGTTATTAATTGTTACTAACAAAATGAGTCCTGGTTGCTTGAATAAATGAATAAATTATTATTATTATTATGTTATATATATATATATCTCTCTTCAGCCTTTCTCCGTCCACTGTTGGACATAGGCTCGCAAGGCACGCCATTGGGCTCGGTCTTCAGCTTTTCGCCGCCATTCTGTACCAGCAATCCTGCGTATATCGTCGCTCTTTTGCTATAGCGTTTCTAAAATAGGACGTACAAATAAAACACAGGCTTACTAACACAATCTGAAAGCTTATTCAGCCTCCACGAACTGAGGCGGCTCGTTCAACCGGCCAATTTAAGCTTCATTTGAATAATCAGAGGATCAAGTACGTTACAAATAGCAAAGATATTACGCGTATCATTTTGTCAAATAAAAATCTCTTCATTGTTCGTAAAACGTAGTAAACTGTGGTAAAACTCTCTTGAAATGAAAATGAAAAAGTAATTTTTGCTTAAATCTACTTTGATTAAATAAAACTTATGAGCGAATATTTTGATACCGTAACAGAAAAGTTGAAAGCAATGATTTTAAATTCTGTTTTATTGTACCTATTTGTTATGTTTATCCTTATCAAGCTATAGAGTTTCTTGCCGATTCTTCTCGGTAAAAATGAATTTCCGAATCGGGAATAGTGAAATGACTATTCATACGAATTTGTAAAAGTTTACTAGGATAAATAAGTTTGAGCTTGAGTTTGAAACATGGGATGGTATACCAGCATTGCGACCTGTGATTGCGACTATGCTCGTCTTGGGTCGGTCGTGTTTGCGGACCTCCCCTCCCCTGCCCCCCACTCCCCCCCCGCTCGCCCCCGCTCCACTCCTAGCTAATCTGCTGACGCGGCGTCTTTGATAATTACGCTGCTGTTTGTATTTGAATACCGGCTGGATCGATGTTCAAACCGATGTGTTCGGTGTTTACTCTAGTGCTGTAGGCTCTATGAAATAACTGATTGTTGATAGCATAGGATAAGTAGTTAGCTAGCTGTTGAATAGAAACTGTGCTGTGAGGCACCTGCCGCTAACTACATAAGAGACGAAACCTGCAACTTCTGTTCAAGTCTCTCAATACGTAAATTGTTTACTCTTTCATGCAAATTAGATTTAAATTTTAAAGCACAAATGCTGCGGGCTAAAAAAGATTTAAAATTAAGATTTTATTTTTCACATGAGTACGGGTCTATAAGGTGGCATAATATTCATAACATCTTACTTCCTCATACATCATACTTCCTCTATCTTGCTGAACAATAAAATATTCCTGAAAAATATTTCAATATCCTGTTTAATTCTGGCTCGCTGGTCGGAAGGAAAATGGCGGAGCCGCTGATGCGAGCAGGCGACTTTAACAAATCTCTGCCGACTGATATCGAATATGTTGTGCGGCAAATACTACTGTGCTATTTACACTTGGCACTTGGCAGTTGGCAGTATTGTCGGATACTCATACAATGATACATGTGATTCACTTATAATAATATGACCCTGCGATGGAAATCGTTGTTATAATTATTTATAATTTCGATATTTTTAGAAACTGCGAAAACGTTTAAGAATTTCATATGTATAATTCTACTTCGTTATTGGGATCAACAAGTGATGTTTTAATATTCTGAAATATCAGATACGTAAACACTTAATAACAAGTTTGATCGCAAACGCAATCGTTAATATCTCACGTAACAATATCAATAACGTCGAACGAATGTTTCACAAATGGAGAACAATACAAAGTTACAAACAAACATTACTTTCGTAATTCGAAGATATAACGTTTCATTTGGAGCGAATCCAAAGTTAGTGAACTGGGCGCTTGTCGTGTTTGCTAATAAATTCTGTGTCGTTGTACTTTGCGTGTCTTATCACGTTACGACTTACGAGTGCTTCACGTCGAATTATATTATGTGGATTTAGACAACGGTTTAAATAATAAATAATAGATACGAATGCCTTAAGTATATATATGTTTATAAACAATAATAATTTGTTTACACGATCGATATAAACAACTTTCGTTTGAAGTACAATTCACAACTAGTCGCGAACCCTTTTTTTTCATTCATACATCTAAACTAAAACATCTAAACTGATAGAGCGTGTGATCAATCATACATGACGTAATCTCGTGAGATTTTTAGTCTGAAATCTGAATTGAACCTTATTCACAGTTTAGTATCATTACATAATATTAACAGCATCAAACTTTATATTCTACTATCCTACCAACTTACCAAAGCTGCTGGTATAAATGTAAAGCCGACACACACCGTGTACAGTGTGTGTATGTTCAGTGCTAGTGCCACTTCTAATCATTATTCCTATCCATACATCTTTGCGCCGTACACACATTCAGAAGTATAGCGAAATAAGTTTAGGGTTTCACCTTTTAAGCCGCTTAAGTACTACTCAATAGTAAGCGCAAAGCAATTCAACGAAGCAATTAACTCATCCATATCCAATTTTAACTCGTCTATAACTACCCTCATTTCCGCTTACGTATGTCTCTATAAGCCTGAATCAATTACGCTATATTTGTTTTAATAAATTCAACGCTTGTGTGCATATTCCCCAAGCATACGCACGCACAGATGTACGTGTGTGTGCACACTTGATTGTGAGCGTAAGGAACAGACTTCAAATGGAATCTAATAAAGGCGTATTTACATTTTTTGTGTCTTCGTGTACTACTAAAGTTGACTTTGGGGTTTGACATCAAACATTCTTAACGTGCTTATGTGATAAAGTCAAGCTTTGAGCAAGGTTGTTTATATATTCTCATCATGAAACATATCCACATAAAATCCAGTGTCTTATTCTAAGAATTTCAGGTTCATGATTGCTATAACCTATTAAGTAAAATTTACCAATAATAATAATTTTAACTCTAATTTGTAGTTAGTTACGAACGTAATGTACGTTGTACTGTATGCCTACGTTTATTTTTCCACATTGATAGTAATCCCATAAACTGGCTGCAATCTAAGGAGGCTTCATCTCGCTCACGTTTCTGAAGATATAACATATGTGATAACGGCTAAATATCTTGTTTAGAAAATAGTGTCTACTCCAATAATAATTTTTAAAAGCTATCGCAATAAATTTCCTGCAGCCTGATTACGTTAGTTTTCTATCGACTATCGAGAAAAATATTATTTTGCGTCAAAAATAATTCCCAGACAGAAACTGTTCGCTATCACACTTGAGGTGCTCGAGATACAAGGCGAGCATCAATGTTAGACGGTACACAGGCCCTTGCGACTCACACACGACGAGCCGTGTTTTCACTACACGTAGATACGGTCTAGTCGGATTTTAGCAGGTTCCTGTATTAAGTACTATACTATACCATATTTACCTCTATATTAATATTTTCATCGTAAACTATACTCATACGAACAAAGTATAAAACAATGCGTACTGTCGCTGTTTGTGCGTCCTCATTTGTGCTTAAATCTTTAAATCTATGCATCGAATTTTATTGTAGATAGAGTGATTCAAGAGAATAAATGAGTAGGTATATAATTTTATCAAGTTTTAGACAAAGCGGGCGAAGTCGCGGGAAAACTAAAACATTGTCTTTCTTCAAGGATCATTTGGCATGAGGAATAGCGGTTTAATTATTTTATAATTATATAATACTAGCGGTCCGCCCCGGCTTCGCCCGTGGTACATATTTATATATAAAAAGAAGATGAATCGCAAAATGTGTTGGTAAGCGCATAACTTCAGAACGGCTGAACCGATTTCGATAATTCTTTTTTTATTATATTCCTTGAAGTACGATTATGGTTCTTATGTAGAGAAAACGTTAACATGTACCACGGGCGAAGCCGGGGCGGACCGCTAGTTTTTATATTATATAAGATGAATCGCAAAATGTGTTGGTAAGCGCATAACTCGAGAACGGCTGAACCGATTTCGATAATTCTTTTTTTATTATATTCCTTGAAGTACGAGGATGGTTTTTATGTAGAGAAAACGTAAATATGTACCACGGGCGAAGCCGGGGCGGACCGCTAGTCTTATATATAAAAATGAATCGCAAAATGTGTTGGTAAGCGCATAACTCGAGAACGACTGAACCGATTTCGATAATTCTTTCTTTATTATATTCCTTGAAGTACGAGGATGGTTCTTATGTAGAGAAAACTTAAATATATACCACGGGCGAAGCCGGGGCGGACCGCTAGTTTTTATATATAAGATACTAGAGGTCCGCCCCGGCTTCGCCCGTGGTACATATTTCGCAATAAAAGGTAGCCTATGTCCTTTCTCGGGTATTAAAATATCTCCATACCAAATTTCATGCAAATTGGTTCAGTAGTTTAGGCGTGATTGAGTAACAGACAGACAGACAGAGTTACTTTCGCATTTATAATATTAGTATGGATTATATCTTTGAAGCAGAACAGCAATAACCCTTTACAGAGATAACATTAGTGTGAGTGCAGTCGTGAGGCCGGTAACACTATAATCCCTGTTGATGTAAAGCTGCTATCACTGTCTGGATTTTGGGCGTAATCCTGATAAATAAACTTATTAATCTAGTCTGAAGATTATCTAATAGTATTGTTTAATGATACTCTAAAGTCTTAGCCGTCATTTTACACTAATTTTCTCACACAATAAAAATTTTCGTCTTTATAATATTAGTTTTGATTTAAATAAGGGGAAAAAATAGTGTTTTTGAATCATGTATGATGTACTCACAAGTTTTGATTACAACAAACAAAAAAACAAGCGTAGCTGCAATGGATTCAGGTGCTACGCCGTAGGTGCGTAGAGCATCACAATATTCGTAGAAGGAACACATAGCAAGGTTGAAAACTGTACATTTACTTGCCCAATTTATCATTTTTGAAAGTAAATGAACAGTTTATTAAATACACTATAAATGTACGTTAGTTAATTAAAACGAAATGGTGGCGACTACGAGTCACTTCTGGGAACAGGAATAACGCTTTTTTTTTGAGGAAATCGTGTAATTAAGTTGTTAGCAAATATAAACAAGTAGAGGAAATTAAAATTTATTTGTATTATATTTTCACTGTGATTTATATTTCGTACACGTGCAAATGCTTGCTGTTTTTCTTATTAATATTGCCAATGTACGGAAGTATAAGAATTTAAATTATCTACTATCGTGTTCTCTCTATTTTAGGTATTTTTTTTAAACAACCGCAAGGATTTCAACTGTGATTATGCTGAATATCGTATTAATATTATGTAGTTTGTACTATCCAAAGAGAAGATTACCATGAATATTACTTAGACTAAAGTGCCCCGTTCTCTTTTGAAATCGGCAAAAACGCCAGCATCGCAATCCAATTAAAACACTTTGGAAACGTAAAAGTTTTTATTATAATTTCATTGGAACCGGTCAGCGGAGTTTGTTCCGACAAAAACTCGTTTCCAATCCCGCCTAGTCGGAGATAACTAAATATAAAACGTTTCAACACCATTTGCATTCGCAAAACCTCCGGGAGCGCCGCAATCTCGCAAACACTCACGAAGATACATTGTCCGTTTTATTATCGGAAATCGGGATGTACTCCCGCGCCAACAGGCGAGCCGAATCGGACTCTATCTCCGTGGCAGTAAAGCTCAAAGTGCCGACTCGGCGAGCTGCCCCTCCGGCTGCAAAGAATAAACGAGATAGACATGCACAAAAGGAGGGTTATTTTGACAATTGGTTGTAAAGATAGTACTCCCCTTATAAATGTGACGCTAATTTATACAAGTTTATGGCGGGAAACAATTCGGTTAATAGCATTGTTAGATTCGGAGATTTTTTTTTTTGAGTCAATGAGATAAACCACGTTATTGGTAATTTTACACTTATTTTACCATGTCTTTCTTGATAAAATGGTATCATAATAATATAATATTATTACAACTCAAACTCAAACATTTATTTATTCAATTAAACTATGTACATCTTTTGAATCGTTCTAACTTCTAACATAGGTTTACCATTTACCATTGGTTCGGAAAGCAGTTTCTACAGAGAAATAATTATTTTAAAGACTACGTATTAGAATCGAACGAGTATAATAATAGAATAGAATCGATCAAAATTTGTAGAAGTAAACATTTGAATGTTGTATGTTCTTACCATATTATTCAATGAACATAGTTATTATAATACTTAACATTAGGTACGAATTTGAAATGAAAAAGACCATAACGATAAAATTCGCTAAGATAAAAAATTTCATAAAATAAATGTTTTCTAATTACATTGCTCTTTCGTATTGTTCACTCTTATCGTTACACTGTTTCAACAGAGCATGTATAATACATTTCCTCGATGCAAGCTAAACTCGACCTTATATCGTGCTTCTAACATACAATTTTATTATGACACGACGTTAGTTCTTGTAGAACTTTAGTGTTTGTGGAGAGCAATCTATTTCCTACTTTATTTCAAGATGATAAAGTTAATATTTGTTTGTTTGAGAATTTGCTAAGTTAATGTCAAGTTTAAATGCATTGCGTTGCTATCTATTTTCTACTTTATTTTTAAGTGCCTACATTTCATTTTTAAATGGGAGATTTTTCTTCACTTTTGGTAGCTTTTAACGAAAGGATAGTTTTTGGTTGAACTCAAACAAACAAACTCAAACATTCATTTATTCAATTAGACTACTATTTAGTAGCACTTTCGAATCGTCATTACATAGTATTTTAACATTTACCACCGATTCGGAAAGCAGTATCTATGGAGAAGAATCGGCAAGAAACTCCATAGTTGCTCTTTTAAATAATGTCAATAAATTTACATAATATGTAACTTATATCTACCTAACTACATAATATGCCAAAGAACTGTCCTGTGGTTTTTACGCGACAACCCTCCATGGGTCTTTATCGTCCATATATTCCTGAATACTGTAGTACGCTCTCTGAACTAGTACATTTTTTATGTAAGTTTTAAATTTAGTACTACTAAACTCTTTAATATTATGAGGAATTCTATTGTATAAGCGTATACCTTGACCCATAAATGAATTTTTAACTTTAGCTAATCGGAAAAATGGCATTTCAATTCTATTCTTGTTCCTTGTGCCATAATCGTGTCTATCTCCTACTCTTGTGTGTAAGTCAGAGCTTTTGTGTACATGCAAAATATTATTAAATATATACTGTGATGGTACAGTAAGGATACCAGTATTCTTAAAATGATCTCTTAGTGAGTCCCGAGCACGTAAATTATATATAGAGCGAATGGCTCTTTTCTGTAAGATAAATATAGTTTCTATATCTGCAGCCCTGCCCCACAGTAGAATTCCATAGGACATAATGCTATGAAAGTAGCTGAAATAAACCAATCTGGCCGTATCTTCATCGGTGAGATGCCTTATTTTTCGGACTGCATATGCAGCAGAACTGAGCTTACCTGCAGCGGTGTTGACATGGGCTCCCCACTGTAGTTTCTCGTCCAATGTTAACCCTAGAAATACAGTAGACTCAGTAGGATGCAATACCTCCCCGTTCAAGGTAATATCTCTGTTCAACTTTTTTACATTAGGAAGTAAAAATTCAACACAAGTGGTTTTTTTGGCATTTAATAATAAATTATTGGCAGTAAACCATTCAGATATGTGTAAAAGAGCACTGTTCACTTCGTCAACATTTGGGTCATGCCTATCCACATTAAAAATTAATGAGGTATCATCTGCAAACAGAACTATTTCACACCTATCCTGCAAATAATAGGGAAGATCATTGATATATACCAAGAACAAGAAGGGACCTAAAATTGACCCCTGTGGAACACCAATGTTAATTGACGCACCGCTAGAACGTTCTCCATTAACA
Organism: Colias eurytheme; assembly: GCF_061535395.1. NCBI lineage: Eukaryota > Metazoa > Arthropoda > Insecta > Lepidoptera > Pieridae > Colias > Colias eurytheme. The sequence continues at coordinate 37,784 of NC_143006.1, forward strand.
ACTACAGTCTGTATCCTATCATGCAGGTATGACGCTATGAGGTTCTGGGCTTTTCCTTTAATTCCATAGTGATTAAGTTTACGTAACAAAGTACAATGTTCAACGCAGTCAAATGCCTTGGAGAGGTCACAAAATATCCCTAGAGCATTTTTTGAGTTTTCCCATGCCTTATATATATGTGTTAGAAGTGCAACTCCAGCATCTGTGGTTGAGCGCCCCTTTGTGAAACCAAACTGTTTGGTGTGCAGTAAATTATTATTTGCAAAATGACTACTCAATTGGTTTAATATTAACTTCTCGAATACCTTACTTAATGTTGGTAAAATAGAGATAGGTCTATAATTGTTACAGTCTTCTTGATCGCCCTTCTTAAATAAAGGTATAACTTTACTAAGCTTTAGTAAATTAGGAAATGTACCATAGTCACAACACTTATTAAATATGGAAGCTAAATTTATCGCAATATTTTCTATTATATTATTAACTAAATTTACGGACATTCCCCAAAGATCACAAGTATTTTTAAGATTAAGCGTCTTAAAGGCAGTAACAATATCATTAGCAGTTACGTGTCGTAATTCAAATAATGTACTGCACTCCGCAACATGGTCCCTCAAAAAGGTCTCTGCGAGTGCTGAAGACGAATTTAAACTATTAGTAATAGTAGCAGGGACACTACTGAAGAATTCTTCAAAAGCAAGCGCAACATCAGCACTTTTGTCAATAACCCTGTCATTATTTACAAGTTTTATGGTATTACTTGATTTGCTTTTACCCATTTCACCATTAATAATTGACCAAACTGTTTTAACTTTATTATCAGAGTCGCGTATTTTTTCTTTGATATACAAACGCTTTGCGGTGAAACAAACTTTTTTAAAAATTTTTGAGTAATTTCTAACATAACTAAGAAAAGATGGGTCTTTATTATATTGCTTCATACCATATAATTCATAAAGAATGTTCCTGCACCTATGTATACTAGCTGTCGCCCATTTACTAAATGGTAAATCCTTGGTAATATTTAAAGATTTAACTTTAAATATTTTTTCAAATTCTTTATGTACTAAATTAAAAAGATTTTTAAACATTTCACAAGGACTATTAGGATAGGATTGATCATTTAGTACGGGCAGGTTTTTATTAATATTATTCCTAAATTTATTAATGCCTTTTTTAGTTATAGGCCTAACATTAATCCTATTAAATGTAGGTATGCAATCCCATTCAAAAACTACTTTCTGGCCACAGTGATCCGAAGTCAATGTATTGAGAATATTTTTCTCTAAACAGATGCAGTCACAGTATATATTATCAATACAAGTTGCAGAAGTAGGTGTAATTCGTGTGGGTTCGTTAAAAAGTTTATATAGATTAAATGACTGAAACAAATTAACAATTCGTGTAGCCGTTTGTGTTTGTAAAAGTAAATCAATATTAAAATCACCACATACTATAACTTTTTTTTTACTCCTGCTTAGACGCTTTAATATTTCTTCCATGACTGTCTCAAACATATTATAGTCACTGGAAGGGGGTCTATAAACGCAAACAATAATATAACGCTCCAGCTCCACACAGGACAGTTCAATGGTCCGTTCTACAGAAAGACTAACAATGTCAGTTCGTTCTTTACATTTTACACTATCATGTACAAAAATAACAGAACCTCCGTGAATAGCCTGTGTCCTAAAGTATATACTTTTTAATTTGTAATTTTCAATATTTACTAACGACTGACATTGTTTAAGCCAATGTTCTGTTACACAAAATATTTTAATATTGTTATCATTCAGAAACAATTCTATTTCTAACAATTTGCTAGCCAAGCCTTGAATATTTTGATGCACAATGGAAAAAGACTGCTTAGCTGTTGTCTTATATACTAGTTTAAATCTAGCTTAGGGCTAGATTGTCTGTCTACACTTAATCTAGGTTGATGTATAAAATTACTACTACATAAAATTATAGTAGATCGATGGTCTGATACCGAACATGTACCAGACTGGTTAATATTATATGCTATTAACATAGCAAGTTCACGCTTATATCTATATGGCAGATACACTGTATTCTTTGTCAAAGTAAAAGATTTAATACATGAGTTAATGTCAAAGTAAATAAATGCATCACGATGATGATTTGTTAGGTTATACAATTTTAAATTCATATTATGAATTAATCTATTTTGTTCTTGGGTCAAACCAGGTAGGTATGGCAAGGTACACAACATAAATTTACATTTAGTCTTACTACTAATATCTAACATTTTTTTTAATCCTACATCAATATCCTTATTATTTATATTTAAACTATCCCCATATAATATAATTACAATATTATTCTTATTAAAGCTGAAATGATCCAGTGATTTGATCATATATTTAAATGAACTGTTAGGCGTACAAACATTAGTAACTTTAAGCCCTAAGTTGTTGAGCATAGCGCCAAATCCCTGACCAATATTATCTGACAACACAATTATTTCCTGCTTTGAAAGGTATTTAGTATTACTGGTTGGAATTGTGGTAGTGGGTTTAACACTATGTATGTCTGTGTAGTCAGGCTTATGGGGCGACGGTTGCTCATTGTCATTGTTTGAACACTGACATACATATTTATTGGTCAGCGACTCAAAACGATCCATATTCTCATTGCTCAACTTAATAAGATAATCTGCCTCTTGTATATGCTCATTAATTTGCATTTGAGCAGAAGAGTATTTCTGGTTCACATCAGTTAACATTTGACTTAAGGAGTCTATCTTCTCCTTAAGTTCAGTTGTTTCTACATCATATAAGATTTTATAGTATTCTAGATCCCTATGATATTTATCTAACTCCTGAACAAGGTTTATGTTGTCTTTCTTTAGTTGAACTATCTTTTTTAAAGAACTCTTTCTAACAATAGATTGCGTACGCTTGATGAATTTACTTATTCTAAGATATTTTTTTAACTTCTTATGCGAAGAGAAATTGATTTTTTTAAAGTTTATAGAGCCACTTAACTGTCCACATTCAATTAATTCATCATGAAGACTACTTGGTGTGTTGCATTGCCGCTTGGGATTGTCCTCTTGCGCTTCCATTAAGCTACATTCCAACTCAGCGATACGGCTAAGAGCTTTCTCATGGTCACTAGAGCACTGCTGGAAGCTGTCCACAACGTCTTGTAGGGCTTTGCACTTGTCTTCACTATAAATGTATTTCATGTGTAGTTCAGCCAGCTCGGCCTTAAGAAGAGAGTTCTTTTTTATAATTCCTTGAATCTCTAATTCACTTTCATCCCGCTCTTGTATGAGTTTTTCACATAAAGATTGTGAAGCTTTTAAATCATGGAGTGTAGCTTTTAATTTATTCTCCATGTCCTTAGCTACTGCCTTGCGGGTCAGCATGTTGTACTTTTAAGTTGCTGAAACAGATGAAAGGAAATGTATGAGATAATTATTCCTGAATACTATTATGATAGAACTGAATGTTGATATTAAGTGATTAACGGTATGATGTAGTAAAGAGTAAAGAATAATATTGTCTGGGGCGATAAGTTTTTGTCTTCTAAATTGCTTCCAACTTGTCAAGCAAAGTGAGACGGTAACTTTTATGCCAATGTATTTATTGTGACGTAGCTCATTAAATATGAGCGGTGTTAGTATTACAAATGAATGTAGGTGTCGTTTATAATTAAATATGAAATTTTAAAACTAGTACTCCCCTGGTTTATTGGAGAAGATGTTTGAATTCGGATAACCGTTGACACGTTGACCTCCGCGTTATACAAAACGTTGCGTAGATCACATAGAAGGTGTGTTTCACAATTATTTTCACTTTTATATCAATAAAATAGTTAATAATTACTAATATTTACTATTTTAGCACTAATTAATTAATTTTAATGTAATTTTAAAATTTAAAATCTAACAGCTGATGTTAACTCCGCTGTTGACACCTGTCAATCCCATGTTGTTGAGTTAACAAATTCTCTAGTTACTCACTGACGACTATTAAATTATTTATTTGAGATATAGTTCATATAGTTTTAAGTGGTTATACAATATTACAGTGGTATTGTGTCGATATCTATAAAAGTATCAACGTCATCTAGTCTCTACGTAGCAATATGTGTGAAGTTCTTTCTACATGTACATTGTACGGTGTACAACTATTCGGACACAACGGATTTATCAAAAATTGAGCAATTTTGTGCTTATATTTTTATTTATTCTTTCTGCATATATACCTCTCATATGAATTTATACAATAATTAATTATTTATACGAACATCAGGTAGGCAAATTGCGTTCTGACAAAATTCATTTATAGACATAAAAATAAATAATAATATTCAAATATAAGTAATTAAAAAGTTAAAAACAAAAATGCTACGTCCATTAATATTTTTATTAATCTATGACAGTGTCTTGGCGAGTGTCAGTGACAGTGTAGTTGTTGTAACGTATCGCCTGCCTCCGACACGGACGGCTTTATGGCGGGCTGTAGAATAATAGCTGCTGTATCCTCTCATAACACAGCGCTGTATTTTCTTTTTTAAGTCTAGTTTTAAACTAGCTCACTGTGCTGTGTGCGGACTTTAAATATTTTCTTGAGTTTTATGATGTTACGAGCTTTCCGTATGCAGCTCCGCCCGCGTTGTTTGAAACTTAAAAAAATATATTATGTATTATTTATCTACTAAATAAATAAATAAATCAGTGCTGTATGTATAGTCTTTCAGCGTATATCGAACAGACGGATATGGTATAGACGTGGCGGGACTTTGTTTTATAATTTGGAGTGATTCAGAAGCGATTTAGTTTTACGCTGGATTAAATTTTGTTTCCTTTAGATTGTGTTAGGCTTATTATGATTCAGTATTTACATACAGCAAATTTAAGCGGTTGATTCGGCGTATAAATTATCAGTGTATTTCATTCGAATGAAATAGTAATTTACTTGGTATTATATTAAAAAAAACTAGTCCCTTAATTACCTTAAAGCTGATGCTTATTAACGCATTTTCAACATTATTTTGCAAAACCTATTTCTTAGCTTTACTTGCGGTCTCTATAAAAATCAGCGCTCGTTGAAAGAAACCTTATTTTACTTGAAAATGAATAGTAAGGTCGTGAAGTCGCGCTGATACTTCCAGCAATTTTTCTTACAACTTGACAATGGAAGCAAAGAACAAACGTTGCCAACATAAAATATTGCTTTTGAAGAATGTGTCGTCGCACGCAGCGTCGTCGCAGCGTCTCGTGTGGGTATAAAGTGCTTATGGCGCGTCTACGTGCTGCGAGCATTGTTCTCTGACATCGATCCGATGTTCTTGTGAGCCTGACATGGATATTGCTCTTCGGCTGGCTGAGGAAAAAGATCTTTTATTAAAAACGTGATGATGTTCGTTAATGTTTTATTTTGGTATATATTCTAAGTTGGTTGAAATATTTGTAGTTTAGCTATAGATGATGAAATACTACGTAAGAAAGAACTTTAAGGTTTGGTTTGTTTTTAAGTTAAACAACAAATCAAAAACAAACGTTTGTTAAAGAAATCAAGAACATATTATGATGAAAATACTACTTGTTACTATATTTTAACTCGACATTTGTGCAAAGATTTTCCTAAAATATGAAGCTAAGTATTTTATATCAAATTCTAATCAATGTAAACAATTTTCTTCTTATGTATTAACGATTACTATACAACTCCCATACACAATAACGTATTTATCGATAGAAACTCGTGCATGTACTGTGAAATCTAACTCCCGTGGACCAACTTCCATAATACAGTTGGATGCAAGTTCCCACTCAATATAGAACTATAAAGTCATAAGCTACCTTAACTTCTTTATGAGATCAGCGATCACGGCGAGTGCCTCTCAGAGGCAAATTATGTCAAGGCATAAACTTTAAGTCTAATGCCTTCTTTGCTCTTTGAATTGAAGTTAAATGTTTGGATTATAGAAAGGACAAACTCTTCTCAAACGTTTATTTATTCAACTGTTTCTTGGAAGTGTTTCTAAAGTGTCACCTATTATGTGACAAATAGGTTCTTAAATCTTAATCATGTCTTCATGACTTTAATTTTACGTATAGGTACATAATATAAACGGATTTAACGTTCTTTTTTACGTAATATGAAAAAAACCATTTATTTGTGATTTATTTTTCTGTTAATTCAATAATAATGGAATTTGGAATCAAACTGGGTATACAAAATTAAGAGAGGGAATTAAAACAAATACGAGAGATTAGGGAAGGTATATAGAGGGTTTCCATATGTTGCCGGAGCCAGTCAAACCGGAGCACCACAAAAATTCAATTCCCAGGGTTAATTGGATGAAGAGGATCCAGTGAAAGGCAGTTCATTTCACACGCCGCTAAATGCGAGCTTATTCATTCAAACACGGCCCCATTCAGTCTTTTAATTGAATTCTGTGCTGTCTTGTTTACAATTTGCGACTACAATAAGAGATTTGGATCCTTACACGAGCGGAGGCGCCACATTTATAAATTAAACTTTACAGCGGAATTAAAGCGAACGTATTCATTATTTTATTGAACGCCACCTTCGAGCTTGTTATAGTTTTCGAAACGTCGGGTAAAATAAAATACCAAATAAATTTAAAATCTGCTGCACCGTCCGCTATTTCTGAAGGAACGTTATGTTTCCATTGGTAGAAAGTTCGAGGCTACGTGACGTAAAAAGTTGTTCTTTAAAATGAAGTCCACATTATTTTCCCGTTCCGCCCGCTAAATAAAAATTCGGTCTCCTAGTTTCACGTTATTCAGCGCTCATGTGGATTCATTTAAAGTTCGTACATTTTAAAAATGTATGGAAATATCGTGACAAAAGTTTTATGCCAGGGTTGGTACTCTAAGTGTGATCAGTGGTTTAAAATTACTTGCTAATATAACAATTATTGGGTGTGATGAGAAATTTTTACAACTTACATAAAAATACATTATAGTAATATGTGTCAGTTTGATCTTGATGGAATTAAGTTTCCGGCGAGGTCTGGGTCTCCTATCCTACGTTACCCTTCCGTGTGATCCTGTAATCCCGTCGGATCCAATCCCTTTTGAGATTGCTCTCACATCCGAGGGCAATCATTGTATGTACTTATGGGTGATGGGATACTTCTCCTTGTGGCAAAAGATCTAGTTCATGCTCATAAATAATTTTACTAGTCGGTATGTAATAATAAATAATTTTTGCAACTAACCGATGCGACAACATTTGCAAGAAACTCCAATTATCTTCTTAAAACAAATTCATATTAATCAGAATTTTTAAAATATCACACTAATTGGCTACAGTTTACAATAGCATTGCATACGTGTGAAATAACAACTGCCGCAAAATTTTCCCCGTAACAAATAACCAAAAGAATTGTTTAATACCGGCGAAGCGTACGGCGCATAATTTTCCTGGCACGTTCAAATCTTTTGAGTCGTGTTTCCTCGACTTCTTTCAGTTTAAAAGCTAAAGTTATGCGGCTCTAAGAATAGGTTCGTTAGCACGTGACCTCTGATATAACGAGATGTTCTGACCGCCTTGAGGAACAACTGGAGTTCTGAAGAAAGCTACACGTCGGTTCTATAGCATTACCTATAGTACAGTTTCACGTAATAGTGGGAATGGCCCTGCTACCTTTAATGAGACGACAGAAGCAAGTTCTAGTTTACATTTGCAGAACTAGCTACTTGTGCGAACTTCGTCTGAGTTACACAGTTGTACATGTGATGTCTAAGATACAACACACAGCTTTAGTTGTGGACTCATGAATCTTGGAAACAGTAAAATAATAAATTATTCAAACGGTGGCAGTAGTCCTCCAGTAGGATAGTGGTTTACGTATATTATGTTTTCGTTACATAATATTAAAACATGTTCGTGAATTACAAGATTATATTAACCCTTAATTTGGCAAAGAATAAAATGTAATAAAATCAATTTTATTTTTATAAAAATTTATTGTAGACATTTATAGGTATTACAAAAAAATAGTGAAAAAAATATAGGAACTTCAGATTTCCTGAAAAACAGTGTATGTCACAGCATACATTGCCAAGTGCCGATATTCATTGTTGATACCGTTTTAGAGACATCAAATCGGCTATGGGATCGTATCTGTACCGCAAACTCCAGTAATCGGTGTACGATGGCATACTAACAACACCCATTATAATATGAATTGCTAAAAAATCTCGCAATTCATCTTCGGTCAAGCCAAGAGAGCGCCCAGTTTTGAATTCTGCGTATGAGTTTGTTTGCTCTACGATGTCTACTAAAACGTCAGGGGAAAAGAATTTATAGAAATAACCAACTGAAGTTTCGTTTAATATGTCGGTGTGATGTTCGGTGTGAAAAACCGTTTTTTTCCACTGATAGTTCAGAGTGAACTTGGTGATTCGTCTAGGTCGTCTAACAGCAGAAACAGTGGGCCGTTGCGATCTGGAATTTCTGGGACGCGAAGCAAAGCCCTTATGCGAGCTGCAACTAAGCCAGTTATGGAGCCACTTGCTGTTGGTTCAGGCGGTGCGGGGGGTTCAGGAAGTGCAGGGGTTGCTGGGAGTGACGGAATGTCACTCAGGATTGGAACTTTTTTACAATTTGGTTCTAGGGACGGGTTTGAATACACGCTTCGAAAAATTGGTGTGAGTCGAACATTCTGGTCGGGGGGGGTCTTCATCATCATCTAAAAAATTGAGCCTTTCCATTGAGCTATCTATAGAAGGTGCAGAAGAAGATGTCGCGGAAAGCGGGGTGCGCACACGTAATTCATCGCTACCGTCAGAGGGTGCATGCTCAGCAGGCACAAGCGCTAAAATTCTACCACCATGAGTTAGAAATTTTTGCTGCCGACAAAGAAAATAAAGCGTGCTATAAAACCAAGTAAATAAAAAAAGCATCCTCAAATTGGCAATGTATGCCGTGACATACAAACAAAATGGCGGGTGTTTCGTTACAAACTTGGCAGTGTATGTCACGTCATACATCATGTTAGTGATCAAAATAGAACCATTCAATGTAATAGAAACATCACAATTATTATCACACTTATTCCATTACACAATTAATCATACATTTTAGTCATTACACCTGTCCTAAACTAAGTAATATTCATAATAATAGAATAAATACCTTGGACAACGCAGTTGACGTCCGCCGGGTAGATATTTTTTTCAAGTTATGTCAAAATAAATGTTGCTACATGTGTGTTTATTTTTTCCACCCAATAACAGTTAGTGTTGCAACATAAGAATGTTAATTTTCCACACGGAAGATGTAATTATTTTAACAATTTTTTTTTTCAAGTTCATGTATGACGGTACATACAGTGCCAAATTAAGGGTTAAAAAGGTTTTAACAATTTCTAGAAGAAGTTGATCGAAATAATAAATATTCGCCAAATAAATTTTATCGGAACGCAAATAAATCTCCATAAAATTGTCTAGACTACTTACTATAAACCGATTTAAAAATTTTGAATTTTATTATCGTTCATGTGAATTTTTCTTATTTTACCTATAGCAATTTTTGCTTCTAAAATTGTGTCTAGAAATATCTCCGTGGTCATTATAACATAATAAATAAGTTATAAAAACTTCAATCGAATCGGAGATAAAAATTCAATTTCATTTCAAACTAATGATGGACATTGGACACTATTGCTTCGGTACTATTAAAGATAGCCTAGAAATATAACCAATTACCAGTATAGCTTGACCTCTTTCTTGTATAGGAACAGTTACTTCACAGAGATCTAGTAGAAATTTTGTTATTTAAATTTTAGAAAATAGAACTTTAAACAAGATAAAAAGTAAAACAACTAAAACCCAACTACGACAAAAAACGACGCTGAAAAAGTATAAAACAAAAGTTAAATTGATGAACTAATAAAGAAGCTATGAACGAAAAGATGTGAATTATATGCAATCAGCCCATGAATACAGGTAAAGTCACAAGCAAATGCTAGTAATATATATATATTCAAAATGTGCAAGTAAAAAGCTTTCAAATGATACCAAACACGGCATATTTATCTTAACTTTATTTTTTTACTCTGTATGTTTTGTCCGCTAGAGGGCGCCACATTAGATTTTGTGAAACCACATATAGCCTATAACCAGCGGACAATTAAGACGCTTCTAATGATATGTCATTTGTCGAATTCTGACAAGTAGTTTAGAAGTTACGAGGGAACAGATGAACATACATACATACATACATACATACATACATACATACATACATACATACATACATAGCCTGTCAAAATCATAACCCTCCTTTTGCTTTGCCGTAGTCGGGTAATTACAATAAATTCCAATTAACGTTGAAACTTTGTAGTGCAGTACATTCTAATGACGCTCGAGCAATTTTTCTATTTTTATTAGAGATGGATAAAAATGAAGAATTAATATTATATAATATTATATATATTGTGTGCTGGTAGACAGTGCTTTGCTGAACAGTAACAATAGAAAAAATAATGTTAATAGAACTTAGAAATATAATAGCTGTTATACCCCTTGTTATTGTTCCTACTTCTGGCTTCTCCAGTAAAAGAATTGGTCCCTCGGGCATTTAAGACTAGATATATAATCTTAATTTACTTTCAAGTTCGAATAACCAATGCTTCCGTCTTATTCAAATGTTCTGCTGAATATTTTATTCGTTAGTTTCTATCACAGATATACATATTATACAATAACTGACATTTCCGCTCAAACATCGTTAAATTACATAATTCTTAGGATAACTTTGGATAGTTTTAATGTTAAAATAAAATTCTTAAACGGTAAAAAATAAAATTTGAACCGCGAACAAATTTCAATTTCCCAAGCTCCTTAATATTAACATCGCTCAAACAATATGCAATCTACCTTCATTCTGTCAAAGAAAATTCTACTCTTTGTGCGTCTAATAGAGTTTTCATTTCCTCAATGTTTGATAATTTACATTAAGAGGGTCTTATAATAAGGATGAGAAAGAAAATGGGCTATTACGGAGCTGTTTGAAGTTGCGAAGTTGCTTCTGGTAACGATTTCGTCAATGAAGACATTTTGGCTCCTCCACCAGGCCACGCCCGCGCCGTGCTGATGTCTGATGCAATTTATCTTCATTCAAGCTATATGCGTATTGCGTACGCCTTATTGAACTACTATTATTGTTACTACGAAATAATAAAAAGATTTCGAAATAGGTCTGACCTGTTTAATGTTCATTCATTGCATTTGAAAATGGAAATCTTTATTTATCGTTATAGTACAGAAGAACAAAAAGTCTTGGAATAAGTAACAGGAAAATAATTCAACGTTATACCATCCGGTGGATAAATATTATGCAATGATTGGAACTCGTCTCTGTAAAGTTGTTGTATATTTGCATATTATATCAGTACTTTTCCCTCCTTCGTTGCATTGTGACACGAGAAGCAATCGCTCAAGTGAACCCGTCCGTCACCAGCCGCCAACATGCCGCTAATTTATCAAAGCCACGAGTAAACACATAAATATTAATTAAATCTCGCGACCAGAGAACGCTTCGTAATGAGCAATTATTTCTTCAAGTTAAATATTGATGAGCTTCGCCCATGAATTCATTACGCTCGGCTGTGGCTTTTTACATTTTATTCAAAGCTCCCAGCTTACATAATTTAAAAGCAAATCAGTTTATAAGTAGTACATGTACTTTGTTATATTTTAATGGTATAATGTTTAACAATGTTAGTATTAATTTCTTCACGTTTAAGACAAATCAAGGTCAAAAATGGATTCATCATTAGAATAATCAATAATGTCAAGAAAATAAACATAAACCTAAATGCGTTGACAATTAGACGATAAGGCCGAAGTTCATCATAGAAATGTAATATCTACGTACATCGGGCCCGGCTTGATCAACGTCGAATCGTCGAAGTTAATGAGAGTAATTCAGGCGCCACTCGGAGGGCCATTTAATGACCAGCACTCAATTACAGCTACGGATTACGAGTCCCTGTTGCTAGCCTGTGACCTTGTGTACAATATAGGACTATTATTACATCTTTATAACTTAAACGTTATAGTAGATTTACACACAAATGTTACGTTAATAATTATAAACGTCATTATGTTTGTAAAATTGATATCTAGGTACTACGACAAGTGCTACACGTCGGCGTGAAAGTTATATTAAAGTATCGTCACTAATTATAAATCCTTATAATATTCATTGTAAAATTGTTATCTTATTATTTTCTTAAATATCAATGACGACAATCAGATAAGATTATTGTCATTTTGTTGCAATGGACACAAGCCTTAATTCCAACCGTATAACCTTGTAGTGTATTAGATATAATATAAGCTTCTTGTCTTGTACTGTAGTGTATTATAAGTTCAGTTATAATAAATCACTCGAGGAAGATACACGTGTTTCATTACCCCCGCAACCCGCACTCTACAACCTAGCAAATAACTAGAGCGATGGAAATGTACTAGAAAAATACTTGAGTGCTCTCTCGAGACAAATAAAGTTGAACACTAGACTCGCAGACGTAAAGTTAGGTAGTTTGTAAGACCTAACTTGCGTCTAGATTCTGTTCCAGCGATTTTCTAAGGGTTTGTAGATGTTATCCGATCCGTACATTCATCGAATTCTTTCGAGTTCAAATATTTTACAAGTTTAAATAGTAGGTACCGGTTTCTAGACGGTACGATTTTAACTATCAACTTACACTTGTTACTTGATTAAACTACACTAATACTACGATATGCTTGAAAATGTTCAATATGTACTAGGTGTACCTATATTTAAAGTTTCGTTAAATAAATTCCGAATTACTTGTATAAAAGACTCATAATATCTTCAGAACCAGAGGAAAAAAGGAACGTAATATTAAATTTATTAGTAACTCGTATAAAGAAAATAATTTTACAAAGCCAACAGTGTCGTAATTATTGCTGAAACCGGCGAAAAACTTTATCATTTTCACCAATAAATAAGCTGATTCGCGAAGAAAGGAAAGTATATAATTTATGCATGTCTTATGCGAATTGGCTAAACTTTTAACGACACTTTCGGATTAAGTCGGAAAGAATAGTGCCCGGAGAGGTACGTAGCGTGCTCTGCTTCAATGTATAAAGTTGTAAGGATTTTTTTGCTTTAAGTTTTTCAGTTGTATTGGCTTAATCTTTCCTCTACCTACTATGTACATAGACGTATTATTTTCCTTGGATACAGGGGCTCCTAAATTGCTAGTGCTACTGTTTCTACCTTGTGTATTTCAAGCCTAATCCAGTAACAGATGTCTTAATTAAAACTATCTACGGGAAGATAAAAAGAAACGTAAAACTCGCTACAAACGAGATGTCGGCGTGGATTTACTGCCGCCATTACTGCTACAACCCGACCGAATTAAGCGAACCAATCTCGGGTACATTCATTACTGATGGACGGGCTTTTTAATTTCGCCGGGTTACATTGCGCTTCGTTTGACCCTTATAAATGCAATTTGGCTTGAAAGGGAGCAAATTGATGAGATTAATGTTAAATCTTTATAGCGGATGCTTTAGGGCATTTCTGAAAGCTCTCGCTTTTAGTTCGGCACGCTAGTAGATGTATTGTACTGCGAGGGATTTACTTGCGAGATATTATGATCTAATCATTTATGGGCACCCTTTGATTAGGCATTAAGATTGTAATATAATATATTGTAATACGGAAGATATACAAACAAATAAGCGAAACAAATATGCAAGCGAAGTCATCAGAAAGAAAGAACATAAAAAGTTACGAGATCCCATGTTACCAAGAGTGTAATTTTCTTATCATTGAATCTCCAATTCAATTATTTTTGAGCATGTAATAATATTTTATGATTATTTTATATTAAAGCAATATATAATATCCCAGAAGAGATTCGGTTCGGAACGACGCTGTATAATATTATCATTCGTAAGTCAATAAACACAAAACAATAATCCTCAATAGCGGTTTCTCAATTAAACAACAAAGCGAGCTTATTATCATTACTATCTCTATTGCAAACAGAAATTTAGATTGAATTTCTGTGCGGTGCAATAACAACTTCATAATACATTGCTTCTTATGTACTATAATAGCTTCTCGAACTACGTATGTAGAGATCAATGAGATACGAAGTCAAATTGCGAAGGCAATAGTCTATACATGTAGTTATGTTATTCGTGATAAAAACTGCTCTTAGATGGATGTAAATTGTTTTCCTGTATACGAAAGGTTAGTGTGGTGTTAGATTGAGGTTTTCCTTGAGAGTATGTCAAAGGGAAGCAGATGTAAAGGGGAACACTTGTTACATTTTAATGACACTGATGTGCGGAAATCGTTTTCAACATTGTATGCACTTCAGAGTACTGGAATGTAATTAAATCTTGAATCTTGAAAAATAGTTGTGTGGCTAGACTTCATAGCTGACTGCTGAGTGATAGAGACAGCGCGAAGTTTTGTTGTAACTAATTTAGTTAGAACACATTTCAGGTTTTTGTCAGACATTCGAAATAAGTTCATTTTTCCGCACTTGTCGAATTTAATAATCGTCTCTTATACATTTTAATTATTGTTCGTAATATGTGAGTAATATTTAGTTTTACTATAATATTATGTCTTACAATAGAAGTGATGTGCGTGGTCGTGGAATTTCTCTTTCAAGTACAGTAGATATTAAAAAGTCATGAATCCTTTTTAGTGGTGACCTGCGCACATACCCGTGAGCGAGAGCGAGTTTCACTACGATCCTGGACTACCTAATATTTTCTTTCTTAAATTCCTTTCATTTTCCTAGCTCTCTTCTATGACGAGAAAATCTAGTATAAAATAGTTTTCGACCTCCTTAGCAAAGCATCAATCATCGTCGACAAACGCAAAGATTGATATCTCTTAAATAGATGTGTAACATCACTGTCCCATTTCTTTAGACAAAAATATGAGTACAACGACCCATGTGCCCCTTGTGAGGAGCGAGAGGGGCAGTGGGGGGGGGGAGCAGTGGGGTAAGGGGCAAAGCGAACTAAGCGTTAAGACTAACAATCTGCTTAGCATCGATCCGATAAATTGGATTAAATTCGGCTCAGCTTAGCGGAAAGTTTTGTATGTGTACATTCTTGACCTATAAACTTTTGGCAGTTAGCAGTCGCTTCTTTGTAATCTTGTTTGGATAATCTAAAACTCCTTTACCGAGATCCTTCGATGCTGTGTATTGAAAGGGCTTATATTCGCCCTTATTGCCAATGGTTACTAATGGAACAGATGCAGTCAAGTTTAATTCCGATTTTGATAAAATGTTATTCGGTGAAAGTTGTAATGCAAGCAGACAGATACTTTCCTATTTATAACATAGTATTATTTTAAGGCATACAGTAACATTGATAAAGCGTTACAACTTATTAGTTATTTTTGTAGCGTTATTATAATATCAGAGATTATGATTTCAGAATTAAAAACATTGTGAAATTGCAGACTGACTGATAGACTTATTTAAGTTATTATTAGTATGAATACAAGATAAAGTAAAATATAAATTTAAAAACGTAACAAAGATGGAACCAGAATTAGGTACCTTTTTTTTTTAAGTGGGGAAATCTTGCATAGATACCCACCCCACGGCTTCCGGGGAAAGGGCCGTGGGTTATGTCGGATTCCTACCGACCAAAACCCCACTGTATTCCGTCAAGCCGCATCAACGACGGGGCCACGGGTATAGGTAGAATTCGTCCGTGACCCCATCAGCAGCTGCCCGTCTCCAGGCCAACACCGCCAGCTCTGACCTCATGGGGCGGCGTGAGCGGAACACGTCTCACGTTAGGGAGGCTGGTTGCGGCCGCGTAAATCAGCAGCAACGCGACGACGACGCCCAATAGGACGACGGTGCCGGATTGGGTCCGCGTAGCATTAGGTACCTGCTAAAATCTTACAGACGTACTATTTTTAGGGTTCCATACCTCAAAAGGAAAAAACGGAACCCTTATAGGATCACTTTGTTGTCCGTCTGTCCGTCCGTCCGTCCGTCCGTCTGTCAAGACCCTTTTTCTCAGGAACGCGTGGAGGTATGAAGCTGAAATTTATATCAATTACTCAGGTCTATAATACCTTTAAGCTTGCAGGTTTGTACGGAACCCTCGGTGCGCGAGTCCGACTCGCACTTGGCCGGTTTTTAGACTCATATTTTTGTAAATTTTACAGTTGAGATGTTGGAAATTGCAACTTTTCAGTAAATTACTATATTATATTATATTTATACACTGCGTAATCCATACTAATATTATAAATGCGAAAGTAACTCTGTCTGTCTGTCTGTCTGTTACTCAATCACGCCTTAACTACTGAACCAATTTGCATGAAATTTGGTATAGAGATATTTTGATACTCGAGAAAGGACATAGGATAGGTTTTATCCCGGAAATCCTACGGGAACGGGTTTTTCCTTGAAAACGCAGGCGAAGCCGCGGGCGGAAAGCTAGTAATAAATATGTAGTACTTTTTTATAAGCTGTAGGTAATCATAATATTATCATCCAACCGCAATAATAATTCCGAGAAAATCTGGAAAGCACGTGAATTTGACGCGTGAATATGTAATGATTGACCTTCGAATAAAGAAATATAAAAAGGTATAAGAGCTTTTTATTATTTAGCTTTGAAGAAGTTACTCGTATTATGTTTAACAGTATCTGCTTCATTTTAAGAGCACAGGACTGGATTAGAGTTTATTATAATTCTTTTCTATTGCATGAATATGAATATAGAGCATATAATTCTAAAAGCTGTTAAAAAAAAAAACATTAAAGATTCAAACTCAAACATTCAAACTCAAACATTCATTTATTCAAATAAACTACTATTTAGTAGCACTTTCGAATCGTCATTACATAGTAATTTTTACATTTACCACCGATTCGGAAAGCAGTATCTATGGCGAAGAATCGGCAAGAAAGTCACAACAAAGATAAAGGAGACACGTTTCAGAAAATAAATATGTTTACAAAAGTGAAATTTAACGAGAGATATCACGTTTCATAGTTTTATTAAATACAATGAATAAAAGTTTCGGTGCCTAGGGTTTCATTAAAAACTAGCCGCCCATTGCGGCTCCAATCGGGCTGACCCAATTTAAAAACGAAACAATGTATTATAGGATTTAGGTAGGTATATTCTATGTGGTTTAGGAAAAATTAATCTTTATGCTGGTGAAAGAATTTTTCAAAACGGTGAAGTAGTTTTTGTGTGGAAACTTTACAGACATACAAAAACATAAATGTTTCCTGTTTAATACCAGCTTAGATGAAATATATGAATGAAATAATGTTTTAAGCCCGTCCCTGTCGCGGCGGCTGCAGCTATACTCAATATCTGTATCGATTCCTTTCTTTTGTATTATTCAGTTCGAAATTAATCTCCTAGATCTGGAATATCTTATTATCTTTAGAATAAGCGAATAGAAGCTTTCATTCCTGAACGGTTCAAGTAATAAAATACTTCAAGAACAGATCTATGAAGATCTACTATAGCGAAATAAATCTTTAATTTTTATATTCACCTATCTAAGTGGCTATTGTATGTGGATAATGATCCCTGGATTGAATCCTCGAGCGTAAAAAATGAAAATTTCGGATTTCAATTTGTTAATTTTCTTCAATAAGTTTTTGCACGAAAGCCTTGTAAGTATGTACACGCAAGTAAGTATATAAAATATAAAAAAAAATAAAAATACACGCGCAATGAAAAAATATATCTCATTGCAACAAAGAATACACAATATAAATAGAAAGAAAGAAAGAAAATACATTTAATCACAAATACTTAATTACAATTTTTCACTTATAACTAAATACACTTTTGAGAACAATACACATTAATAAATTTTAAACCTTAAAATACAATAAATATATTCAAATATTAGTCGGTATTCGTGATTAGGTGGACTACTCAGCATTTGCCTCTCCGTGTTAGAGGAGAGGCGCCGGTTTTCAGTAGTCCCCTCGACTTGCTACGCTTGGAGCACCAGAACTGTACTTCAATGCATCTCGCATGTACACGATGCACTCGCACACAGTCACAGATATTATATCTTGCAGTGGTGTGACTTGTGAGTGACGTTGTTCTTCCCAATTCTCATTCCGATGTTCGGAGTGTCGGAGTGTAGGATGTGATAAAGCATTTCATTTTAAAACCTTTACACATCCATACTATCCATACTAATATTATAAATGCGAAAGTAACTCTGTCTGTCTGTTTGTTACTCAATCACGCCTAAACTACTGAACCAATTTTCATGAAATTTGGTATGGAGATATTTTGATACCTGAGAAAGGACATAAGCTACTTTTTTGCGCGCGACGTTGCCACTCCTATGTAAACAAACACTGAGTATGAATACGTTCGAGAATGCAATTCTCATTCCTCGATGCGATGTTCAGTTAAATTTATTTTTACATTTTATGTTTACACTAGGATCTCGATGGGTCTATAACGATTTACGTAGTACTGCAAGTATTGTTCGCCCACATACTTCTGAAAATAATAAACCAGGATAAAGTAATATTCCGATTTCGGAAATTAATTCCATTTCGGTATATCAATTTATTTTGTCCGACAAACGAAAGTTATTAAGATCTTCTTTGTAGTTCAAGTCCGTTTATATTGGAAACTAATAAAAGAATAACTTGGCTTTTTCGAGATATTATATAAAACTAGCGTTAAACGTGATTCCTCTCAACCAACTTGTTATGAAAAAAAAGTACCTACTTTCTTGTTTTGCCTGTTTCGGTATTTTGTTTAACTTCCGATCAGAGTTATTTGAATCGGGCAAATAAGTAGAGATATTTTATCCATAAAAAGTAAATAAAGTTTTTTTTATCGAATAATAGAAAGATTTGGCAGCGGAATGTTTACCAAGCAAAACATTCTAAAAGATCAAATGGTATTAGAGTATTTACACACGAGATTAGGTTGTTTTTCAGCGCTTTTCTTTGTAGTTCAATCTATTGCGGTGAGCGAATAAAACGACTCTAACTTCGTTTTCGCGGTCTATTAAAGCGAAGGTGTCAAATGAAATATAATTGTGCAAGCTTATAAGAGCTAGTGATTTAGCAACAAATGGCTGTTAGCTGAGCCGTAATCGCTATCAGCCAGGCGATCGATACAGCGCGTCCTGCGCGCCGATACACCATACACTCGACACACGACACAATGCAGTTTTGGGGATCTGGTACACCAAATGGGATGATACCAGGGTATTGTAAGTCAGCAATACTTATTAAGGAATGATAAAGAACAGCTTTTGAAGCTTAGGTTTCGAGATATCTAGCCTAATAGGATGGTAGTCTACGTAACTAAGCTACGGCATATTACGTTTAATACCACAAGAGATGTGTAGAAAAAGATTCGTGGTTCTATCAATGAAAATATAAACAAAAATGGTATAAAAATGTTGTTACGTGAGTTTGTTTATAAATATTCATTCGTGTTTGGTAAATATTGTATTGATAAAATGTAAACAATAAAAAGAAAATGATTTTTCAACATGATACTCGTTATGTTTATTTTAGTTTGTATAAAGGTTTATTTTATTTTGATGAAAAATAAAGTAATTATGCTTTTCTTTAGAAGGTCTTCATAAAATAAGAATTTCTATATAAAGAAGAAAGCAATGACACCATTATACATGTTATTATCCTAATAGAGGAAAAATAGGATATTTCTTCGATAACACGCGAAGGAAATGTTTTATTTGTTAACCACTTGACGTTCTTCCCCAACATTAATAAGCCTCCAACTTCATCTTAACTTTAGTTCAGATCTTTCTATACTAGAGTATATTGCGGTGTTACTCGCTTATTCGTTCGGTTTCGGAATATTGATTTTAAAACGTAAAGTACAATATAAGCTCCGTAGTAAATCTTTGTTAACATGTATCCTGGTACAAAAAACTATATATGATTGTATAATTTTCACACGTTTTGAAAACGTACAGCATTACATATATAAGTCCTAAACTAGCTGTTTCCCGCTGCTTTACTATGTGCTGGCCTAGACATATTATTTATCGCTGTACCAACTTTCCTACAGATCAGATCTGCATGTAACAAACATAAATTTTACATTCATACATTCGCGTTTATATTTATTAGCAATATAATTTTAGCTGTAAATACTGCACAATGTTCTTAATTAATTGTCGTTACAAATCACTCTTAATCTTTAACCTTAGGTACATTATATGTTTATATTCTGCCCTTGTCCTCCCGCTGGAAATAATATCTTTCTGCAAATTAGACCTTGATAATACTAATATACGTTTCATTAAACGTAATTTTCAGTAATATAAAAGGTATTAAGAATATCTCGGATTAAATATTATTACGCTCACGTTGTACCTACGCATCGTGCATGTGTACGTATGGCTGACACAATCCCTGCACCGTTGGACTTTACGGGCCTCATTAAATTACATCCCCATTTTGGAGGCTAATAGCTTTTAACGATGTTATAAAATTATATGAAACGTGTCATCCCGGCTTGTACTTGAACGGAATAATTTTGTCAAAGCTTTCGTTAGCTTTTTAAAGGGTTGCTAATTTATCCTGTAATGGGGCACGGCCGCAGGGGGCAAAGGGGCAGGAATAGCAAGCGTTTATTTAGTTCGCGTGTTTTACAAGAGCTCTCTGCAGTCCTTAGCTTTGAAAGTACAGATCAAACAGTCAAACACTCGTGTTACAGCTTTTTATTTATTTTGCAGCCTACGGTTTGTTATGGCAATTTTTATAACCTTTTCGTGAAATTATTATTAAATAATACTTAATCTGAAAAATATAATTCACTGACATGAAAATCTTTATCTTGCATCTATTTTTACGAAAACAACTTAAGTCGGCGGCTTTTCATATTTTATTTGTATACATGTAAATGATAAAATCCTGTTTCATCAAACAAATTATAAAAATAATAAGGGTTAACTCATAATTCATCAAATGAAATTGATACGACTCAAGCCGCTCGTAAATAGTGTTCCAAAGCACCCAGTTCCCCTTGAACTACGAGATGAGCAAAACTTAACAAGTAATGAACAGTAATTGCTGCGACCCCTAATTCAAACATTAATGTACCTACTCGGGACTCTTTAGCAGGTACTTGTGGAGAGTGGCAACAAATTATGTCCTTTGTGTTATGAAATAAATAACTATAATTGTATAGAGAATAATTTGTAATCATTCCACTTACTGTTTTGCATATAGTTAAATTTAAACATTTATTTTATTGAAACAGACTTCTTTACAAAGTGATTTTAAATCAAAATGCATATTATAATATTATTCTTCAGCGTAGAGCAGGCATGAAACTGTAGTTTTATAAATAACTATGTTTATAATATTATATTATGTTAAATATTAACTGATTAGAAAATTAATAGAATAGTTTATCAAAAATATGTGAAAAATTTGAAAATTATTCCGCGCCGTATTTTTTTTTGTAAACACGGCTGTATTAATCATCGAATAATCTGTAGGAGTCTTTTACATAATTAGTTTCCTTAGGTATTAATCAAAATCTATTTTTGGATAAAAATACGCTGTAGCCTGTAATATTACCGCCGCGGCCGCATCACATGACAGCAGAAATTGCGCGCGACATTGTCGGTTATTACCGTCGCGGCCGCATCGCATGATAGCAGCAATTGCGCGCGACGTTGCCACTTCTATAGAAACAAACACTATGAATGAATACATTTGCGAATGCAAATTCGGGGATTTTCTAATAATTATTATTTACTAGCTGCGCTCCGCGGTTTCACCCGCGTGGTTCCGCTTCTGTTGGTCTAAGCGTGATGAAATACAGCCTACAGCCTTCCTCAATAAATGGGCTATCAAACACCGAAAGAAATTTTCAAATCGGACCAGTAGTTCCTGAGATTAGCGCGTTCAAACAAACATACAAACAAACTCTTCAACATAAATTCATGATTCTTATGCTATTAAATATATGCGTATTTTTTAAAATTACGCTGTTTTTCAGACAATGTTTTTGTATCATTGTTATTTAAATGTGTGCAATGTACATAATAATATTATCTATGTATCGTGCTCTAGTTAAAAATATTAGCGAATTCAAATAGCCCATATTTGGCTCGACGGGAAGTTTGAAAAGTTAGCAAACGTGTGACAAACGACATCGTTATTCATTGTGAGTAAAGTTGAGTACACTTGTAATTTCTGTAATGTGATTTGTCGCGGATTTGTCATATAAACTATATTTTATGTGGATAAAAATGTGAACTCACATTCCCTTGGGATAAATGTATGTTATGTTGAACCTTTGTTGAACTAATTGTGTATCTCTATGACTAGTTGTAGTTATATGAAACTAGCTTTCCGCACGCGGCTTAGTCCGCTTTGTCTAAAACCTGATACATTGTATACTAAAACCTTCCTCTTGAATCACTCTATTTATTAAAAAAACTGTATCAAAATCTGTTGTGTACTTCTGACGATCTAAGCATGCATACAAACACATTAAGAAACGACTTTTCTTTGTACTATGTAGTGACAACAATATGATTTTAAAACTCTACTGAAAATCGAATGATTTGGTTGAAAATAATATCTTAACGAGTGTACCAACTACCAAGTAAATTGTCTGCTATAAGAGCAGAAAATAAATGGAATTGTGTGTCTTAAAATATAATGTAGGTGAGAGGGAATTGGAAAACAAATGAATGTCACTTTGTATACAACACATGGCTGCTGTAAGCACGCGCAATAAACAAAATGGGATGAGGAAATGGGATGTGAAATCCAGATGGGATTGCAGTAATAAGCTGTAATTACTTTCATTTTAATGTTATCAATAAAATTTGAGTGTCTGTTTGTAAAGTCAAACAGAAGACTTTTGTTGATAAATACGAATGTAACGTTTTTAAAGGATTGATATCAAAATAAATTATTCAAGTTACCATAAAGTTTGTCTGTTCTGTTTCGGTTAAATTCTTAAACGTTGGAAATTCGTTTATTTCGATGATTTTTCTTGGTACATATCTTTTACATGGAGTAATTTGGAATACTATTAATTCAGTCAGAGAATGAGGACCATTTTAAACAGTTGATAATAAAATAAATAAAGTAGATTTAAGAATCCTAAGTTAGATCCTATAAAAGGGATAATGTGTATATAATTATATAATAGTAAATGCGAAGCTAATGATTGAATTACGTATAAACTATAAATGGGGTAGCTAGAGAAGTAGAGACGGCATCAGGCATCAGCGTAACGCTCGAGATTAAAGTGTGTGAGCAATTAGCAATATCACTAACAAGCATATATCGTAATCAAGTTAATTTGCATGTCCTGAAACCGAGGGCCGACCCTAATTACAATAATTGACTAAAAAGGAACATGCGAGTAAACAAGATTATCTATCCGTTGAGGGATCGGTTATTTTTGATAAAATTACAGTATCATTCAATTTACCTCTATTATATTAAAGAATCACTTATCTACAAAACTGTATATTATATTTCGTGATATCAAAGGTAGCATAGGCGTTTACACATAGGTAACCCTACATGCCAAAATTGTTGTTTATAAGTACATACATATTTTGAAATCATAATATCAACAATCACATTATAAAACGCTTTTTGAATTATCAAATACGACTATCAACTCGATAGATTTTATAATTTCTCATTTTTCAGGTGTTTGTTTTTTAATTGAATCCAGTTCTCTTGTTAGAAATTTTGGAACCGGAAGTAGGTATAAAATACAACAAAATCCGCCCACGGCTTATCTCTCGTCTCGAGTGGATCTCCCGTTATCGCTTTTCCCTCTCAAGTTTTATTGTCGCGATACATCTTACTAACTTATCAGCATGTCTTAGTCAGGCTTTCAATTTGTCTATTTGTAAACTAAACAATATGAAAATACCATAACATTTTGTTTATTTTTTCTTGGAACTTATTAAACCACGGATAAATAAACTCATTACTAAAACTAAACGAATAAACATGATCGCGATCAATTCTACATTTTAGTTACATTCTTTGGACAAACATAAAAGTGTACATAATATTATAGTGAACACGGAACAAATTAAAAACAGTTCAAAGGTGATGTCAGGCGTTAAGGAAAATCCCAATAATATATAATGTAGCGAAGGCGGGAAACCCGGCGATCAATACGCGTTCCGCGAACTTTCTTTTATCTTTTGTGAGCGTGGAACCCATTTGAGTGGCGAAAACATTTCACTTGCGCGATTCAGGGAAATGTGTCTATACTGTGTACGATCGGAAATTAACACTGTACTGCAAAAGTAGTGAATAAGCTCAATATAGAAATAAAATTGAAATTTGGTTTGGACAAATTAATAGAAATAAGTTATTTCAAATAACTTAAAAATGCATACCTAGTGGACAGGATAGACAAACTAATTGCTTAAACTCGCAAACATAATATTTTTAAGATAACACAAAAATACACATTCCAATGTTTTTTTACTCGGTACTATGTACATTTTTGAAATCGGCGTCTGTAAATATTTCATATTATATATGGTTTGAGATGATTAATATAGCAAATTATATCCCCATAATCGTCGAATAATACGAATAAACTGAAAACTATTTGTGTATGAGCTGTCACAGAACTCACATCTTCAAAAGTAAGCGCTGTATTATCTTTGTCGCTGTAATGTCTTTATTTTAATTTAAACCGATTAACTTGTCACGCTTATCACACTAATAATATTCAACAGTCCCCACACATAAAGGCCGTAACTACTAGTATAGGGCCCGTGGACCGCCCCGCATCGTGACAGGAATTTTAATACGCCATTTCGGAATTGTGGCTCTGCCTTAAGCTATGCCGCTTTAGATTGCATTGGATTAGGGGTTTTCTTGGATTTAGGTAAGACGAGTGTATGAGGGGAAGCTTAGATGAATACGTTCGCAAGAGTGATTCGGGAAGATTGATGGCGCTGGCAGGCGATGTGTATCGTCTAAAGTGAATTAAAATGTAAGATAAAAGTTTTACAACTTTTTATGTAACTTGCTGTACAGTACGGATTCCCTCGCGGACGAACCCGCGCGTAAATTCATGTATATCAATAGCTCATGTGTTATTTCAATATCGTTCGTTCGTTCTGTTATGGGAGGTGAAATAAACCTCTTTTTAAAAAAAAGAATTTATTATTTAAACTTAGATTATAACACAATGGTTAATACACAGACTTATATGTGGTTAATACACAGACTTATATGAGTTTGCCGGCAACCGAGCTCTTAGGATGTTGGAAGTAGACTGGCTGGGATCGGATGGATAAGCGATGCGTAGGGAATATGGCGGGAAAGGAATGTGCTGACGGGATAGTTAGAGGGATGGCTGTATGCAATAATGCATACAGTCTCGGAACATAACACCTCCCGGGGGT
Organism: Colias eurytheme; assembly: GCF_061535395.1. NCBI lineage: Eukaryota > Metazoa > Arthropoda > Insecta > Lepidoptera > Pieridae > Colias > Colias eurytheme. Next base: position 63,229 of record NC_143006.1, read on the forward strand.
AGTCTAAACTACGGGGTTAAAACATTACGTAGTTTAGATTTGGAGAGGAACTAAAGGAAAAATACGAAATTAATAATTAATTCTGGTGCTAGGTCCGGACTTAGGTAAAGGGGTTGAACTCTCTAATGAAACGGATTTTCTCGGAGGGGTTTCTTGGATATTTGGTATCGGAATGTTTTCAGGTTCGGGCGGTGTGTGAAGGAAACGAGAACAGTTACCGGTTTTTAAGTATAAAGCTAATTTATAAAATAGAAATATAATTATTATACTTATTACTAGAATTAAAATTATAGAATAATGGGTCTCATATTTAATTATTTGATGTTGGTTAATGATTTCGTCTATGTCGTCCGAAATCGTTTCAAATTTACGTTTTGATTTTACTGTAAAAATGTCCAAATTAATGTCCTTTAAATGCATAGGAGGCTCATTATTCCTTTCAGTCTTAAAATTACTTATATTATTACAGCATGAGTCATTAATTATATTAAAGTCGGAATTAGCAAGCGTTACATTTAAAAACATGTCTTTGAACTTAGGTATAAGCCGAATATTTTTATTATGAGCTACACAATCATTTGGGATATTCAGGATACCCGTTCCTGAAATGGTTAATATTACATTATTTCTATTGCGGCATTCTACAAATAATTTATCTTTTGGGAATTGCACGTAAATCCAGTTATAATTAGAAATAGGTTCCCAAATTGTTACATTTCCGGATATAAAATCTGTATGACACTGGACTGGCAGGGCGCTTACGACATTTGTTAATAGTTCACTTTCGCACCGAGGATTTGAAGTTGTTGAGTATACACTCGTGACGTCACATATGAACTCATTTGGGTTTATAACGGTGCAGTATTTGATAGAATCTAATGTACAGTATAATGAATTATCGGTGGTTATTGCGATGTACTTAATACTAGGAATTACATAACTAAAGGAATTAGGTTTATCTCCATTATGCGGAGTAGGTAAGGCTAAACAGTGAAATAATTTATAATCTTGTATGCCAACTAACGGAATTCGTAATACAAAAATGATCTTGTTATTAAAACTATAGCAAATAACTTTAGAGATGTTTAATAACAAATGTATATTATTTAATTCTATACTTAAAGGTAACTTACGGTCTACGGGTATGTGTCTATAGTTATCGACAAGCTCTTGGTACAGTTGCGTGGGAGTTAATATAGCCGGATGTAAAATGTTTTGTGTACTGAATAGGATGGCATTTGTTATGTCTTCTAATCGGAATGATATCGTCAGCATTGACGCTTCGAGACGAGCTAATATATTATCAATTTTTGATTTAATATTTAAGTTAATTGAAAGGTTTGAAAAATTCTGAAATTGAGAAGAGAGTTTGTCGATAGTTTCTGCGAGACTGGCCTCATTACTTTTTATGTCATATAATGTTGAATTGAATTTAGAAAAGGTAGAAGATGTGATTAAAATATTTTCTTTTAGTAATGAACTCAGTTTTTTCTCGTTATTTTGTACAGCTTGTATAGCGTTATCATATTTTACTGCATCATTTTCGTCTAAAGTGCCAAATATTGTTTTGGAGAGTGTGCCAATACCAGCAAACCAAGCCCCTCGTTTGAACTTACTACTGATCAAGTGAGAAAAAGAAGAATACTCCGATACTATGTCATTATATCGGGTTTTGAGAGGTTCTAGTATATAACTACATTCAGTGTTATTAGGATAATGAGCCTGGATTTTGTAACATATGAAACGTAATGTGCTTAAAAACGAGTTAATATTCGCTATATGCGGATTTATATAAGATATATCTAAAGGAGTTACTATATCTAAATAGCCTACATTTATATTTAATTTCCCAATCGGGTCAAAGTAAACACCGGAACTGGAGTTGATTCGATGTACATATTCGGGGTGACCATGAGCCATTGCACTGGAAATAGATTGTATAATATTTATAATTAAATCTAGTATTTATCTATGATGATTATATTAATGTCTGGGATGAAGAGAACTAGGTATAAAGTACGTTTATGCGTCACGCACATTAATTAAATTACGCATAATAATAAAACAATATATTTTGGTATAACTAAGATAATATAATTAATATAATACAATTTATAATTTAGGCGTCGCCGGGGCAATTAGCTAGTTTGACTTCATCATAGTGATGGGTTACGTGGCGCCTATTTATCAATAATGTTAGTGTATGATTTCCATTAATTTTCACAACTTTGTAAGGACCTTTCCATATTGGTGATAGGGCTTTTCGCAGCCTTAAATGATTTTTTAATAAAACGTAATCGCCTACCTTATATTGAACAACCCGAGTGTGTGTATCATAATAATTTTTGGAATTTATTTTAGATTTATTGATAAATTCTAGAGCCTTATCTCTCGAATGTTTCATTCTATGCTGTAGCATTTTTACGTATTCCGGGTAAGTAGTATTTGAACTATCATATATAGAGCTAGGGATATGAGGTTTGTGACCAAATAATAATTCATACGGTGAATAATGAGTTGTGGAATGTACGGCGGAGTTATATGCTAACATAGAAGTGAATACATAACGCGGCCAATTATCTTGATTTTCGTTTACATAAGATTTTAAGTATTCCTTTAGCGTAGAATGAGACCTTTCTAACGCGCCTTGCGTTTGAGGGTGATAAGGGGATGACCAGAGTTGCTTGATTTTAAGAAATTCGCAGGTCCTTTTAAATAAATCTGCAGTGAAGTTAGTCCCTTGGTCAGTAAGTATATGTTTTGGTATTCCAAATAGGGAAATAAAATGAACGAGGCATTCGCTTGATTCCTCGGCTGTGTTACTACGCAATGGATAAGCTAATGAAAACTTCGTTAGGTCATCCTGCATGGTGAGGATAAATTTATATTTGGCGGAGCCGGACTCCGGTAAGGGACCTACTATATCAATTGCTAACCTTTCAAACGGTGATGTTGACGTCGACGTTATAACCATTGGCGCTCTATTTGTTTTACGTAGGGCTTTATTAGCCTGACACAGTTGACAGTTTTTGATGTAATTTTCAACGTCAGAGCCCATGTTTTTCCAATAATATTTTTCCTTAATTCGATTCAGTGTTCTTGAGCAACCTAAATGTCCCGCAATTGGTAGGTCATGATTTTCTTTTAAAATCTTCGGAATTTCACTAAGGGCTGGATAAATTATATTATTCTTGTATATGTGAATTATGATATTTGTTCCGTCAAAGAGATAAGTTAACATATTATATATCTTAACAAAAGAATGCTTATCGAATGGATTCTTAAAATCGGAAATAGCAATTTCATTAACAGTTGGATATATCATCATTACTTGATCACGCAAATATTTAAGAGCCTTGAAGATATCTGGATGAACCTTTGTAAATAAGAAAATGTATGTCTTGGTATCGATTACTAGCGGTAAGAATGAACACAGTGATCTTTCTAACTTAAGGAATTCTTCACGTTCAGGATTTGGGCAATTGTTGAGGACATCGCAGGCATATGGCATGGATTCATCCATGTCTATAGAGGTTGGTATTACGATTAACTTTTGTATTGATTTTAATAAGGTTTCATTATGTTCTTTGATGTGTGCATTATATTGTCTAGGTGGTGATTTTAGAAATTTATTATAGGTTTCATCTGTTACAATTTCAGGTGATTCTGCACCTTCCGAATTCGGTGATGTAGCAGGTAAGGTTACAGGGATTTCAGGATCAAGGATACCGCCAGGTAAGGTTTCAGGATTCTCGGAGTCAAGGATAACAGCAGGTAAGTCTTCAGGATTTTCGGGATTTGGAATGACTGCAGGTAAGGTTTCAGGATTTTGCCAGCTCGTAGAAGGTTGTGGTTCTACTGTTTGGTCAGGTAAGTTTCGGTTAGGCTCCAATGGGCTTGGCAGTTCAAATTCGGGAAAACCCGGACTAATATTGTCTAATTGAAACGATGGAGGTGAAACAAGGAGGTCCATGAGGTCTTTATCTAACGCATCAATGTGAGATCCGTCGTTAGGTTGATTTGAATCTACGTCATTTTCAGGAAGGACGGGATTAACAGGATATCTAGATAGGGCATCGGCATTTACATTAAATTTACCCTTTTTATACTGAATTTCATACTCGAATTCCTCAAGTTTAAGACGCCAACGAACTAGGCGGGAACCTGGATCCTTGCAATTGAAAAGCCATTGCAGCGGCTTGTGATCGGTAATGATTGTGAAACGATGACCGTAGATATACGGTCTGAAGGTCTTTGTTCCGAAAATGATTGCTAGACATTCTTTTTCTGTGACGCTATAATTACACTCGGCTTTGTTCAAACTGCGCGAAGCGAATGCAATTGGACGATCTTGTCCAATTGGGCCTTGGGACAGGATGGCAGAGATGGCAAAATTTGAAGCGTCACACGTTAATAGGAATGGCCGTGAAAAATCTGGATAAGCTAAAATAGGAGCATTTACGAGTTTATCTTTTAAGGATTCGAAAGCTAGCATTTGTTCATTTTCCCATTTGAAAGGAACGTCCTTTTTGAGAAGGCTGGTGAGGGGCTTTGCTAATTTTGCGAAATGGGGAATGAAACGACGATAATAAGACACTAAGCCTAGAAATGATTTGATATCCTTCGGATTTTTCGGAGTAGGAAATCCGGTCACGGATTTAGTTTTATCTGGATTGGGTTTGACACCATCTTCTCCAATCACATGCCCTAGGTATGTAACTTCCTTTCGTAAGAATTGACACTTATCGGGCTGGAGTTTTAAATTAAAGGACCTGAGTCTGTCGAATACGGCTCGGAGGTTATTGATGTGCGTTGCTAAGTCGTAGGAGTAAGTGACGATATCGTCGAGATAGACAAAACAACGGCTGCCTTGTAATCCAGAGAGGCAGTTATTCATTAGCCTTTGAAAGGTAGATGGGGCGTTTTTCAGCCCGAAAGGCATTCGATTGAATTGGAAATGTCCCTGAGGGACGGAAAATGCTGTTTTCTGAGCATCCGAAGGAGACATAAGAATTTGATGGAAACCAGAGCACAAATCAAGAGTAGAGAAATATTTACTTTTACCTAATTGATCAAGAATTTCATTGATTTGTGGAATTGGATAAGTTTCACCGATTGTTATATCGTTCAGCTTTCGATAATCGATCACAACTCTCCATTGTGGCTGACCATGAGAATTTGCCTTTTTAGGCACCACCCATATGGGTGAGCTCCATGGAGAACAAGACGGTTCAATAATATTTTGAGTTAACATTTTCTGTATTTGTGTTTCTACTTCCTTTTTATGACATTCGGGAAAACGATAAGATTTAGTATGAATCGGGACATCGGTACTAGTTTGAATCTTGTGCTCTATGGCTGTGGTGTGGCTTAGCTTATCATCTGGGAGATGGAAAATATCTGCATACTGAGAACAAAGTTCTGTGAGGGAATTATATTCCTCGTCGTTCAAATGGTCTAATTTTAAGGATTTAATTATTTCTTGAATTCGTTTAGATACACTATGATAATTATTATTGTTTACTTGAAATGCAGTAAGATTTAAAGGAACTATATCGAGATTTAAATTAGATTTTACCGTAATAGGAGATTCTGAAATATTAGCAACCGTCAGGTTTACGCGATTATTTTCTTTGACTTTGACTATACAATTGGAAATTAGTAGATTTTCAGAAAGGTGTTGGTCTACAATCACACCTTCTTTAAGATTGGCATTGCGGACTGAACACTCTATCACAGTTTCGGTCCGAGCAGGAATAATAAAACAAGGATCAACAAAATGCAATTCGATATCTAAGTTACCTATCCTTAAGGTGTCATGAGTATAATCAATTTTACAACCAAAAGCTGTTAAGAAATCTGTACCAATTATTCCGTCATACGGTAAATTAATTTGCTTAATAACGTGGAATTTGAATTTTACTGATTTATTATGAACTAGTTTAAGACCGAGTAAGAAGTGACCTTCCGTCAACGTTGGTTCATCGCCAGGGTCAATGCCCTTGAGGTTAATCGGTTCCTTAGTCAAATTAGGATATTTAATAATACTAGATTGCTTGATAAGACAAATAGCGGAACCAGAATCTACTAATAAAGACAATGGAATATCGGAAACTGGAGACTCTAATAGGACATGCGGCAATAGCCTTTTGGATGTGTCTAAATTGATTTCATAAACTTCACGATCGACATCTTTGGTTACTATAGATGTCGTTAACGTTGGGACTTGTGGCTTTACAACCCGGGATTGGTTATTCTTCCGATTAACCTTGGAATTTGAAGGATGGCTTGTCGAGCCTGATATAGTAAGGTCGTCGGTTCGGGGCTGGCTACCCTGTTGATTGACCTTGGAATTTAAAGGGTTGGCTGTCAAGCCGGATTTGATAAGGCCGTCAGTTTGGGGCTGGTTACCCTGTTGCATGACCTTGGATTTCGAAGGATTGGCTGTCAAGCCGAATTTGATAAGGCCGTCAGTTTGGGGCTGGTTACCCTGTTGCATGACCTTGGATTTCGAAGGATTGGCTGTCAAGCCGAATTTGGTAAGGCCGTCAGTTTGGGGCTGGTTACCCTGTTGCATGACCTTGGATTTTGAAATAGGAATTGTGTCGACTTTGGATACTAGTCTCGTGCGACACTGAGGCGAGACCCTTATTCGTTTAAAGGGTCTGGTGATGAGTCATCGTGACCATAGGATGCGTCAATTTCGTCCTGACCTACAGGATCGGATTGTGCTACATATGTTACTCTAGGTGTAGGATGGTGCTGTGCTCTAAATCGATTATTATTGAATTCGCGCCTTTTGCATTGCGAGATATCATGACCAGGGAGTTTACAATAACGGCATATAGGCTGAGAATTTTGCGGAGGACCGCTAAATCTAGCTCCGCGGAATTGATTAGGATAAGGACCATTTTGAGGTTTGATTGACCTTGGCCTATTGTCGTTATTGTGATTGTTAGGCTTCTGATCACCTTGAGGGCGTTTATAAAGTGTTTGTTGGATACGTTCTTCCGAGATTGCGAGGTTCACTGCCTCGTTAAGATTTTTGGGTGATCTACATCTAACGATATTGGAAATTCTGGGGTGTAGCCCCATTAAGAAGTGATGGAGGGCTAAATCCTCCATCGCTGCTGTTCGACCCGGAAGTTCTTTAGCCTTCGTAGTGGACAAAGATATCTCGGTAAGAAGTTGAGAAAGATTAGTCTCGACCCGCAATGCATACTGACTAACGGTCTCCTGTGAACCCTGCCTGCTTTCTTGCAGTTCAGTTAAAAGATGAGAATAATGTTTGCGTTGACTGAACTGCGTTTTTAAGAATTCTTTTAATTGCTCCCATGTCCCAAATTCTTTAATTGAACAAGCTACTTCCGCTCTACCGCTCAACTGACTTAAAATGTATTTGAACAATATAGGTTTCTGCTTATCGGATGCATATTCGTATGCGTTATTGCAATTGACAATAAATGAATTTAAAGTTTCCCTATTCCCATCATAGGGTTTAATGAATTTAAAAAGAATATTAATATCTAGTTCAGCCATAGCTAATGCGGCTGCGGCTTGTCTGGTAATTCGTGGTGAGCCCACGGGAGATTTTACAGATTCACTATCGCTAGGAATTTCTTCCGGAACGGGAATGAACAATTTACTATCGTCAACCCGCGATTTTGACATAATATTTTAATATTTAAAAATGAAGCGGAACAATTTTAATTTAAATCAATCTGTACAAAATAACGGCACATAGAAAAATCATAAATTATACACGGGCTCTCTTACTATGTTGATATACAGTTAAGCAATAACAAGCGACTTACAGTGCATGAGCAGCGACGATAATCGTTGTGATAACAAACATCCGGTACATCATAGATATCTCTTAGAACACTTATATTTAGTCTTCGATCTTCGGGAACCCTCTCGACACGGATACGACGCTACTTGCAGACAGCAACAGGCAGGACCACTTTCAGGACACGCGCAGGGATGAGGAGCGCCTGTAGCACTCCGACGCAGCAGAAATCAGACGGGCATTCAATATAATATATTCTATATGTAGATTTGCGCTTTATTGATTTGCGCCTTCCGGCTGATACACTTGAATACACACACTTATGCACCTGGAACCTTCCGGTTCAGCACTTATGCACACTTTTGAACTTAACTTTTTGCACTTAACAATTTTCGGACTGTAGGAACGTGGAATACGGAGCGAGTCTAGGGTTGCCCGGCACTGGAATTTCCGTATCCCACCGCTGCCACCAAAATGTTATGGGAGGTGAAATAAACCTCTTTTTAAAAAAAAGAATTTATTATTTAAACTTAGATTATAACACAATGGTTAATACACAGACTTATATGTGGTTAATACACAGACTTATATGAGTTTGCCGGCAACCGAGCTCTTAGGATGTTGGAAGTAGACTGGCTGGGATCGGATGGATAAGCGATGCGTAGGGAATATGGCGGGAAAGGAATGTGCTGACGGGATAGTTAGAGGGATGGCTGTATGCAATAATGCATACAGTCTCGGAACATAACAGTTCGTTTCAGCCGTGGGACGTCCACTGCTGGACAAAGGCCTCCCTCAAGGATTTCCAGTACGACCGATCACCGGCGGCCTGCATCCAGCGGCTCCCTGGATATATATTATATATTTCAATATATAACATATATATATTACTGTAAAGGTTCATTTTAATCCGTCCAGAAGGTAGATTTTTCGTAAAAGAGTAACATCCATCTATACTCATAAACTTTCACATTTATAATATCAGTAGGATAATAATGTGGGATCTAATCTTCTAATAATGACTTGATGTATAAAATCAGAGAACATAATATATGTAATTTCTAAGTTTCCATAAAGGACCGTAATAAGTAGTTTAATTAGTTAAATGGTTAACGACATGCCATGGAAATTAGCAATTTATATTAACATGAACGTGGGTGTTTCGTATTTGTCGCTTATTCATTGGATTTGTTTACGGTAACTTTTAATAGTTAATACATGTTCGAAGTACGCTGTGGGAATATTTATTTTAATCTAAAATAAATAGAATGGTCACTTTTATTATTTATCAAACATATTTATTAAGTTAGTGATTAAAATTCATAAATATTTATATAAAAACAACGGGCATAATGCATAAATTCATACTATCATCAATGACTTCGATATTCCATGTATTAAATAACATTAAATAATCGATATTCTATTGTAGAAAATACTAAATCCAAGTAGAAATAACGTCGCGTATCGAGATTCGTAATACCGGTAATACGATTAGAGTAGTTGTGATTCTCAGCGAGCGTCTCAGACTAGCCGGCAAATACGATGGGCTAATTGAGTTGAAATTCAAACGTGTGTGAAATACTAAGCAACTCGTGAATTGGCAAAACTAACTCGAGTTTACGGGCGAGTGAGTGAGGAAAATGTGCCCGTCCTTGCAACTAAATAAATGTGAACACAATTATATCTAATTCCAACTAGACAGCATGTATCGTTAACTAGACTTATGCTTTCGATACCAGTTTATTTTTAGAAATTATCACTTACTTAATTATCTATTACCTCAGAGAACACGAAGTACTCATTTATCTCATGCCTAAATTATCTTCAGTAGTGTACATACATCTTTTCTTCTCTTTACAATATAAGATAACTTTTAACGGTGCAGAAGTACACCACAACACTATCGCTATTTGTACAGAGATCGACTTTTGTTGCCCAAACCTGGGAGTTTCGGGACAAAGATAGGTAATATACATCTATTTTATTCTCTATAAAAGTCAAGTGCGTCCAACCTCAGAGTGAGGAATTATTTACAGAAGGGCGTATTTGCGCAGTGATGAGGAGGATTTTAATAAAATATTAACGGCGCTTGAACTTGATTTAGTACCGTTTTGTCTGCTCCTGCCAGTTTCTTGTTTTATTTGAGAACTTCTTACAACTAATTTTATTGGGGTTTTACTTGGATAATCAATGAGCTAAATGTGTAGGTACAATGGTCTATAGATAACGGTATTTTGGAAGAAGTTTATGATAATTTTGATATAAATGAAATACTATAATCGGCATGCTTCATCCTGAGCTTTCATCTCGATTAAAGTAGTGTGAATTTTTATCTAAATGATGGTAAGTCAATCTTCTGAAATCTGAAATTCACTATTTTTTAAGTGTTTATATATTTTAGCATGCTTTTTTTACGTTTATGAAAAATATTTTTTTTTTTTCAGTTAATGAGCTCCCAGTTCGTTACTCCGAAACCTATTTTTTAAATATCTCATCCTCATTCTTCCTCTATTTAAAGTGTTTAAAGTTTAAACCGACATTCGCAACAAAGTATCACAATAGAGCTAAACAGGCGCACCCACTGTGCCCACCGCCAGCAAAAAACCGATAAACTTACGTCAGCGAAACAAGGCTTGCATAAAAGTTACATTTAAACAGTTCCAACATGAAACTCCACAAAGTTCGAACAATAAAATGATCGTGTTGACCGCACGAGCGGCAACTCATTAAGTTAACGGCAAATTATTTTCCGGCAGGCGGCGGCCCTAGTTCAGACTTGTTATGAAACTAGCTTTAGTTTCCCATCCCTAAACGTAAAGTGGCCGTTTTAAAAGTTGCTTCTAACTGCTCATTTCAACATTAGCATACGATTTATAGAATAAGCTTTGAGCGTGAGGTCTTTGTTAAATTGTTTTAGACAAAACTATTCAGTTTTCCACTGTAAACATTTTGATATCAATCCTGGGAAATTATTACGTTCAATAGCTACAACCAATGCTTCAACCTCGATTTGTTTCGTAATTTGTAAACGTCTAAATATAGATATTCACGTCTTATTCAAAGGGTAGGATTATGGTTAGGTAAAAATTTACCCTTATATTTTAGGTTCGTAGCTATCTCAATTTTCATCAAGTTTTTGCATATTTTTGCAGTGAAGGTGGATGATTACAACATTAATTAGGTAAATTGGATAAAGAAAGAAATGAGTGATAATTTATGTAATTCGATGGTGGCGTTAAGGCGTATCTTTTTACAATGGCCCATAATTGCGAAGGACAATTGTGTAAGAACTTTGTTGCCGGTGAGAAGCTAAAGAAAGCTTGAAGGCTCACCCGCCAGTCGGCTCCCCATCTGTTCGCAATTTGTTGTCATTAAATTCAATTCAGCCTCTAATAACTTTTCTCTTTGAACAATGTATTTCTAATTCAAATTTCTGTCTAAAACAAACTCTCAAAATTCAAAGTTAACTAAGAAAGCGCTCTTAAATTTCTAATTTCGGAAGTTTCTGGACGCTTCTAAATCAAAACATAAACAAGTTAATTTTTCGTCATTCGTCTTCGAATTCAATTTGGCAATTCCCAACGATTTTCGGATGCTGAAATATATTTTTGTAATTTCTCTCAATGCTTACGTATTGAATAATATTAACGTAAACAAAATGATTAATGCTTTTACAATAAGGCTCGTTTGCATGACTCAGAATTGTCTTTCATTTTATGGTTATTTTGAAACGTTTTAAATCCATGGTATAGGTGAATATTTAAATTTTATAAGAACTGTTTATTCAATAAATGAAAAGGTTGATATAAATCACAGTTTATTTTACACGTTTATTTGTTACCTATGATAAGGTTAGATTAAGTTTTCCATAACTAAACAAAATATGATATTATAACTTTATGCTAATATAATGTTTCTTTCGCAGGCTTCTTCCCTGCTGTGCTCACCGACCAGAGCAGCTCCGAGCGCTCGCTCGCTTCTCTGGACGAAGCTGAGCTCCTCCGCGACGCTCCCCTTTACCCCCCTCTTCAAAGCTCTGACACTTATCGCTTCGACTCCCAACCGACCCTACAAGATGACAAGCAAAACATCGAAAGTGATCAAACGAATATAGAAAACGAATATTTTTATAAAACAGACGATTCTGTCCTAAATCAACCTGATGTAGAAATAAGAAATGTTAAAACATTTGATGTTTATGATGAACCAGAAACAAATATTGAAGATAGTGTTGTAGTGGCGCCGGAACGCACTGAAAAATTAGAGTTTATCCAAGTTGTTGAACCGCAGAATAATGTTTTTGAAATGTATGCGAATGAGAGAGATTTTTTCACCCCAGATAATGTTTATAATAGTGAAAATCCATTTAAGACTAATATAGTAGCTAGCGATCTGCCGATAGAAACCAGGGAACCTAGTGCTGGTTTTATAGTTGCACCGGGATCAAATTCCGACGAAGTGAAGAGATTACTAGATGACGAGGCTAAAGTGGAAGACGAAGATGATAATAAAGAACCTAAATTAGAAAACACTGATACAGAAAATGAGGCCAGAATAAAACGTAGCAGTGGTCAGGCTTGGGAAAAACCAGCAAAGGTAATTTAATTCATAATTTACTTTTTTACTAAAAGAAAGTGATTATACTATTACTATTTACTATTACTTTTCTAAAAGAAACTGATTATAACTCAAAGATGGTAATAGTAATAAAATATCTTTGTCAACGTGAGTTAATGCCGAAATAATAATTCTTATAAGCATATTTTTGCAGTTTAAAACAAATTTATGATTATTGATGTTACTGTAAATATATTCATTTATCTCCAAATTTTTTATTAGTCCCGCCGCGTGAAAACGGGCGACACCATCCTGAACATCCGAGGCGCGGTCCGCGATGCTATAGGCGACGCGGGCGCCGCGCCCGGCCCGCGCGCCTCCTCGCGGGTGGACGCCTTCGTCATCAGACCCTCGCCCGTCATGCGGGACGAGCCCAGGGACCAGGCCAGGGAGGCAGAGTCCAGGAGGGAGAGACAGCCGCCGCAGGTATGGAGGTTTCATATATATTCAGTATGTCTTTGGTAATAATGTTTTCTATGGATATCAATTTTTCAAATCACAGTTACCAAAATGTAGGTATAGACTTCTAGTTATAAACACAGTAAGATTTGATCAAGAACTTGTGCTTATATTATATTAATTCATAGTATGTATTCGATGTACACTTTTATGTATTTAACAATTTCTCTTAAAATTTAGTCTTTTTAATTAATATTCGAATAAGAAGCTTTAATTGCTGATTGCAGTTACATACATGTAGATTGTAGAAGCTATTAATTTTTTTACACAATATGTATATTCGTAGTTGAGCATGCAAATATTAATTCCCGTTAATACAGCATCATTAAATTATTACTTTATATTCTTGTTGTCGAATTAATCACAGGAATAAATTGAGTTCGACTCCAAGATTTGTTTTAGGATTTAATAATTATTAAAAGCAAACGGACACACGATACGCAATTAAAAATTAAATTAATAATCTCCAATTGGGTGCTGGGCTCGAAGAAAATTGGTGGATGAATTTTCTGTTTCGCGTAATAAACTACATATAATAAACAGCGCTGAATTGAATTTATTTTCTAGCAAAAATAAATAGCTCTCAACTAAACCGCTTCAAGATTTTTAAGAAAAAGAAACCGAAAGACAGGAACAAATCACTATAATCAAGAAATCTCTTAATTATTGTAGTACACTGAATTGCCTCTTACACAGAATGACTTAAAGGATTCTTGCGAGCACGAAATAAGCCACTCTCAACTCAAACTCAATTAATTTGAGAGGCTTATTAACGGCGGCCTTTAAAGAGAGCCCCTCAAATTGAAGTTCCTTATTTTTTTCGTCTCAATTTTCTTGGCGAACATGTTTTGTGAATTTTAAATTTGAATAAAGTTGTTTTGTTTCTTGAACGTTTTTATTTTAGAAAAGCTCCGAATGAGTGGATTGATTTATGTTATGCATGTGTGTGTCGGTTTACATATAATATTATGTAATATGTATACATACAGGTTTGTGTGTGTGTGCATGTTTGTATGGAATTAAAATATCGCGCTATTAAAGGTGAATATAATCACTATCACTACATAGTATAAAGCAAAGTCGCTTTCTCTGTCCCTTTGTAAGCTTAAATCTTTAAAAGTAAGCAACGGATTTTGATGCGGTTTTTTTTAATAGATAGATTCTCGACGAAGGTTTTAGTATGTAATTTATTAGGTTTTAGACAAAGCGGGCGAAGCCGCGGGCGGGAAGCTAGTTTTTCTATATTTAGCATCGTGACCGCCTACATGCACCCAAATCGTCAAACGTTATGTTTGGAATTGTTCCATCTTTAGCAATGAAAGCCTATATTATATTACACGTAGTAGGGTATTTTGTTTCTTAATTATTAATTGGCTTGTATAATATTTCTTAAACAACAGGTACGAGTAGTTGCTCACAAGTTATACCTGTTATTTTGCTAAATTTCATCCTGTAAATATCTTGTCTTTTAAACAATAAAGCTTGTCTTTCTATATCTAATTCCTATCTTTGAGTTGTTCTTGTAAGTGTATTCAGCGTTATTGTGTCTCGATAAGGAAGCAGACAAAGGGCCCTCGAAACAGAGACATCTTCAGGATTTATTACTGAATTTAGGACCACATTTTAGGTATTATGTTACTTGGAAAGTAAATACTCGACTCTTCTACTTTTAATTTTGATTAAATTGATATTTCTTGTTTGCTCCTTTTTCTTTGACTTTGATGAATAGACGTTTCCATTAACGAATAATATTTAATTTACTGTAGTTATGAGGAGGTATTATTAGGTAGGTTACAGTTTTTTAAAGCTACATCGATCTAATTAATTGTGAATTGATGTTTATTTTAACGGTTTGCTACGAAAAATATACCTACTATGATGAAAATAGAATTTCATCTTACAATCCTAATTATATATTTTGAACCTCTCAAAGGTTCAAGTATTTGTAGAGATGGCTGAGCAATAAATTGAATGTTTTGCTTGCTTTGGTACTATAAAGCAGTATTGATTCTTATGTATTGTTTTAGCCACAAAAATTAGAGAAAGAACTTCTAGTGGAAGCTCACGCGCGCGCCCGCATCGCCTGCGACCTCGTCAATGCTACCAATATCCGATGGTATAAGGACAATGAGGTGGGACATATAACATTAATTTATTTCTAATCATGCCAAAGAAGTTTCACTTCTGACACGTGTGCTCGGCACACACGCTCTTTTTTATTTAAAGAAAGAAAGAAAGAGTTCGTTGATCTGTCTCGTTTTGAAGCCTTAATCTAAAGGTGCGATATTGTTTAAAACTTATATTTTGGAGGTAGCTAAAATTTCGGCTGTCAGTTTGGGACCAATTAGTGATTCCAATTTTAATTAGTTTCAGAATGTTTGTTTGGTTTTATTTATTATTTATTCTATCATCGGGAGTGCGCTGTATCTATTTGATATCGTGATATATAAGAGTGTTTTAATAATGTAATACGGGCTTATATAAAGTAATAATGATCAGTAAATGCGCCATCTTTCATATCCCTGCATTAATATTACAATTTATTTTGATATCTAGCAAATTACAAATCACGAAAGACTAACAATTTTAATTACATCACTTCAAAAGTTACTTTTCTTCATAGCACTAACAAATGGATCTGCGTCATCCGAATATTGTGATAAACAAAATAAAATAAATGACGATAAAAGCGTGATAATATTATATCGTTAGCAAGTAACGCTCGGGGTATCCGCGGAGAGCGCGGGCGGCGAGGCGTACCGGTCGGGCGAGGCGGTGGAGATCCCGCGCGCGAGCCGCCACCACGCCGCCAAGTGGCGCTGCGGCGGGCGCGACCGCGCCGGCCGGCCCGTCGCCGGCCTGCCCACGCGACTGCTCATATACGGTATGCAGTATACGATACTCAATACGAACACATTACACTGCATTGCACAAACATTGTTTATAAACAAATTAATGGACGTTTCAATGAATGAAAAAGACACAATACAATTAGAATTTAATAATACTGTAAAAATTTCTCATTAATCATACCAGTGTTCAAAATGCAATCCATTTTAATATTAACAAAATATGATCCTATAGAACCAGTCAGATCGGTGTATCTCGCGGTGGATGGCAGAAGATTGGATGCGGGCAACACGTGGGTGCCGGTGCGTGACAAAACTGTACTGGAAGTGCGCTGTGTTGCTGAAGGTATGTAAATAAATATAATTTATGGAGATGAGTACTAAAATTACAACTTTTCGTAGAATCGATATGATCTATGTTGAAATAGATAATATTATGTATTTTGATGAAGACAAAGTGATTTACGAAAATTTGAAAACGGTCCGGTCTGTTTTGATCGTTTATTTATTTATTATTATATTATTTGGAAAATATTAATTATTTTATTAAAATATGATAATGTTGTATTACTTTTACAAAAATCTTTGCCTATATGTTTTACTTTGAGGAATAAGATATCGTTAATTATAGACTCAAATAAATAATATAATGGAAAAGTAATTACGCTATTAATTAATACGAAATTGGATATTGAAAGCTCATTGCTTTTATTTGGCAAATCTTCTGAGATTTTATTAGTTTTTGTTACGCTAATATCAACTTGTATTAGCTACGGTATCGAATGAACTCAACTAATAATTAATGTAATGTTATTGTGCTTCGAAAATTTAAAGGCGGTTAGTTAAATTACACACAAGGGACTTCTAAAAGCCATTTGATAAGTAACATCGTACAGGAGAATTGATATTCCTAATGTTTTAATGATGCATGCGGCAAATACTATTTTATTTTTGTATACTCATCTATTTTAAAAGCATAAAATGATTGGGTAAATGATTAGGTATTCAGCTTAACTCGGCGAAAGGAAATAAAAATTATTTGGTGTCCCCCAGGGACCTGTATAAAGACCATAACATTATAAGTGAAACAACATTTGATATTTTTTTTGAAGTGAATTTATTATGTTAGGTGGTGTGCCTCCACCTGATCTATCATGGCGGCTGCTCGCGTTGGAACCGGCGCTAGACCACAGACCATATTTACGGATACACCACACGAATTATTCAGTTGGTAAGATGATATAATTTCTAACAATACTTAATCATTAGAAGTAGTTTGCGGGATTGAGTAGGTTTTTTACAATGATGATGTACTTCAATATTGATATTTTTGTTGTGTATATTTTTAATCTACTAGATACTTTTTACAAATAATAATACATAACAGCATATCGTTGGATAGATAAATGTATCTACAAAAAAATGATATACAGATAAAATCTACGTAACAAGTCAAATGTGTTCTACAATAAGTATCAACATAATGTAAAATGTAATTAAATTAATTACAGCAGTAACAATAACATCATAATAATTATGATAGTGTTGTGTATGATGCTACTATTGTAATTGATGCTGTTAACCCGTCGCGCGTACTGCTCATAGCCGGCACCGATCCCGATAGTGTCGAGGTAGTTCACAAAATCTAGCTTTTTTATGACTACTGGGTTTGAAAATTGTATTTACCCTATTGTTCTATAATTATATGCCATGTATGATATAATATTTTTGGAAAGAAGAAGAAACTAGTTATAGCATAAAAATGTAATCATGACGATATATTATTTCTATATAATTATAGAAATTGATTTTATTTTGATTTAATTTTAATTGCATACATACTAACACTTACATGATAATGCTGAGTTATCAAATGATCATATTCACGTTTTCATATCACTACACGATTGTCAAATACATTCACTTATATTTTCACACATTAACACAACGTATTTCACTATGAATAATAACAAATCTCCATTATATGTGTTGTTGATATTTTTGCTGTCGATGAAGAGGTTAATACTGATAACAACGATTATAATATATTTGGTGTCGCTCAGAGGGCATGTCGTGGTCGCGCGTAGTGGTGACGGCGGCGCGCGAGCTGCACAACGCCACGCTGCAGTGCGCGGCCAAGCAGCGCCAGCCCGCGCCCGCCCATCACAACTCCTCCAAGCACTACGACGTCATGACCGCCAAGCTCGAGATACATGTCACTTGTGAGTATACACGATTCGTAATGGGCCTTTGTTTTGTACAAATGTTATAATTTGGATTGATTCGTGATGAAGATTTTGGATGACAAATGTTCTATGAAAAATGTAATCCCACCAAAAACATTTTCATGTAAAATGTTGCCAAGACGAGCCCATATGACTCGCACTATCAAAAAGTTATCAGATCTCATGTAGAGCCAAGCTTCTAACACTACACGCCCTAACTCTACAAGGCCTAACTTCACAAACTCTACACCTTAGTCAAAATATGTGGCTTGGCCATTTCGCTACATTCACATCGGCGTAAGGTGAAAAATTAATTCACTGTTCATTACTTTTGTGTTATACAATAGTTCTTGTAGTAACGACTTCCCTCGCGGCGCTTGTCACGCACGTACGTCTTTTTAGTTGGTGCAAGTTAATTAATCATAATCTTAACTTCGTGATCTAATAAATCTGTAACTTGAAATAGTTGTTGTGCTAAATATTAATAAATAACAAGAATAATTCAAATCGTAAGAACCAAGAAAACAGTGTTAAAATAAGTGAACAAAAGTGATTAGTGAAACAAAGAAATCTGCAAGTCATTTCAACTGTCGCTAAGTCGTAAGATCAATGACCTTGAAGTTAATCACATAATTAATAAAGTAGATTACGGACTTAAAATTCGCACAGTACCTCAACGAACGCTTGGCAGTACTTTGAACCATACAGACTGCGTTACCTAATAACCCGAGGGTCCGAGGTTCGATTCCAACTGGTCACCAGATTATATTATTTTTTATTATTATTTTTTTTTTTTTATTTTCTCTCCTAACCACAATTCAACATGCAACGTACTCCACCGCAAAATAATGCCTCTTGCCTCTCTGAAACAGAAGTTCTAAAGGCACAAGTCCTAGATAAAAGGAAAAACCTAACGAAGAGACAAAAGAGAAGAAGAGGATCACAAGAAGAAGACTCTTGTAAGGAAACTGATGTTCATTTTAAGGAGGAGATATTCGCAAAGATTGAATCTTGGAAAGCAGACCAGGAAGCAATATTAAAGAAGTTATGCGATGATATAAATGAAGTTAAATTACAAAATACATCTATCCAAAAAGCAAATGCTGAAATGAAAAATTCTTATGGCGAAATAGAAAAATCACTAAATTTTATTTCCCAAAGATATGAAGAATTGAATAATGTTGTATCCGCTCTGCAAAAGGAAAAAAGAGAGACAATGGACTATGTTAGATCCCTAGAGGAACAAATTGAAGATTTGCACAAAAATCAACGCTCAACCATGTTGGAATTTCGTAACATACCCTCTAGTCTAACTAAATCGCAATCAGATTGTATTGATATTGTTACTAAATCCTGCGATGCTATACAAGAACCTATTAAACCATCTGATATCAAAAATATAATACGAATTTCTGGCAAACAAAATAAAGAATCAAGTACCATTTTAGTAGATTTTCCATCAACCATTTTTAAAAACAAAATTCTAGAAAAATTGAAGAACTTTAATAGAAATAAAACTTCTCAAAACAAATTTAATTCGAGTCATATTGGACTGGCCTGTTCAACTACTCCCATCTATATAGCAGAAAGTCTAACACCAAAAACTAGGAAGCTTTTCTTTCTTACGCGAACATTTGCAAATGAAAATCACTATAAATATTGTTGGACATCCAACGGAAGAGTATTTCTAAGAAAAGAAGACAACGCTAAACAAGCTCTTATTAAAAATGAGCATCAGCTGCTTTCACTTAAAAATTCATTGTGACTAGATTTTAATTTTAGTTTTCGAATAAGCTTTACTAACCACTACACATCAATTTATACACTTTTACCACTACATTTAAGAAATATAAACTTCAGTACACGCACAGATTTTTACACTGTTATTAATGAAAAATATATTCTAAAAATAAAAAAATGTCGTTCTTGTCTACACCATAAGGTGGCCATGTTTCTAAATGATATGTTTTTCTTAAATATTATTAACATTCGATAAGCTCAACTCCAATTTAATTAAAGATCTTGATTCTTCATGCGCTATAAGTTGTGTATCTTGCAATTTATTAGAATTTGAGACTCATAAGAGAACACAAATAAGGGATGATCATTTCTTAATTCTCACTGTCAATATAAGAAGCGTACATAAAAACTTCGATTCATTAGTAGTTTTTATGGAGAGTTTGGGAGTGGATACGGATATAGTAATTCTCACAGAATGCTGGATTAATAAGGATAGCTTAATACCTCCCATAGACAATTACCGTTCAACACATACACTTAATAGCTATAATCAAAATGATGGTGTTATTGCTTATATTAAAAAAGATATAGAATTTACAAGCGAAGAACCCTTACTGGATGACGGTAACTGCCTTATTTTAAAAGTATCTGATAACACCACCATTGTGTGCTCATATAGACCACCATCTTTTTCGAACCCTAGCAATTACATTAAATCAATCTGTGATCTTTTATCCTCAATTAAATCTGATAATGTTATATTCACTGGGGACATAAACATAGACATTTTATCATCGAACTTATCTAACCATGCATGTGAATACCTAAACGTAATGTGTTATCAAGGATTTCGACAAGCTGTCGATAAACCTACTAGACTGCTTACATGTATTGACCATTTTATGGTCAAAACAAAGAAATCTTGCCAAACGTATGTATTTGAAGCATTAACGGACCACTCCCCTATTTTACTAGTATTAAACAAAACTCAGTTACATAAACATAAACCAGAAGCTTACAAAACAATATACGACAAACAAATTATATCAAATATTATCAATGAAACAGATTGGCAACATTTTTATAAAATTGCAGATCCGAATAGTGCAGCTAATTTTCTAACACTCACAATAAGTAGAGCTATCGAAAGAAGTCAATGTTTAAAAAGAATACCCAATCGTAAACGCCCATTGAAGCCTTGGATTACACGAGGACTAATTAAAAGTATAAGAATAAGAAACAAATTACACGCTAAAACTAAAAAATCACCGTGCGATGAAGAAATCATAAAAAAATATAGAAATTATAGAAACTTATGTAACAAACTAATTAAGACAGCAAAGAATACTTACTATAAACACAAACTTGAACAGCAGACTGGCAATACAAAAGAAACTTGGAAAATTATCAAAGAAGCATGCCATATTACCAAAATTAACAACAACTGTACAAACTTACTAAGTATAAACCCTTGCCCTACCAAATCTCTTAATGCTGTTAATCAATACTTTGTCTCAATCGGATCAGCTCTAGCCAATGAAAGTCTCAAGAAACTCAACCAATCAGAAGTCGAACTAGCTATTCTAGCCAGAGACAATGATAGTCCAACCAATTCATTTGCATTTACACCCACGGATAAATATGAGGTAAACACTATCATCACTGGTCTCAAAAATACGAATGCTTCGGGACATGACAATATACCCACACCTATAATTCAGACATTCAAAGATATTCTTTCGGAACCTATAGCCCACTTGTGTAACTTAAGCCTCTCAAGCGGAAAATTTCCTGATGTATTCAAGAAAGCCATAGTTTGCCCAATATATAAAACCGGAGACAAAGCTCTTCCTTCAAACTATAGACCAATATCATTGCTTTGCACCCTTTCCAAAATACTAGAAAAATGCGTCAATAAAAGACTCATGAGATACCTAGAGTCATATAAATTACTTCACTCTAACCAATTTGGTTTCAGAAGCGCCAAGTCTACTGAAGACGCAACCTTACGAGTAACATCAATGGTCACCTCGTATCTTGACTCGAATAAGAAATGTATTGGGGTCTTTCTTGATTTACAGAAAGCCTTTGACACAGTTTCTATACCTATTCTGCTAAGTAGGCTGGAAAATGTAGGTGTTAGAGGTATTGCCAAAGACTGGTTTCAAAGCTATCTTAGCGATAGAACCCAAAGAGTAAGAGTTGACAACAATCTTAGTGCAGAGTATAAGTGTACGTACGGAGTACCGCAGGGCAGTACGTTAGGACCTACTCTGTTCTTGATTTATGTCAACGAATTATGTAAACTCAATATTGGATGTGGACAAGTTACTATGTTTGCTGATGACACTGTTGTTCTCTTTAATGCAAAGACTTGGTCTGAAGCCATTGAAAGAACTGAAAATGGACTTCGATGTATAAGCAAATGGTTAGAAAACAGTCTATTGACTTTAAATACGGGAAAAACTAATTATATTTGCTTTAGCAAAACCTCATCTATGCAGCCAAGGGGGAACGTCAATGTTAAATTACATATCTTTCCATGTAACCGCCATAACAAATCTAGCGTATGCTCTTGCCCAATACTGGATAGGACCGTCAATATGAAATACCTGGGTATCTGGATTGATGAGAAACTAAACTGGAAAGAACAAATTATTAGCACGTCGAGCAGGCTCAGACAACTTATAGTTATTTTTAAAACCCTAAGACACATTGCAACCCAAGAGTTAATTATTAGAACATACAAAGCACTGGGTGAATGTGTGATCTCATATTGTATTGTTAACTGGGGTGGAGCTGCGAAAACATATATGATACAAGTAGAACGTGCGCTTAGAGCTCTGCTCAAAGTATCGCTCAAACTACCGTTCCAATTTCCAACTTCGCTGCTATTCAAGAGGGCTAATGTATTGAGTGTTCGTAAGATTTTTGTGCTTCAAATAATTAAACGGTTTCACCGCACAGAGGTACCGAAAAATAATAATCCCTTGAATACTAAAAGAACCTATCGTTTACCTGTACCTTACACTAAGACTCGTTTTGCACAAAGGCAGTTTTATTATCTAGCACCCATCCTTTATAATCGTTTCAGTTTATATATTAAAAATGCTTTTGCTCTCACTAATCATAAAATGTTACAAAAACTAAAAGAATGGCTTTTACCACTCGATTATTCTGAAATAGAGCACCTTTTAATGCCCACATATACAAAATAATTACCAAATATATAAATTATTTTATTTTATTTTTTATTTTTTTCTTTAATTTTATTTATCTACCTCTTATAATGATAAGTTTTAAATATGTTTTTTTTTTAAACTATATCAGCTTTCTTTTATGTTTTTAAAAAACGACATTGGAACACATTCACACACATACATACGCACATACAAACACACACACACACACACACACACTACTAATTGCACTACGTCTTCAAAATACACTTTTTTTTTTTAAATCTTTTATTACTTCGTTTATTATAAGTGATACTAATCAAATAATTATTTTAATTGTATTAATTATTTAATTGCTAAACAGTAAATATTGTGGAACTAAATATTATGTTATGAATTAATGTAAATTGTTTTAAATATTTTAATTTATTAATTTTTTTTAAATATTATGATTTAAAAATTTTCTTCTTGTGTCAACTTTAAGTAAAATTTTCTTTGTAACTAATTACTATTTTAATGTATTTTATTGAACTATTCTAATGTATTGTATCGGGAAGGCACAGACTCCTGAAACACAGCGAAAGCTATATTGGGAGTCTGGGGTCTATATTTTGATGTAAGGATCCTTGTTCAATAAATGATTTTTATTTTATTTATTTTTATTATTTTACATGAAAATGTTTTTGGTGGGATTTCATTTCTTTTTGTAAGTTGTTTGTAACAATTTTTTTTTTATTTTTTTCTTCTTTTTTGGGGTGTATTTCTTGCACATCAGAGACGCCTTTTTTATAGCCCACTCTCTATTTTCCCCATTGTCGGCACAAGTATACAATTATTGTAGTTCATCCCAGTGGTTTACAACATATCGCACAATAGCAGTCCTGACTTGCAACGCCACTTTAAAGTCTATTTCTTCACACATTAAATATGGCAAGGAATGAAAGAGGCAGGAACCATCTCCCGGCATATGAACCACATGATGATGGCAAGGTCCAAGATTTACTTCAAGTGAAACTATTTCACAATCCATGTTCACTTTTAAATCCATGTTCACGCTCGCTGTCAAGGACAATTTTTTTTTATTTTTAGCTACTGTGTGGACGTAAGAGGCAGGAGACGTTCGCAAAACTTCTATTCATTCATATTTAAATATGATCTGATCTTAAGTATATGCCTCAATATATGTCGATTAAATTTTTTATTTTTTTTAACAAGGAGTACCTATACATATATATATCTAGGGGAACCAAGTTTTAGATTATTAGATTAGACCTCTAGCGTCATCAAAATTTAATTTAAAATTACAGGTCTCATACAAACTCCCATCCCCTAGTTTAAGGGGTTGGGGGATGAAAGTTACAAGTTTTATAATTTTTTTGTTGTTTGTGTGCTAATACTAGCTTACATACAAAATTTCAGCTTTCTAGGACATTAGGAAATACCTTAAGAATTTTGATGATCATCAGTGAGTCAGTGACGAAATTAGCGTTTTTTAGATATAAATAAAATCTGAAGTATAAAAGCTAATGTAATTAAAACTTAATATGTTCAATAAGTCCGCTATTGACAATATATCCCGAAAATTTTGTTGATCTAGCATAATCCAAACCCAAGTTATGAGGGTTCAAAAAAACGTCGAAGCGCTTCGAGAAAAGGTAGGTAGTGCCCGTGCGATTCGCTTGGCTCGTCTTGGCGGGGGCACTACCGTGCCCCCAGATTGGTTCTATTGTGATAGGTCACAATAGAAGCGGCAACGTAGCTAGGATTGATGTGGATATTTTGTGGATTGCTGATCAAGGAAAACTGAAATTCGGGATAGATAAGCAAGTTAACAATGACTCAGCATTATGACTAGGCATAATGTGGCATTTTAGTAAATTGTTAATTGAGGGGAAATTATATTTCTTTGAAAACCATATCTTGAGTATTACTAATTTACCTATCACTAATTTTGCTCATCCCGAATTTTAAAACAAACTTGAATTTGTTGCTCTTTTACGTAAATATTGCCGATCTAATTAGAATCACATTTGGTATCCAGATAGTGAATAACGTGGTAGAAAAAGTATTGGATACAGGAACAATATTCGTAACAAATATAAAAAGTTTATCATGCTAACATATTACATTGGAAACAATTCCTATATGATGTTGATTAAAATAAGATAATATAGAAGTTGTGGAATTATTTGTATCCCTCGCAGGGAAATAGGAAAGTCAGGTAACACTCGCATACTTCAAAAGCTAATCGTTTGAAATGTTCGACTGTGGTCTATTTATGACATTCTTTACACTGCATTTAATTTACTGCTTTGCATTTTAATTAATTTAGGTTTCACATAGTTTTTAACAGAATTTACCATTTAGTTTACGTGTGTGGTTTAAAAAATTTGTAATGCTTTGTGTACATGACTTTTAATTGAACACCTCACTCGTTAAATTCCCCTGCGAAATCGTGACCTAATTCATATTCAACAGGATTTCATTGATCGCTTAAATTCGCGCTTTCTCTATCTCTTACGTTCATTATGTTACACAATATCACAAAGTGATCATGACCAAAAGAATTTTCAACAAATGGAAAATTGTTTATAAACTACTATAGTAAACGAGGAAGGAATATAATATAAAAGAGACGTCAGGAATAAAAAAAATATTGAGACAAATTGATAAGTATAGGCAATAGAATGGTTTTGCAGTCAAACTTCAGACTTGAGTATTGAGTTTGAGAATTACTGGGATGGGGAATTGGGACTGTCTTGATTTGAATTGTGTGCTGCTAATCGCAGATAATAATAAATAATAATAAATTTAATAATAATAAATTTATTTATTTCTTTCCAGTACATGTACAGTATTTAAATAACATTAAACAGGCAACAGGTGCAGCTCGCAATGCCAGTTTAAGTTTTGTTTAAATTGTATTTTTATAGCTTAAGTTTTAAGTCTGGAGGAAAAACATGTATAGAGAATAGAGCGAGGAAAAAGAGGTGTCAAGGGACACCCAGATGGAACAAATTAAAATAACTGGCTCGCTTTCTATGAGAGAGAGACAGATACAGATAGGGACGATCGCGTATGCCGCACGGATAGAACTATGTATAGCAAAAAATGTTGTTACAATTATTGGTCTTAATTCCGTCTCTCGTTCCTTTCGCAACACGCGATAAGATATTTCGTTCCAAAAACAACAAAATAATATGTAGTTTAAAAAAACTAAAAAACACGCTTTTCATAGAAAACCGAACTAAAAAATAGAAAATTTTATCAAATTATTGTATTGTCATCGGTCCTCAATAAATCTACAAAGTTTGAACGAAATCTGGCCGTTTAAAGTGGGACAAAATCGCGCCCAAAGAAGTCGGTTACAAACATACAGTCGGTTACAAACATACAGGTGAAGCTAATATAAAGCGTGTAAAAAAGACGTGTGGCACACGGGGACTGCCGCGGTAAAGCTATTCCATGCTATGCCTTTAAGCCACACCTCCGCGCCCGTCGGAGGGGTGAGCGTGAGGTTTTTCGTTACGCAATTTCTGGAGTCGGTCCCCGCGCTCAAGGCTCGCGATAGAAGCTATGCAATAGCTTAATAAGATCGTATATGTCTGGCAGACCCGCCGTCGTTCGTGATCTCGCGCTGGCCCGGGTTCGGCGTGTCGCTGTGGGCGGGGCGCGCGGCGGCGCTGCGCTGCGACGTGGACTCCAACCCGCCCGCGCGCCCCGCCTGGACGCGCGACGCCGACGTGCCCGCGCCGCACACGTGAGTCCTGCCACACACCTCCATCACCTCTAGTCGCTTTAAAGCTTAGTAAAAACATATTTCACACAATATATGGACCAAAAATGGATCCCTGTGGAACACCTGTATTATTTGATAGGCCGCAGGACTTCTACATTAACAGCAACAGTTGATATTCTATTCTGAAGTTATTAAGACTGAGCTAAACCTTAATTTCTGTAATATAATTGACTTTTTGCAAGATATAAAATAAATGTTTTACGTTGTCAAACGCTTTGGAAAAGTAAAAACGAAAAAAAATCATCAATCATTTAATTATTTACCCATGCCTCACATATTATATGTATTAAAAGATCTGCTACACAATCTACTGTCTATTTGTTGTATAATGTTCACGTGGAGTGTGTTGTGTGGAAGGTAATGTTTGTGTGAATTTGTTGTATAATGTTCATGTGGCGTGTTCTGTGCAAGGTTATGTTAGTGTGAATTTGTTGTATAATGTTTGCGTGACGTGCACTTGTACGGAAGGTTACGTCAATGCGTTGTGGCGCAGGTCGCCGGCGCCGGTGGAGAGCGCGGACGGGTCGGCCACGCTGCGCTGGGCGGCGCTGCGGCCGGCGCACGCGGGCTGGTACCAGTGCCGCGCCAGCTGGCTCGACACCGAGTACTCCTCCATCGGCTACTACCTCAACGTGCTGTGTGAGTGCCCACTGGATCACTGGAACACTGGCTTCCTAGCTGCCACCGTTAAAGCACACATACAATTACACTCAAATACTCAATATCTACATTTATAAAAAATCATTCATAATATTTTTAAAATTTACACAAAATTCAATCAGAACACAACTAGTTTAAATAGAAAGATGAAATAATGATATTAATAGGATTACACCTATGAAACACTATAATATGTGATCTACAACAATTTTCTGCAACCCTTCCTAGTCTCTCATAATACAAGTTTCCTCCCAGCCCCAGACGAGTCAGCGACATCGGCGACAGAAACTAACGAGGAGCCGGTCCATCAGAAGGTAGAAGTGCCGCTCGGAGGGAACGTTCAGTTACATTGTCCAAAGGGTAAGTAGAAAAAAAGGAATAACTTGTTGACATTTTATTGCCATGTTTTAAATTTATTGGATGTTGTGCTAACCATTTGTCAATTATAAAAAAAATACCAGTATAGTCTTACAGCTAATTTTAACGGCCCAGACATTCAAACAACTGCATAATATTATGTACTTGTGATTTTCAAAAAGTTTGATATATTCATATAATACACAATATGTAACCTGGTACAGGCAGCGTGGGGTGCTGGTGGCGGCGCGTGGTCGGCAACGCGAGCGACAACTGGGCGCCCGCCGGCAGCCATCACGCGCATGGCGTGCTCGGTGAGATTATATGCTTTGTGTTATTTTACCTGTTGAAACCATCCATACTGAGATGAAAAATATCGTATAATAATCGTTAAAACTGTGACTTTCTAACATAACGGTAAAATATTTTTTTAAAGTAATACCTTTTTGAATAAAAGTACACAACGTCCTTCCATACGTTTTCATTGTTTTTAACCCATTGACCACCGAGCGGCCCGATCGGGCCGAGACACAATAGATTTTCTATTGTGTCTGTGATCCGAGGACTGACGGATTAAAATTGTTAGTCAGAATTTAACTTAGTTCTTGTGAATAACTTTTTTATAACAAACGGATTAATAATATTGCAACTAGATTTCCGCCCGCGGCTTCGCCCGCGTTTTCAGAGGAAAACCCGCATAGATCCCGTTCCCGTGGGATTTTCGGGATAAAACCTACCCTATGTGTTAATCCAAGTTACCTTCTATACATATGTGTGCTAAATTTCATTGTAATCGGTTCAGTAGTATTTGCGTGAAAGAGTAACAAACACACACACACATCCTCACAAACTTTCGCATTTATAATATTAGTAGGATTAAAACTGCTCTCTGCTTAAGTTCTTTTCTGAACTGTTTGAGTTAAATGAGTTTGAGTTTGAATTATTTCTGAGAAACACGAAATATAAGGTTATTTATTATGCATACCATGTTTAAATATAAATTTATAGTTGAATCGTTTCTATCGCCTTAAATACGTAATTTATCATAATTTATCTATAATATTATTTTTTATTGACTTATCGAAATTTTCCTGACATATAGAAATTTTCCTGACGTATAGAAATTTTCCTGACGTATAGAAATTTTCCGGACTTATGGATTTTCCTGACTTATAGAAATTTTTGCGGCAAAGAGAAATTTTACTTGTTTATAGAAATTTTCCTGGCGTATAGAAAATTTCCTGGCTTATAGAATTTTTCCTGACGTGTAGAAATTTTCCTGGCTTATATTAATTTTCCTGACGTATAGAAATTTTCCTGGCGTATATAATTTTTCCTGACTTATACAAATTTTATAGGCGTATAGCTTTTTTATGGAAAATTTCCAGCTTATAGAAAATTTCCAGCTTATAGAAATTTTCCAGCTTATAGAATTTTTCCCGACTTATGGAAATTTTTCCTCACTTATCGTAATTTTTCTGTCAATCGAAATTTCCCTAACTATTGTTACAATTATTTTTTTAATCTTCCTAAAATTGGGAATTTTTACGACGGATTGAAGTACTACCAACCCTATCTATTCCCACCCACATCCCGTACGCTATGCTCTCTATCCACAGGCCGCGCGTGCGCAGAATGGCTCAGTATCTGCATAGCTAGCGAACGTATAAACTCGCCCGGTCGTTGGGCGCTTTCACCAGGGAACTGGAATTATGAAATTATTATTAATTTCATGAACAATATCATCATCATCATTTTTATTGAAAACAATATTCATGTATTTTTCTTTGCCCGCGGATTCCCCTGATGTTAAATTCGCATTAGTATGAGTCGTTTCACCGCTGTCAAAAGTTACCCATGGCCATGTCACATTAAAACGAATAAACGCACTTTCGCATTTATAATATTACTAGAGGTCCGCCCCGGCTTCGCCCGTGGTACATATTTCGCAATAAAAGGTAGCCTATGTCCTTTCTCGGGTATCAAAATTTCATGCAAATTGGTTCAGTAGTTTAGGCGTGATTGAGTAACAGACAGACAGACAGAGTTACTTTCGCATTTATAATATTAGTATGGATTGCGAATGTCATGTGTTAAGGACAACTGCCAGTTATTGTCAGTTTATATTCTTAGTATGCAAAATACACGTGTATATCAGGTCACTAGCTGTGCCACGCGGTTTTACCCGCATTGCTCTATCCCTGTTATTATTAGCGTGATGATATATAGCTTATAGCCTTCCTCGATAAGTGGGCTATCTACCACCGAAAGAATTTCAAATTAGCGCGTTTAAACAAACTGTTCAGCTCTATATGAGTACAGCTGACGGTGCGTGTGCGCAGGTATAGCGGAGGCGATGTGGGAGGAGGGCGGCGAGTACCGCTGCGTGGGCGCGCGCGCCGCCGAGCGCGAGCGGCTCCGCGAGCTCAAGCGGGTCACGCTCTCCGTCACCGGTATGTGCTAAAATGTTATCCGATATAAATAATGGATAACAAAACTCACAAGCAAGAATCTTTACAGAAAGAAAAATCGTTCCAATAATTGAAATGCTTCTTTTTCTTTAATGTTTTTTATAGTTACTTATAATTTTTTTCGATATAATATTATTTGAAAAAAAAAAAATTTTTTTTTCATCGGATACTTTTTCTTGATCAAATTTTCTTTCATTGAGTTTGTAATTTAGATTCAATTGAATTTTTACTTGAAACGTTACTTATGTTATTTTACAACCAAAAAAAATTCTCTAGGTGGCGCAACAGCAAAAACGATAAGCACAGAACCCGCACAGAACGGGTGGCGTCTAACTTGCGGGGTGTGCGGTCGGAACCTGCGCGTGCTGTGGGTCACGAGCGGCCGGTCCCAGCCCGCTATACTCACCCCCGACTTGTCCCAACACTGCTGGAGGGCGATCCTCATCACCCCCGACTCAGAGGAAGTGTGGTGTGTCGCGGTGTCCTCTAGCGGGGGGGCTGTGGCCGTGTTCCCCAAGCGCAGTCTCGCGCCGTCCCTGTCGCCCGCGCGACACGCGGTCCGAGCGCTACACTCCGGAACCCCCCGACTAGAATCGACCCCTTTTCTACTGACCCCCTTTCTATTTCTGCTAGCTTCTGTGTTAGTATGAAAATTATGTTATACGTAGTCAATTTGTGGTGGGATATAATAATGGGTGGCAATGTTTTCTGTTCACTGTAGAAATCATTTTTGTAAGCATAAAATATGGATTGCGGTTTTGAAAACATCGCTACCTACTATTGTAATAAAGACTGTTTGTATCAAAATAATCTAAAGTACGATTTTTACTTATAACTGTAGTGATAAATGTACGCGGTGTGAATTAATATGCGATTAAATTCACGTTACGTACATATAAATGTGCTAGTCATATGTCTATGTGATACGAAATATCGTCTAGTAAAGTCGATGTCTGTACTTAGGCTTGTAGTGTCTCCATCTATCTCTTGTAAGCTGTAGATCCTTCTAGGGCTCATGTGTATTAGGTATTAAGGCATTTGACGTGACCTATATTATGTGTATGTGTGTTTGTGTGTCACGTCGCACATTTATTACTGAATGAAAAGAAAATGTTTTTTGCGAAAATAAAAACTTTAAACCCCATAATAAATTGTTATTACTCTTGACATATTATATAGGTTTTTTGTAATACCCGCAGTCGTTAAAGTCTATTGTATTTTTGACGCGCATTGAAGTGGTAATTTTTTTTCGACGTAGGGTTGTTAATAACCATAATTCAATTACTACTTAATGGTCGTGTCGTCTAATATTTAGTTCGCTCTTAATACTTTTCTATAATAATAATACGTAATACTCAAATAACCCTTTTTATTCAATAATAACTGATCGTCCAAACATAGCTAATACACACAAGTATGCGTGTTAGATTTCCCAATTTTCTTTCTTTTCCTCTTTCCTTACAAATGTGCCAAATTGTTATATTTTTGTTATGAATGAGATATATTATTGTATTTTTTCGTTAATATTGAATGGAATTCAAGTAAAATGAACACCAAATAAAATTGTATGTAAGATATATGATAAGTCGTGAATATTGTATTCGGTGTATTTATATTTAGAGATATCGGTCTCGTATGTGAAAGCTTCAGGACCGGGGCTGGAAAGGGCTGTTTAGAAAACCTTAAACATTATTACAAATAAAATTAAGGAATACTAATAAAGTATCAGCAATTACTTTTTATGGTTTCATGCTAGAGTTTAAATTTCTTATTAATATTGCATTTTAGTATCTTCTATTTATACCACCCAAATTAATGATGAAAACTTTATTTGTTTTTTTAACGTATTTTCAGTACATTTAATGATTTAGTAATTTATTAAAATACAAAAAAAAGGTATGCGAAGAAGCAATTAAAATAATTAAGAAGTTCATATAAATAGGCCACAGGGGTGTGCCAATAAATGTAATATAATTAAAACGTAGAATATTGCTCGTATAAATGTAACTCTCGTATACAGCCCTTAAGTCCTGCCTATTGTATTTCGATGTCAATTTTAGAAGGCCGCGTAGTTCGGCGACATTTTTGTATCAAAAACATTTGCTAACACAATTTTTGCAACAATCATATAGAATAAGAGAATTATATCAATTGTTCAATGTTGAAATGTTAAAGTAGAAACTTTCCTGTCTCCATCTTCATTCAGGAGTTAATTGTTCTAAGAGTTTTGTTTGAACTTGCGACGGATAACAAAGGTGAGCGAGCTTTGGAATTCAGTTAAATGCATATGAATTAACATATTTTAAAGTGTTTCTATCCCTCTTTCTACCCGACTTTACATACGAATTATGTATAGCCTTTATGCTAATACTCTTTATTTTAATGATAAAAATCGAGCTTTAATTCGCGCAATTAATTTCCTGATATTCGTTGACCAATATTATTATGATTATCCATTTTCTCAACTTACCTTTTATTTATTATAAAATGAAGAGTCTTGGCGATACCTAGTTCCAAAGACCATGTGCTTAAAATTATATAATTGAAATATAAAATTAGCATCATAAAAGACATATTTTAGAACAATTAACTTCTCGCCATCTTGATATTTTGGGTCATTTTCACTTAAGCTGGGAATTTAACAGGTTTAACTGAAACGATTATACTAATGATGCTCTCATCTTTATCACATATTACTGTAATATCATTTGATATATTTTGTGAAAATTCAAACGTTTATTGTGAAATTGATCCAAAAATCGTTCTATCATAGATTGGTATACGTTGTGGTTAACATCACATCACATCACTGCAAACCACCGTATTTACGTTTTTTATGAAAACGATTCGTACTTTTACGTTTATCGTCCATTTAGTAAGGAGTGTTAATATCAAAGTAATATCATTGAATGAATATTGTTCGTGATGTGATGTTTTAACAATAATATATACGAATAATCAGAAATATTGTTGTTAAGAATTGTGCTACGGGCTCTGGGGCGCGTTGTTGAAATTATTATTAAGTTAGAGTTAGAGGTGTATTTTTGTACTCTCGAGTCAATTCAAAGGGAAATTTATTGATCATTTGTACCTGTTATTTGATCCGTCCAGCGGTCGATGTAGAGACGTAGACGAACTTATTTATAATCTTGGAAAAAATAGGTTACTTTAGTCATTTGATCTTTATACCGCTTTCTTAGAGTGCTCAGACGAAAAAAAAACTATGGTAAATACAGATTCTTAAATAGTACTGTTTTTGAAATGGTATTAAAAATTCGTTGTGAAAATGATTCGTTTTACCTAAAACCTAAAAAATTTCCAAGATTATACATAATGTTTAAGTAGACCCTTCCTTGCTCTTGTCTAAAATTTCCATATATGCAGATTGTACATTAATATATTACGATTAATGACGTAGGAAACTAGAATCTTTTCCTTAAATTATATTATATTGGTCATAAATTGTTATTTAATAACTACGTTTCGACAAAAGTATAGATTTTCATGAATTTCGACGCAATTAAATATGCAATAACTTTTTAAAACTTGACGTTTTGTATTTAAGCTTATAATATATTTGAGAGAAAATGAATGAGATTCAGTAAAACGATAAACTTTCACACGCTCGAAAGTTTAAAAGATATTTCGCTGAACATTTATGAACTTAAATGAGAAGTCGTTTACGTTAAGACATTCGCGAGTTTTATTAATGTTAAACTGGAAAGCTTTTTAACATTTAGCTGACTGCGTTGCAAACTGACAATCTAGTTGTAGAACAGTTCCTAATTTTAAAACTAAGATGAAATCTTTACCCTTTATCAACAGAGACTATTATCTAGTTAATATGAAGATAATATGAACAAAAAAGCCATTGCTATTGGATTCCTTTATAGCAATAGTAAGCTTTTTAGATATTTGTTCTATCAACTCTACGTACAAAAACGTGCGTGTACTATTTCACTGCTCTGAATGAATCGTCAAGGGTATTAATCGTAATATATTGATAGCTTTTATCGACGTCTTATCCTATTTCTGGCTCCCCTATCTAGAGGCTTTGCGACCCCAGAGCCCTTATATCATACGTTCCAATGTTACTGCTATATGCCTGGATCTCGTTACGCGGCTCGCATTTGGCCCGCTCAATGTCTGCCATTGTTGTTGGTTATTTGGCGCGTCGAATGCGCTCGGTGTAACGCGATTCTCGACAGGCAGATCTGTAGTATCGGCTTATGGATGTGCTCAACTATATGGCTGGTGTTAAGTGGTGAAAACATCGAATCATTTAGAAATTTTGTACTTAGCGTCCATTGACGTTCGTCGCATTGGTGCCAACATAATAGATATATTTACATTTTATTATACATTTTATTGATTTGATATTAATGTACATACCATAATCATTGCAATGTATGGAATCAGAATAAACGATGTGAAATTATTTTGTGTTTTATTTTTTATCTACACACTATATCCTGTTAATAATAGGTACATGATTAGCTGTCTGCTGTATACCATATCTTAAATGCTGTAAGAGTTACTGCTATATATGCCTAGATCTCGCTTCATCGATATAAAATACATTCTCTACAATTTTATCGATAATACTGAATTAATTTTAATTTGAAACTTGTGGAAACTTCACACTCATGAGCAAATATACCTGCACAAGTATAAAAGTTAGTAGAAATTATTTATCATCCAGAAATAGAATTCCTAAATAGCTAGCCACTAAGTTAAACATTCTATAGGTACATACCTACAACGAGTAACACGAATCACAAATTAACATAGCATTTTAAAAGCTAAAACTTTGAAATCACAGCTAAAATAAAATAGCATCAAATGTCGACAGTCAAAGTTTCCACTGAAATTTTAACAGGAAATTCGTAAAACCAACAGTAACAATGGAATGAGTGCGGAAATAAGTCATGACATGGAAACTTTTGACATTACTGTTCCAGGGCACCTCGCCAGCAGCCAGCGTCGTGGTGACGGCGACATTCTTGCACCAACTTACTGTAGATAATAGATTGAACTTCTTATTTAGAGCTTTGTTTGTAAGATTTTAACATCTCCTCTGATATTGGAAAATGATATGGAAGACGATGTAGCATTTATTTGTGTGTAATCGTTAGAATTTATTGAGGGGTATACCCTTGTATTTATACCCTTAGCCTCGTAAACCCTTTTTATTTGAATTTCCAAAACATAATTTGATGTGGTAATGTGACCAATCTCAGATTAAGGGTGCTTTTTCACCAATAATGTGTAACGAAATAACCAATAGTATCGCTTCAAATGCTAATCGCTTCAAACTTCAAAATAAATGAAGCGATATTATGATTATGATTACACATTCCTCGCTACACAACCTCGCACATTATTGGTGGGAACGCACCCTAACGCGCTAATTTCAATCCAGAAATTATACACTATTTACCAATCTGTAGTTTTATTGCCTTTATATCCAGATATTTAAAGAATTAATACTGATTGGTGTATCAACTACAAGTTGGTAGGTAATATCCATAACTAGCTGCGCTCCGCGGTTTCACCCGGTTGCCTCCGCTTCTCTTGGTCTTAGCGTGATGATAATAATATTATAAATATTTTAAGTTTGAAAAATCAGATGTTTTGCGCGAAGTGACAGTAGTACCCACCTCAACGCTTCGCTTATGAGGCGTGCAATATTATACAGCCCTTCCTCGATAAATGGGCTATCTAACACCAAAATAATTTTTCAAATCGGACCAGTAGTTCTTGAAATCAGCGCGTTCAAACAAACAATCTCTTCTGCTTTATAATATTAGTATAGATTATTATCAAGAATGATTTTCCATTTAGTTATGCAAAAAAGCTAAAAGAAAATTGTTTCCGCTGTAAAGTGTTGGTATGCCAAATTGTCAAACACACTATGTTTGTGTTAACAGATTAGTAAAAAACTAAAAAGTGAACCAAAATAAGGGCTATAGTTAAATAAAATCAAAAATGTGACTAAACTGTATGACATACATGTTTGTGACACGACATGCAACATGTCTGTCCGCCATACTGGCTTTTTGCACATGACAGCATTTTGTTAGCCGAAAGGATATTTTATAGAATTTGTCATTTGTTTTGTATTCATTTTCATTTACTAATTGAAATAATTATACAAATAGAGCAGGCTCCAAGGAGATGTTCTTTCGTTATTTTTGCAAACGAAACTCCACTGAGAGTCCGGTTTAAAAACCATTTGCGAATATATGGCGAAAATTATTGCGTGAATGAAAAGTACATAAATGATAACAAATTTAGGTAGACCGTACATAAGGTTAAAATATTTTCACTATTTCATTCACATTAGTAAATCGATAGATAAACACTAGATCTTATAAACCGATATTTATAATAATTAAAGATGCTTTCAGCTAGGGCCTAGGACGCATTATAGAAATAATTAAAAATAGATTAAAATTTATTTGTTTGTACAATGTACACATTGAAACAGCAAATCTTATATTTATATATCTAACATACTTACAAAAATGTCATACCAGCTCTTCACGTTCACAGTCGCCGGCCTAAGCTAGTCAAATTAACACAATATTGTGTGTGATATTAAATCTATATTTCCCGCAGCAAGGGAGCGGCTTCGACAGGATTTACATTTCATTTGCATACAGATGATCTGCCTTAGAGTGACAAGTCGAGTTTTTAACCCGAAAAATGCTTTGATATACAACCGGGGTATATCTCATTTAATAAACTATTTTCGCTTTGAAAACTGCAGTGTGCGTATAAAGGCTAGTGAAAAATGGTCGTTGAAATAACTGAAAATACAGTTACTCGTAATTTTGAATGTCACAATGGATGTGGATCAATGTTGACGAAAATTAAGTTCAGTAGAGACTAATACGATTCTGATTGTTTTACCAATAAAGTGCTTATGTACATATATCACTATCACTATCATTACATAGTGACAAAGTCGCTTTCTCCGTCCCTATGTCCCTATGTATGCTTAAATCTTTAAAACTATGCAACGGATTTTGGTGCGAGTTTTTTTAATAGATAGAGTGATTCAAGAGAAAGGTTTTAGTATACAATTTATTAGGTTTATGACAAAGCGGGTGAAATCGGGGGGGAAGCTACATAGTTTAAAATAAATCAAACTATATTATGTATATTGTTATAAAATAAAACCAAGCAACGAAATCATGAAAACCCATTAATTTGAACAGAAACAAAGCAATTGTCCAGCATTCAGCGGTCAACAACGCGTTTTTTCAATTGTTTATCGTATTTAGTGGCTTTGTCAGATAGAACACGTTTTTAGCGCGTTAGAGCGCTTACAACTACTAACGCGGTAATATCACGAAAGTAAATAAATAATTTGAAACTAACCATTGTCCGATATTCCAGTTGACTTTGTTCATGGTTGTTTGTTATTTCATTTGCAAGTTTGTATATATTTATGGAATAACGTGGTATTTTATTATCAATTAATAATGGCTATTGCACTGTATTTCATACACACAATTTTACAATGACAGAAAATCTATGGGTCCTCCTAGTAAAACAAAGTCGCTTTCTCTGTCCCTATATCCCTATGTATGCTTAAATCTTTAAAACTACGCAACGGATTTTGATGAGTTACCTTAGATATACAGAATATTTCTCGATAAAGGTTTTAGTACATCTTTTATTAGGTTTTATACAAAGCGGCTGAAGCCGCGGCAGAAAGCTAGTTGGTAAGGTGATAAGTTAATTTTTAATTTGTAACAACCTACCAATATAGGTAAGAAAAGCTTTTGTACTGCTTATTTAATCATGTGTCACGCAAAGCGACAACGCTCTGACACGCAGTCAGGCGTCAGTAGGTACGCTTTCTATCTAGCAAAGCTTTAAAAGTTCCATTGTACTCCCGCTCGAAGCCTTTCAGCGAATGTATTGTGCGACGGTGGCAGGTCGCCAGGAACACTATGAGAACTGCTTTACTTCTTGAGGTGTTCCGCTTTTATTGGAAACAGTCCTGTACAAGTTTTTGGGTTGACAGGTTCAGTCGTACACTACGAGTGATACTTTTATTTTTGGTTAAGTATGGACTTTGTACATTGGACAGTCGGACTGAGAAATGCTTTTACCAATAATTTTATAAATGTCTGGGTTTTAGGTTACATCGTGAATTTAGTTATTTTATATTTTAATTTTAGTTATTTCTGCTATGTTATAAGTACCTATACTATATTTATTTACTGTGGTAAGTAGTTGGATAAAATGTGATTTATTTTTATAGAAAATAACTTCGATTCTTATAATAGTATATGTCGTCGTGCTGTTATAAATATTCAATAACGATAATTGTTAAAAGGAAATATGAATGTAAAAGGTGATAAGTTAATTTTATGATATAATATCTTTTATTATTAACATGATATAGATATGTGTTGAAATGGTTTCTGATAACCAATAACATTTCCCAAGAAACCCCAAAAGCCGAAGAAAGTTTAACCGCATGTTTTCCGTTCAAAGCTATCAGAAGCCATGAATTAATTTCTCCGGTCATCTCCGAGTTTTTCCCAGTTTTTCCGAGTTTCCTCAGTTCCGGCTCAAGAGATATCATCCGATATGATTTATATTTCTTCAGATTAAAGTTGTTCAAACTTTTGTGTGTATTATTTTTGTTATGTTTCGTTTGTTGTAAGATATTAAATTATGTTTTTGTGTATCTATCTGTATACTGTAATAAAATACTATTGAGTTTTATTTTGTGTGAATTTTAGTAAGTATAGATCATAATATCATTATAGTTGAATTGTATTGTATTGTATCAGCCTGTCGCGTCCCAATGCTGAGAGCAAAGGCCTCTCCAAGTGGCTTCCATGAATCGCGGTCTTGTCATAATGAAAAGTTAAGAGTTTTGAGTATAATTCTTTGAGATTATGAATAAAAAAATCGAATTATTTCATCAATTTTATATCAGCTAGATTTTAAAATCTTAACAATGTTACAGTTATGGTTATAGAACCAATAACTAATAACTAATTAGAGATAATATTGTAAATATCACCACTACTTATCGAACACATACAATGTTCATAATTTTGAAAATAAATTTGAAGATTTATTTTGTACCTACTCCCTTTATTTTTCATTCCCCGAAGTTTGAGAACCGCAGTGCCGTCGTAAAAACTTCCGGCCAGCTTCCAATGAATTTACTTGGCACATATTTATATTTATACACGTAGTAAACATTCCACGTGATGTATGTTCTTGCTTGTCTTTAGAAGGTAATTTTTTCTAATATTTTATTGATCGTAAAACAACAAAAATGTACTTATCTCGTCTACAGAAATTAAATTATAATTAACAAACTTTTAGAAAAGACAAATGTATTCCAATAAAAACGAAACAGAGCAATTAAACCTTAACCAATGAAACACCAGATGCTATCGAACATCTGCTTAAGCCAATAAAAACCTTTTTCATTACGAAGTATATAAAATGATCATTTACCAGAATCACAAAACAACGAGCCCGCAATTGCTAAAAAGTCATTAAAAATTTTCCCTCCGAATTTTAATGTTCAAATTCATGGCCAATGGCTCGGTTTCCCGCCATAAATCAGATACACTCTTGCCCAATCAAATTATCATAAAATTCTTCGAGAGCTGCTGAATATTTTTGCAGTTACAACAATATTTGTCTTTATAGGAAAGAAAAATACGCTATTATACAGGCTTGTATCTAATGAATTAAGTATAAAGTTAAAATAACAAACCTATATAGCGATACATTTTTCTCGTGAAATATTTAAGGAGTTTTAAAGTGAAACTTTTATTACATCGTCTCAAACATTTTGGTCTGTGTAGCGCATGTCGCGTGTATCGTGGCTGCCGGGTAGGTATACCTACTCGGCAGCCGACCGTCACGCGACATGCGCTACACAAAGCAGTGTTCGGAACCGTTCGAACAGTTTCACTTTTACCGTGGTTTCATAAAACCACACAACATTTTTTATAGTCTCTCTCGTTTCAGAAATACCTATCAAACTGGTATTTCTGAAGAGCTTTAAAATCACATTTGTCTATCGAACATCTAGTATCAGTCATGGACAATGTAGGTACATTCAGTATCCTACAGAAAATGTGTTCAATAAATGTTTGGATAGCGTTATTGAGTATCAAAGCTTTTATATTTTACTCTTCATTCATTTGAAAATTCTGCAATTCACTAGATAACGTTCAACTACCATCAAAATTTATAATTGATAAATACTATAAAAGAAGATTATTTTTTAAATTATTGAATAAAATTATACTTTATTTACCTATACATATTATACTAGATTTTCGCTCGTAGCTTCGCCCGCGTAGTCTAATCACAATTCACAACCTGCATAGTTCTCGTTCCCGTGAAATATTCAGGATAACAACTATCCTTTGTGTTAATAAAAGTTACCCTCTACCTGAGTGCCGGAAATCATGAAAATCGGTTCAGCAACTTTTGCGTGAAGGAGTAACAAACATACATACAAACTGTTACATTTATTATATTAGAAGATTGGTGACACAATATAATATTGTGCCTCTTACGCTACCCTAGAGGCTCGCCACAATTAACGAGGGACGGTATGATTCCGAAAATTAATGTACCGCACAGAAATCACTACATTACCGCCTAATTACTTCGCTATATCCCATTTCTGTAATAAGATGTCTGATATACCGTAAGTGCTTATAAAATGAATATTATTTATTGGTGTCACATATTTTATGACATTTTAGTTGGACATTACCGTAATAGAATATTGCTATGTTATTTTGTGGAATAAATACTAGCTGTGCCCCGCAGTTATACCCGCATTACTTCGCTTTATAGCCTTCCTCGATATAATTTTTCAGAGCAACCATTAGTTCCTGAGATTAGCGCGTTCAAGCAAACAAACAAACTCTTCAGCATTTTGAGGTGAGTTAGTACTTATAGATAACTGAAACCTATTCGAACTAAAAACAACATTCATCGCTTTGTCATAAACTAGATTTAGATTAGAATTAACATTTGTGGTATCAAACGTGGTTAAGAATGTGACATTACGTATTCCACCCACACTATGCATCCCATTAATCT
This sequence comes from Colias eurytheme, assembly GCF_061535395.1. NCBI lineage: Eukaryota > Metazoa > Arthropoda > Insecta > Lepidoptera > Pieridae > Colias > Colias eurytheme. Next base: position 104,489 of record NC_143006.1, read on the forward strand.
TATATAAGTGGGTTCCAATACGGCATGAATCCTTTACCGCTAATCTACAATCGAACTGCAGGCGAATGGTTTTCTGAAGGCATCGCACGCGTCCCGGTGGCGGACTGAATTCGAAGTTGGATATCGATCGATGGAGGTTGGTCAGTGACAGGCATAGGTTGCAAGGTGGTTGCAAGTTATTTTGATTACATTCAGTCAGTCTTGGAGCAAATAAACGAAACTATTCGAGGCTAAGATAAAAGGAGAATTATACAGAGGCAAAAATTGATCTTTTACTTTGGGCTAGTTAGCTTGCAGCGTCAAAGGTTGGTCGGCCTTTAGCGAAAGCTACAGGTTTCAAGCGATGTGAGGGTTGTATGACTTGTATGTAAAGAAATATAAGCAGAAAGGTAATAAATTGTTTCTTTATCATCATATGATAAGAAGCTTTTATAATACGTGGTGCAGAAATTTAACATTTGGTGTCTAGAAATATTAGATGAACTAATTTTATGGATTATTTTTTAGTCATCAAATTTACTAATGCCTATTAGTACCTATTATGTCCTGATAATGCAATGAAAAATATACATTCACAAGCCATGAATCTCTGGTAGATCTTGAATTAATAACTTTCAAGTAAAATAATTCTTACCAACAAGAAACCGTTTCATTTCCTTCGTTTATCCGCGACAAAATATTAAAAGATAAAACCCGCCCGCGCCGGTATCTCACAGCCACTTCACGCAACTTTAGAACACAAGCGTGTTTTATTCGAACGAGCGTGTCTCGATAGTGCTAACACGCGTCGCGTCGCTCGGATTTGCTGTTGTTTTTACTACACTTTTTGAACGAACTATCTATTAAATGTTGATATGAGAAGCCTGTTTGATGGGAGATACAATTTTCTTGAAGTCTTATTTAGTTTACGTCGAAAATTGTCCAAAGTATCCCGGCTCACTTTCCCGAACTATTAGCTTCTTTTGATTGTAATTCTCTTCATGCTATTTTAATTTCGGAATCCTGGTTAAAACCCTGTTTACCTTCTTTATCTTATAGTCTCCCAGGATTCCAATTAATTCGCAATGACCGCATTGGTAGGGTAGGGGGTGGAGTAGCTATCTATTTACGTTCGCATATTCCTTTTTCCATAATTAGTAGCTCTCCTCAACCTCCTCCTGCTGATGCGGCTGAGCACCTTTTACTTGAGGTATCCTTATCCAATACGAAAATTCTCCTTGGTGTTTTTTATTCTCCTAATTTAACCGTCAACTATTTTTCGTCTTTTGACCATCTTCTTGATATTTATACCCCTGCCTATAAACATGTAATATTTATGGGCGATTTCAATACCTGCCTTCTCAAGGGTGATCTACGTAGCAAAAAGTTAATGTCCATTGTTGATTCCTTTAACCTAAAAATCCTTCCTCTTAACGCTACCCATTCCCTTCCAAATTGTTCTCCCTCCCTTCTTGACCTTATCATAGTTTCCTCTCCTGAACTTGTCGCTAAGCATGGTCAGTGCTCAGCTGATTTGTTCTCCTTCCACGATTTAATCTTCCTTTCCTATAAATTAAAGCCTCCCAAAGCTAAGCCTAGTATCTCTATGCGGCGCAATTTTGGTAAAATCAATGTAGATCGTCTTTGTGAAGATGCCGCTGATACCGATTGGTCAGTCATTTATTCAGCAGGTTCCATTGACGAGAAGGTTGCGTTATTTAACTCTCTACTTCTGAACCTATTTGACAAACATGCTCCTTTGCGCCCAGTCAAGGTGAAGCATTTACCAGCGCCATGGATGTCGGCTGAGCTCAAAGCACTTTTAAAAAAAAAAGCACGTGCGAAATCAAAATTAAAGTTGCTTAAAAAATTCTTTCGGTATTAGATAGCTCATTTATCGAGGAAGGCAGAATAGACTGGGGTAGAAGCCTTTAAAAATAATGAAAAGATAAAAAAAATCGCAGTCGGATGAAACCCATTAGAAAAGGAGGGGAATATGATGAAAATAAAAGGAAAAATAAATTACGGTCAATCCGAGTTCGGGAAGTGGGAGGGGGGAGCTTTTAAGAGAAAAAAATGGTTTCTCCTGATTTCCGACAAAACTACAAGTCCTATAGAAAAAAGTTCAATGGCAAAGTTGTAGGTAATTAAAAGTTCTACAACTTTTGTATTCACAATTTTTTCACATAACCTAAAAATTTAGGTGAAAAATTCAAAAAACCAAGTATTTGGTCTTTTATTTTTATCTACTTCAAAATTTATTTTTTTTCTATGAAATTTGGTGGAAACTTACTTTATTATGTCCCAAATACACTGTAATTTATTTGATTGAAAATATTTATTTTTTCGCCTTATTTTGAATTAATACCAAAAAAACAACCTAATTTTCAATCGAAAAGTCACCCGTCAAAATATCAGCTTTTTTCAAAAACTTGGGGTGCCTTTTATTCATTGAAATCTCTACTTTCATATGGTGTAAAAAAAATAAACACCACCATAGTAAATGTTCTCAGGAAATGCATACAAACAGTGTGAAAATTAGCTTTTACTAAATCAGGCACACTTCTCGAACTACCTGAAATGTTTTTATCGACATCATTTTGCTTTTGAATATGCTGTAAAATATTAAACGTAGAACAGATAATTATTTTTCTTTTGAAATATTACCGAAAAGCCGATACAAGAGAAGATATAGAGTTCGAGAAGTGTGCCTGATTTAGTAAAAGCTAATTTTCACACTGTTTGTATGCATTTCCTGAGAACATTTACTATGGTGGTGTTTATTTTTTTTACACCATATGAAAGTAGAGATTTCATTGAATAAAAGGCACCCCAAGTTTGTGAAAAAAGCTGATATTTTGACGGGTGACTTTTCGATTGAAAATTAGGTTGTTTTTTTGGTATTAATTCAAAATAAGGCGAAAAAATAAATATTTTCAATCAAATAAATTACAGTGTATTTGGGACATAATAAAGTAAGTTTCCACCAAATTTCGTAGAAAAAGAATAAATTTGGAAGTAGATAAAAATAAAAGACCAAAAACTTGGTTTTTTTAATTTTTCACCTAAATTTTGAGGTTATGTGAAAAAATTGTGAATGCAAAAGTTGTAGAACTTTTAATTACCTACAACTTTGCCATTGAACTTTTTTCTATAGGACTTGTAGTTTTGTCGGAAATCGAGAGAAACCATTTTTTTCTCTTAAAAGCTCCCCCCTCCCGCTTCCCGAACTCGGATTGACCGTAATTTATTTTTCCTTACATTTTTATCATATTCCCCTCCTTTTCTAATGGGTTTCATCCGACTGCGATTTTTTTTTGTTTCAAAAATTATCTACTCTAGTCTAATTCTAAACATAAAAGTAATAAATTCTAATAAGATCACCTTATTAATTTAAGTTTTTTAAAAATTACAATTGGCCATCTCTCCCGAGGTGTCCGGGCGTGATGGCCATGGCACTAGAGGTAAGATGGCCATAACTCAATTATAGGCTTACGATTACTTTTTGCCCCATTTTATAGTTTTAAGTCTTCTTTTATCTTCTTCGACGCGCTTTTTTTAGTTAGGTATTGTCTCCCCCTTTTCAGTTGACGTCAATGTGGAGACCGCTTTAGAACCTTTTTCAACAAGCACGTGTCCCGGACGACTGTTTAGCTGTAGTCCAGATTCATAACATCTCATTGTCTTGGATAAAGACGCATTCAAGCAGTTGAAATTAAGCATTTACTTCTAATTTAACTATTCGGCTAATTCGTAAGCTATTTATCTCACGTCACCCATCGTTGAAGCAAAGCCTTTAGCTAGCATTGTTTTGATAGACGTAACAAATTTATTCTCGTTTTCTTCTCCAAATGAAGTAGGTCCCATTGGTCCTTTCTTGACATTATTTTCTTAAAGCGCGTTGAGAATAAAATTTCAAGGTCGCGTCATGTCAATACCGTCACGTCATAGAGTAAGGTGACGATTTTGGTATCTTTGAATCTTGCCAAAGAAGTTTGACTTGTGACACGTGTGCTCGGCACACACGCTCTTTTTATTTTTATTCTTCATTTTATTGTTTTTATAGGTATTTGGTACTGGAGTCTTGCCGCGCGTACCAATGAGCTATCATTACAGCATTAATAGCTGCTTTTAGCGATTCTTCCGACCTCTTACAGCCACTGCCTTTCTCTTGTATTTATTAGGCATCTAAAACAAATATAAAGATAAATCAATTATTTGTACAAAACACTATTTTTATATTATATGTCACTATGGCCATCATATACCGACTAGAATTGGCCATCATATTCCGGGAGAGATGACCACATCAAAAACTAAAACAAATAATGACATGAAACAAATAATTTTGAGGTTATAACGTAGCACTGTTCGTATACTTTACAACAAATACAAATATACCCATTAATTTAAGAAACTAACACCACACTTGTGAAAAACAGTTGACATCTAAAAAATATTCAAGCTATTCGAATCAAAAAACAAAGGATTTACTTACCTTTTCTTTGTTTTTTGCATAATCTTTTGCCGTACCTTTGCCCTCTCACACGACACGCAGCAAACTAAGCGCTAAATAGTGACACCTAGTGAACGAATCCCTGAAATATTTCGATAGGCCATCTCTCCTGTATGGCCATCTACCCCGGAATTACCCTAAGTAGACTCAATTTCTATATCTATTTCTTTATGTGAAGTTAAGTTAAAGAATTTAGTTTGATACAATTACATCGAAACTAGAGTCATTAAACATAATATTATAGATATAACTACTTAAATGTTGCTACGTATTTCTTAATTTAGAAGCATTTTCTACAATACACAATATTCATAGCAATTTTAATCAGAAGTTGTTTAAAGTGTTATTTCAAAAATTCATATCAAGTTTTTGAAATACGTAAACGTACAATCGCTAGTCTGGCAAAAATTCAGTTTGTTTTAATAGGCATAGCCGGCTAGGCTCGCGCTAAAAGCAAAAGAAATATTCTCCCAATTAAAAACTTCCAAAATATCCCTTCAAAATATTCCTTTGTACAATCAACGTTTTATTTTTTAGACCGCAAACGTTTTTAGTTACAATTGTCGAATATAGATAGCTTAGTTTGCATTCAATGGCCATAACTACGCAAATTGCTGGAATTCAATAAAACTATTGCGTTATAAGTTATTATAAAATTTTCGTCGAAAAATTCTCGTTCAAATTTGATTCGGCTATCCAAATAGGTACTACATAACATCAGACCTAGAGCTTTTTTGATGATAGGTCAAGTAAGTATATCGGCCACATGATATAAAAATTAGATAACATTTTTCGATTGAATAGTAATAAAGTATCGACCCAAAAAATAAAACAATTTATCTCCAAGTATGTGTATATTTATTTAATAAACACGTGTTATACAAACGTTCCTCAAATATATGCATCAAAGGGACTGAAATCATAGTAGATATAACTCAGTTTCTGTTAAACACACGTTTTTATTACCTAGGCTATTACCGCGAATACGAATTTATTTATAACAATAGAACTAAAATACAATTATTTGAGCTCTATTTCTGGCACTAAAACGAAGTGTTCTCATACCTTTCTCCAGTGAAAACTAAACAACATGGTGACAAACAAAAAATAAAAACTTTTCCGAAGCGTTTATTAAAAAATAGATGGCATTATATACAGCTGTAAAGTGATAACATTGATCTTTTAGGCAGAATCAAGAAAATTAACGATATTCATAATTTGTTTAATTATGGTAATTAATATGGAAGTTATACATTACCGTACGCGCAAACACACGTTAAAACAACCCTCTTTTGCGCAGTAGGTAAAATCAAGCATTATATTGTTTAAGCATACGAACAGAACTAGTAGGGGAAGACAAACTAAGTTAGAAATACTTTGATGAGTTCACTTCAACCCGGACTCCCCCGGGCGAGGGGAGACAAACTTACGGATTTATATCAGCTAGGTACGTCCATTTTATCATTTTTGTAGGTATTAATGGTTTGTTTAAAAATTGCAAGGAACTTGAAGATAAACTTATTGCTTAAGATTCTGAGCGTCTGTAACTCTTTCCCGGCTAAACCTAACCTAATAATCGATTTGGATGTAATTTCGATTGAAAATATTCGAAGAAAAATGAAAGAGAGCAGTTTTAATAATTAAAGCAGTTTTGAGTTCTAAGAATTTATTGTTACTAACAAAATGAGTCATTCAGTATTTCAAACAAAATTTCATGGAATTTGCGATAGGATGGGTCTTACAAATTACATTAAATATTATTAATTGCTAATAATGATGAGGTTATTTAGACTTAGACCGCCCAAATGGAAAAAAATTCATCAGATAAACAATTAGGTAGGTATTTAATAATTTATTATTATAAGACAGACTATAAATATTCGAAATTTTTATATTGAGTGTTTTAGTGTGCATTGAAAATTGTATCGTTTAAAGTACCTAGTAGACTTAGATTTAACGAATGTTTTAATTTACATCGTCTCTAGCAGCTTCCATTTTGTTAGTTCACACGCATATTACAGCAATTATCTGCATATTATGTACATATTCTTAAATGTCACATTTTTTATAAAATCCTATCCGTCAGAAACTAATGAAAAAAGTAAAAAAAATAACATTTTTTGTTATCCTTCAGGATACAATTAATAAAACCTGGGACACGCTGTAAACGGTCACTCAGCAAAGTCAAAAATATTAGAAACACAAAGCGAAATTTAACCGCGAAAATTATATTCGCAAAAATGGAATCACAAGCGCCACGTTTTCACTTAATCAAGTACGTTTATTTAGCACGCTGTTTTAGGCTTTAAAGCCGTGGATTAAGGGCCAGGGTCCCGTGGGTTCGGTCCCCTAAGCCGCGGCCATAAAGACGTCACAGCGATTAATGCTGATACAAAAACAGCAACAAAAGTAGCGCGTATAAGTAAGTCCTTTTATACAACCCGCAGTAGGGCTGATACAATCATATTTCATTGTTTATTTCACAAATTCAAATGATGACATATTATTGAAGAGAATTTGACTACCAATTCTTTTTTCTTTAATTTAACTTATTTAAATTGAATACATTTTCACTAAGCTGTAATGACTACTAATTATTAGTAATTATCGTACTTGTGCACTTCTAAAATTCTAATGACAGTGAAAACGTTAAAAAAACATAGTCACATGACAGAATATTTTCTTTATTTCTTCCTTCTTAAGTTAGTGTGGATTACATTAAGCATCTGTTTCACCACAAACTGATAATGTCCATTTTTATCTACCTCTCCAATCACTATTTATCATTTTAACTAAAAGATAAATACATCATCCAGAAGCTGTTAAAACGGGCACTTATCTGAAACAATAATTATTTATTAGGAAAATTGATACGATGTTTTTAGGAATAAACTCTTGATTTCATGTATTTTAATTATTATTTTTATTACATAATCAAGTATGGTGGCAGCCCTACAGCAAACAATAGGGTATTGTCTGTCCCGCGGGTCGGTTATCGTCGGATTACGCGGACCCAAATGAGACTTTCAGTGCCTGGCTGATGAATACCAAATTGTAGTGCTTTGATTGTGTGCTTTCGACTATTTACAGTTTATTACGCACCTGATGAAATACCATCAAACTTACCTATATTATCATTAATTATCTCGACTCTATCAATATATTATTATATAATAAAAATGAATCGCCGAATGTGTTGCTAAGTGTAAAACTCGAGAAAAAACTCGAGAACGGCTTGACCAATTCGGCAATCATTTTTTTAACGTTTTTGTTAAGGCGCATAGAAGGTTCTTATAGAGAGACATTACGAAAGGGCAGAAAGAGCAACGTCTGGCGGGCAGCTAGTTAAATAAATAACATTCTCGTATCACAAATCACAATATTAGTTGACCATACTCACCCGAAAGAGCTGGACCGATTCTTATAAAATTTTGTGTCGGTAGATTTGAGGATCGGCCAACATCTATTTTTCTTACGCCAAGTGATAAGAGAAGCAAAACAACGTTTGCCGGGATAGCTAGTTTCTATATTATGTTTCTGGACCGTTCTTTTCTGCTTATTCACGTTAATTTCATATACCTATCGAAACAATACATCCGTACATACATGTATAGTTTCGTATCATAAGGCGGATTTGCCGAAACTGTTTCATCGCGATTCGTACAATGACTACCAGTAGATCCTTGTTTTAAATATGAATCTATTAATTGAAGTAGCTAGATATTTTGGTAATTGTTTGAACAATTGAGCAATACAAAACCAACATAAAGGAGAGCTTCACATATTAGTAGGTCAAGGGTGTGTTGCTAGTGCGTAAAGTACGAAAGAGAAAAACAAAGAAAAAGTAAGAATCCATTACACATAGCTGTTTCACTCATAGATTTTCTACGGATAAAAAGCTTGTTCTACGCTTCTAGGCATAAGTGTGAATAATTAAATTTCAATTTGAATTATGATTTTATTCGGTCTAATTATTGCTTGAATGAATGTTTTGAAGTATTTTCGCAAAGAAGTTCCAGTAAAAAGTTATTTCAAATACGTTCCATACCCGTTTAATTTTAAAATATTCAATTCCATTGCTTTTAACGCAGTCACTCGAATAAAGCCTTTGTATTGCACATTGCTATAAAAATAATATAAGGATTCTGCGAAAATATACAGACCTTAGACGTCGTAAGAATTAAGGTCACACGTTTTCCATCTCCACATTTATATATTCCTGGATGTTTTTATTCCATTTTCCTGCATCGGAATCAGATCATTTAGCCCCGTCGCATACTACGAAATACGCTTGTATTATATTTTTCAACCTCCTACTATCAATATAGTAACAATGTTAGAATAAACAAATAATATTGAATGCTGTAATAATTTTGGAGATGTAATTCATTCCCCTTTCATTTACGCAGCAGAGCATTATACTTACGTAGGTACATAATATTATAACATTAACCTTACATTCATCTGTTCAAAAAACCAAAAGTCATCACTTTTGGTTAATTGAACAGAACAGAATAATACGGAATCAAAGTCATATATTACCATCGTAATTATTATTAGAATAAACTGTTAAAATGTACAAAAAATAGCGATTTGTGTACAATCCTTTCTTCGCATGATTTTAAAAGAGCAACTACAGAGTTTCTTTTCGGTTCATCGTCGTAGAAAAAGCTTTCCGAAGCAAAGTAATTGGTAAAACTATGTAAAGATAGAAGTAAAGATGATTCAACAGTGCTTCTAGAATGTCTAATTGAATAAATAAATATTTGAGTTTAAGTAAAGTCTGTAAAGTTATTATTCTGATCAGATTCGAAGCTTTTCCAAAAAATAGCATACAAATTAATATTATGTTTGAATAGTTTCTTCTATTATTGAATAAATAAATGAAATATTAAACAATAGCGGTCCCGTATGCGAAGGTTCTAAGCATCGTTAAGCCCTACCATATGCTAATGAGGCAACGCTGTTCCTTTAAAATGATTTCTTTTCTTTGGAGACCGTTGTTGCTGATTGCGTCAAGAGAGGAATTGTCTCCGTTTGATGAAGCTTGATAAACAACCTTTCCAATGTTTGTTTTAGAAGTTTGGATAAGTGGACTGTTCTGGAAATTCGTTTGGTAAAGGCTGTTTGAAAGGCCTTTTTAAAGAATTGAATTTGAATTTGAATTTTTTTCAATATCTCTTAAACAGGGTAATATGCATAATAAGACAGATAGGTAGTTAAGATATAAATTGTATTGTTTAAAATCATATTATTTATACGCAGTTGGCTAATCACAATTATTGGGATTGACCGGCGCCCGTGGGCGCGCCTGAAATTACAGTTAAGTATGAGTTTCAGTTGCGAGTTATATTATTATAATTATTATGTGGTTTCTTTATTTATATAAGAACAGTTAAAAACATTAAAATAATCTTAAACACTTCGGGAATAGAACATTTCAAACGAAATGTATTAAATGTTTGGTTCCAACTTCCAACACAAAAACAGGTTTTCCGCAAGCTCTAGGTATTCACTTTTGGCAGATGTGCGGTTAGACTTTTTTGCCTTTTTACATGAATTAAACGTGTAGGTACTAATGAAATAAATGTAAACCCCATGGTAAAATGTTTATTGCATCCACATGCAATAAACATTTTGTTGAATGGTTCATTACAAAATATTAAACAAAACCACCATTATCAATATTTTTCTTTGTTATAAGTACATTTCGGTGATCAAAGATTAATTAATTTGTTGCTTTATATATTTTAACGAGACGAAAAACTGATAAAATTTATCGATATCAAAATTATATTTACTCAAAGGCAATTCAATTATTGTGAATTGGGTATTTTTATCGTTTTGGGAACTAATTTTCAATATATTTTGGGTCTTTACTGATATAAGTAAACAGACAGAAATAACCGACATTTTTAACTATATACTTGTAAAAAAGATTCGCCGATTAATGCAAAATAGTTGAGATTATAATATTATTTATTTCCATAAGAGTTCGTGTTTTCCATTATATTAGATCAAAACAGCAAGTTATTCTTCAAAAGTAAACAAAAATAATAATCACGAGGAAAATATATTTATTATTACTGAGTAACAATATCTTTGATAAGATCGAATAACGAATTTAGCGACCTTCAACAAAATGAAACTAGCTCCGTCACCGAATTGTTCGGAAAATATCTTCTAACAAGATTCAGAGGGTAAAGTCGATACAATTATATACCTGTATAATATTATATATATAAGGTTATTTTCGTTCACAACTAACTTTTACGTATAGGATAATAGTTTCCACGAATTATATCTAGGTTTCCCTTTTATCCTGTACAATGATTACTTTCTGAACTAAAGAGAAAGGAATGAAAATCTTGGTACTCATTTTAAAATTTCAAGGGTTTTTCATGGCAATACCATGGAGTAAGGTGACGAAAGAAGTTTCACTTTTGACACGTTTGCTCAACATTAATGCTCTTTTTTCTGTTACTCTTTCTTATGTTTTTTTATAACTCGACGAAATTCGTTCTTTGAGAAGTAAAGACAATAAAGAAGATAAAGGATTGATGGCAAGGAACTACATAATCGCGAACGGAGCCGCGGGCGGAAAGCTTCACATAAAATGCGATGTAGTCATCATCAAACAGCGCTATCCTGTATTTTGAATCGAATAATTCAGTCAAAGAGGACGTTTCCACTCCATCAACGAACACCTATGCAACAGCGAAACAAATTGCTTGTTCGCGCGCAAAACACAGCACAGATAAAATATAGCGCTGTCATTCCAATTTGACAATTCGTTTTGGTAGCCGTTATCTGTGGCCGTTGTTTTTGGCGTTCAATTAAGATTTGGATTTAGATTTTTTTTATTTAAGTTTTAATGAGAGTTAAACAAGAGGTCGGTTAATAGTTTTCAAATTTAAACAATATTGTAACTAAGCAATATTATAATAAAGTTCTTAAACTTGATGTTTATGCCAGTTAGGTCAAATATATGTATGTTTAGAATTTTAACTAATCTTTCAGACGTGGCAATTAGCTATTAAAATACCTACATAACAGCATACAATTTAATATATTATACACGTTTTCTATCGTTGAGTGACAGACGCGCGACATTCATTCAAATTTCCATTATAAATCAGCACGTTTACCTGCACAGTAATGCTCTGGCTCGGTGACCACACGTTTGGGAAATTGTGCATAAATTAATTATTAAATAAATCGGGATAGAGTTACAGTACAGCTTTATTCTAAGATTTTCAGCAAGCAAATAAATATCACACGTTACTACGTTTGTAAAACTTTATAGAAATCGTAACATGCATAAAATTTGGTAAATTGATGAATCCAAGTGCTACAATATCTCTACACAACGAAAACTGAATTTACAACGACATTACGCATAAAAGGTAATAAATAATGATAATATCCATTGATTGATTCATTTATATTCAAAAACTTTACAATACTTAGCTACATATAACAGTAAATACTGAAATTGAAAGAATAAAACTCATAATTATACAACATTAATTTACTTATTACTATCAGCTGTGTCTCTCTGTTTCATCTACGAGCTAAAGCTACATCATACGATACCTCACTGCCAAGTATCATCAAAATCGTGTCAGTAGTTTTTACATGAAAGAAAAACAAACATTCATTCATCCTCTCAATTTTCTGCGTAATCATTTTAATAAAGATAATTTTTAAAATAAGGGTCTTTCCTAACATTTCCAAACGCGTGGATCTCGTTCGTCGTGTGTGGACGTGGCTTAATCTAAAACGTGCCGCAGCGCCGTCTGCGAGATTAAAATATTATATGCCATTTGTTTATCAGCTGTAATGGGACAGGGATTTATTTCCACCAAAATACTCGTTTTATCTCACAATGAGTCTACTGGGATACCAATTTAATGTGTAATTTGTATTGGTTTCGCGAATTAACTAGTTCATTTAGTGTTAATAACATTTTCCCTGGTCATGCTATAAATAGAAAATTTTCATAATTGTTAATGATTCATATATACAAAAAATCTAATTAAAACATTAACAACATACAATATACCTTATAGATATGAAATATGCAGTATAATTACTGCATATTTCATATCTGTTTATTATTTAAAAGAAGCCGTGTTAGTTAAACTAACGATTTTTCACTATTTTAGATAAGGAGGAAGTTAAAACCAAAAAAATTCAACGAGTGGAACCGGAGCAAGCGGCTAGTATATGCAACATCTAAAAATAAACCATAACAAATTGAGATCTTCCCTTTAAAACGACTTTTCACGATTTTCAATGTTGCACAGTCATCAGAAGACAATTGCAATTGCCTCACCAGAGTGACTGCGTAACATTCAGTTACAAAATATCTAATTGATTTTCTTTGCTAGTGGGTTTTATTTACATTATATGTATAATATAATGTTATGAGTATAGTAGCCCACATGTTTCGTTGCTTGTCCTGTCATAAAAAGTAGAAAAAAGATTATTCAAGAAAAATAAGAATAACACCTCTACATTCTTCACAATGTGAAAGTAGCAAGGGGCTTGTCGCCTAACTTACCTATGAGTTTACTTGTATAAATTACTATTTATATGGAGTTGCCCAAAGTATAGAGTTGGAATTGAAAATAGTATTATAGTAGTTATAGAATCAATTGCATTTAAACGAGAATGTATAATTAACTGTTATGATTTAAAACAGTCAAGTAAAAACGATTGACATCAATGAAATCTGGATACTCGAGAATCATGACAATATTTCTATCCGAACTACTGAGTTTAAAAAACGAGTTTTAAATCAATTTCGTTTCTCATCCTAAATAAAAACACATACAACCATCCCTTTAGCTTCAGTAAAACCATGTAAAAACCGTATTACAACCGAATAATCGGTTCACGCAAGTATTTTGCGGTGCTTAAAACTTACGATACTCCCCATAAGATAACAGTACATTGCCTTCCATACACAGCATTAAAAAGCTCCATCACATACATTTCATACACACGCAGCAATGTACATCGAACATGGAAAAGTTTCAGGCCCTAGGGTAATGGTTAGTTACAAGGGAAAAGCCACCGCTTACAAAGTTGGGTATCCAATAATTACTTGTCACGTAACTAGAAAGTTGCCACAAGTCATTATTGGAAACGGGTAGTTTTCTAAGTAAATCTACGCAATGTATTTTCTGGTCCTTCGAGGATTTTGGTTTATATCTCTAACTTTGTTTTACAAGAGAATTAAACACGGAAAGCAGGAAATGCTAAAAAAGTTATTTCATTTTCATTAAAATCTGATATTGAATTGTGTGCAAGAAGAGACATTGAAAATCTAATATCACAGACTAATAATAATATACTACGTATACAAAGGACGTAGATTTCGCAATATATTTGCAATTCTAATAATAATTAAAACCTTCCTAGATCACCTTAATTTGAATATAAGAAATACATTTTCATCGTAATTATGTTTTCAGATTTCATGTATAATTAATGTTGGTTTATTTCCTCAATAGTAAAAATTTTATCAGTTGAGAATTTACACCTTGATTCATATTTTGTCGTGTTCTATCATATTGATATACCTACATATTTTGTTCTCGTATTATAAATTAAATTCGATGGTAAGTTTTCACAAACATTTATCTTTTATTCCAGAGTTCTGCTTGGTTTTCCGCCATTTATAAATACGAATATTCAAAGTGAAGTGAATTGAAGTCCGTATGCATTGTCTAGACAAATGTACCGATAGATTTAAAGCCATTTAACAAATTCCCTCCATATATTATAACAATCGCAAATCAAATAAAACTGTCTTCGAGGATTCATAAAATCAATATCGACGCCTTAACAAATAGTCGTTTCGTTTTTACAATTTTATATTCTACTGCTTGGGAATAGAGTTAGATTTGCAATGGATAGTTTAAGACTGATTTGGACCATAATGGAAGGGTCAAGGCATGTCTCTGATACTTTATTTAGGGTTTTATCAATCTCTGCACATATTCCGGTATTTCCTTGGTTCCGTTTAACAATGGAAAACTGATGAGTTTTGAGATATTCTATTGGTAAAGGTTCCTGCTTATAATAGAAGGGTTTGAATGTATGTTTAAGATTATTAGTCTTTCAGGATTCATTTGCATGAAATTGGAAACGTTATATTGTTCATATGGTGAATAAATCATTTTTTACTTTTATTAAAATGCACAATTATCTTTTTTCAAAGAATTGGAGGTCAGCATGTTTTCTATGTTATATACATATTCTGTCAAAGTAATTTAATAAAAAATCAGCGTTTTCAACCAATCTTATTTTGATGTACGCCGATTTTGCAATTATGAGCACCTTATAAATTAGATATTTGATTCGCCTTATTAGATTAATTTAAAATACCAATTCTCCACGAAAACATTATATGTAATATATAAAATGTTGTATCAGATCGTGCAGTGTGTGAAAATTGTCCTGAAATATTTATATTTATTTATTTATTTAAATATTAGTTAATACAGTGTTCGCCAACTGAAAAATAAAATTCATTTCTATAATATATTTCAATTCTCCAATTACATACTTAGCTGTGTAGGTATATATGTCCTATGATGTAAACTAACACGTTTTTGTATGACACGGCGTGACAGTGTAAAATATATCAAACGTGACAACTCTTGATAGACGACGTGTCCCGAGAGACGCGGGATGGAGGGACATGATTTGATTTCATATGAGATTATGGCTAGACTCTGGATGACTAGTATCGAAGTAAGTTCGGGAATTTGGTTACGATTAACTTGGTCATAATTTTAGAAATAAAAGGGCTCATTATTTTCCATATTCCATAGCACATGTGGAATTCTATTAAAAATAAAGAAAAAGAGGCCAAATTTTATTGCATCCACTCATTACCTATACGTAATTGAAATCTCTAGATAAATTTAAAAATAAATGTGGCATTTAACCCAGGCTGAGCTTTGTATGATTTTTTACTGAGTTTAAGAAGGATGTAATTAAATACCAATTACACGCTTTAATTTAAACTAATTTAATATAGAATTATAGCATTAAGAAGTGATAGAGTACATACATTGTACATAAAGTCTAAAAAGACGATTCTTCTTTTGACAGTCGTGTAATAATAATGAAGATCAAAGTAGAGTCTAAACTAAATCTCTCTACATTGAAATGAACCCGGGACCATTGCACATCACGTTTAACCACTAAACCAAAGCAGTAAAAGGTAATAAAATATAAAGCTGGACTAAAATTGCACACGATATTAATTAAGCTAACAAAAGCTGGCTTAAATTCTATTATATCCGCTTGCGCGTTCATTTGGAAAATCAAATTTATTCCTCTATACGTTTTAATTTGCTTTTTGGTTGGAAATTTATTTCGCAAAACATGAATTTGGATGTGTAATATGTTGCGTAATTCATGATATCAAAGCTAATGTTTGTCAAGTGCTGGTTGTGTTTCAGTTGTAGTCGTGTTGTTAGAATTGGAAACATTTGATCGGATTCAAACGCTATTTATACATTATTTTATTTATTAGGTAATTAATTGATAACTTCATCATTTCCAGAGATAGTTCGGGATTTTTTTAAATTATTAACTGTCAAAATGTTCGCGCAAATCAAACAAAAAATTGAAATACTCGTCACATCGAATTACTAGATGTTAAGTTTGTTAATCTGTCGATTCAGTTGCTACGAAATATCATCTACAGAGAATAATATATAAAAAATTAAGTAAATGTTTAGTATAGAGTGCGTAGTAGATACAATACTCGTCAAACCACACCAGTAAGGTGATAATATTGTTTATTCGTCGTTTATTTTGCTACTTGGTACGAAATATCAGCTAGGCACATACTTAAGTAACTGATTAGTAAAGTAGTAGATTAGTAAAGACTGTCTAATCGTAGATTAGAATATCTGAAACTTCTTAGGATAGCTTTCAGCCCGCGGCTTCGCATGATAAGGTTTCACAATATAGCGCGATACCCGTTCACTGTAAATTTCATTGTATTTTTTACATTTAAATTAGTATTTTATATACTTTATCTATCTACATTCTACACACCTAATTATGTATAAATTATTAACCAGTGTGAACTATTCACAACTTAATAAACAGACATGGCAACAGTTTTAATTCCATCCTCGAATATATGGTTTTTTTATCATTATAAAAATAGTTAGGTTTATACGCGTATCATTTTAATATTATGTATAATGATGCTACTCGTTTTAACAGCATATTCCTATTTATTAAGGATCTCTCCACGAATATAGGCCATTTTGAAAGCGCATAAAAGCACCACAAGATAATACGAATGTTATTCCTTCATCCCATAAGCATGTTTAAGTTGATATTTACCTAACTTTAAATACATTATTTATTATGGAATTTACAATACGATTACGAATATTTTGGTATCTGTGGTTCATAAAAAAACCACAGAATATCAATAAATTTAACCATTTTTTTATTTTATTGTATAGGTATTTGTTATTTTAATGACAAGTCCAGACCGAAAATCATTTGCTAGGTTAAGCTACTAACTCTCTGATCTATCTTTTTGAAGCCTCTTTTTGTGGTGAACGTTATTTTAACGTGGAATCTATCAAACTGTCAATGCCTTTCATTCGCTTTGAGATTCAAATTCGCAGATTATCCAATTATTGTTCACTACAGCGCTGTAATTTGGCCCCTTCAATTTCCCCTTTACGCGTGTCAATAGTTCAATGTTTTGTCACCGAAAAATATACTTTGGGAGCACAAAAATAGAACTTAAATTCGTTTTTCGGTATCGTTGGGCAGGATTGGCCACAATCGCTTTAGAACTGCCGTTAGTTATTGGAAAATAAGGCTGGAATATTATTTTGTGCTCTTTTTAAAGGGGTGAAAAACACACGTGGCTTTTAAAATTGAAGCTTATTTTGTCTGTTGTGCTGATGTTCTTCAGTATATTTGGTATACTATGTGCAGTCTAAATACTTATAGGATTAACGATTACAGTAAGATTTCTTTGACTTTTAAGTCAATTATATTATATTATTTAATATTTATAAAATTCCCGTGTAACAATGTAAGTTACCATACTCCTTTAAAACGGCTGGACCGATTCTCATGAAATTTTCTGTGCATATCGGGTTGGTCTGAGAATCAACCATAATATCAATTTTTCATACCCCTAAGTGATAAAAGTAAGTAGTTTTTATAATATATCAGTCATAGTCATTTTACACAGAAAAATATAATTCATATTAGTTCGGAAGTTATCGGAACAGACGTATAAAAACGAACGTAAAGTAACTACATATTATTTTCTGATGCTGCGAGTTAAAATAAACATTTACGCTGGTATTTATATAGGCAGAAACCTCTTAAAATTCTAATTATACAACGGTAATTAAGAATACTTCTGGTGAAAGAATTACTCCTACGTAATGTTTACAATTTTAAAGCTATTGACTGAATTCTGAAAATCTTAAAGTACATTTAATTAAGATCAAACAATTGTTGATATTCTTCTTTGAAAGAAATAAGCAGAATACAATATAGATTCACGACAAAATCCAAGCAAAATGCTTGTTCTTAGAAATTTTACAATATGATTCGTCGATTTGATAATCAAATTTTGAAGTGAAACTTCGTGGGCGCGTCATGGCAATACCGTCACGTCATGGAGTAAGGCGACGATTTTTGTATCTTTGAAACTTTCCAAAGAAGTTTTACTTGTGACACGTGTGCTCTGCACACACGCTTATTTTTATTTTTTTCTATCATGCAATGAATTAACTTAAACATTCCTGAATCGATTTTGAAAACACTTTCACAAGGAAGCTACATTATTTTCAAGTGACATGAATATATTTTAAACTCTTTATTCCAGATCAACACAGCCGGAGCGTTTAATGGAATCCAATTTAGCCAGAATACATCGGTATTAAGCCATTATTTAAATATCGCCTCATTAAAGATTTTCAGCATGTTCAAATATTTTATTTCATTCTGGTTGCAAGTTTCCTCAATTAATAATGAAAGCGGCATATCCCGTTTTAATTAAATCGTACAAAGAGAAATTATACGTAACAATGGGATTACACATTGCTGTGTTTAAAATGATCAAACATGGAGGGGAGACTCCCTGTGGGGGGAGGTGATGGACTATACTAGCCAGGATGTATGCTATTAATTAGTGCTCTGTTTTTAACGCGAGTTTAAAAAGAGGTAATTTAGAGGTAATCTAGGACATACAAATTTGTATTTATTTTAAAAATAATTTTTTAGTGCTCAGAAGTCAGAACTAGCTGTGCCGCGCGGTTTAACCCGTGGACGACACTAAGGAAATCTAAGTGGACAACCGTATTTCTATAGCTACTGTGTAATTCAAGTACATAAGCTACAGCAGAGCCAAGTACCTATCATTAAAATCCGTTCAGTGGTTTTTAGGTCACAGAGTGACAAACATCCTCACTTTTGACGTTTACAATGTTAGTGAGATGCTTCCCATAATCAATATGGGTACTTGGGACTTAAGCACTAATCTTTTGAACTAAATCCGATACACGCTTGACCCAATTCATGCCACTGTACATTATTTCGTGTACGAATATGAAATATCAAAATATGTATAATAATTAGCCTCTTAATTTCGCATTATCTATCATCACTGCTGTTCAATTAAAAATAAGTTCTAAAGCTGTTGCATTAAAATCCACATTTGAGAGCACACTTTTTTCTATTTCATAGATCCCTTGATATTCGGTTAGTCTATGTTTATAACGTCTTATGTGAATTTAAAGATAATTAAAACTATACTTTAAGCTTAAGGAGTAAGGTACAATTTTCTTCGTAGCAAAAGCGTGTAGCAATCGATAAGTTACCATGTCTTTTGGATATAGAACACTTCCGATTTAAGACGAAGCGAACATAACAAAAACTGTACAAGCCAATTTGTTCCTTATTTTCCTAACATTAAGGATTCAATTCCTTCAAATGGTTTATGAAAAACAAACTATATTTTCAATGCGTAGTTATGCATTAGTAATTTTTTATTTTTATAGAAATTGCTCTCTTATCTCCTAAAGTTTATAACATCGTGGTATTTTTATGGGAATTTTATTCTTTCCAGGTAGTTTCTGTTTGAAATATAAATTTTTGTTTGTTTTCGAAATATTCATTAAATATTTTATTAGTACGGTACTGCAATTGTTTATTTTGATTTCTTATTAAAAATCACGTTTTGCAAACCAATTTATTATCTAATGTAGAATAAAGAGATTGTAAAGGGCCAAATTTAGAGACGGAAATAGGTTATTAAGAAGGCGTATAAAGCCAGATAATTCTACGATTAAGCCCCGCACATTACGCGCCATGCCGCGCGCCCTCACAATACCCTCATACACCCGGCTCATCCAACGTACGTAAAGTTCATCGCACGCTAAATTATACACAATATTCTTCGCTCGTTCAACGCGTATTTTCGGTAGTTAGTCTTGTCTTGTCTAAAATAATTGTATAAAACAGTGAAGTTGAAATCATCACAAATTATGTAATATGTCTTTTTATTATTATTTGTTTATAATTATTAATGATAATCTATACATATTATAAAACAATAAAAAAACTGTCTGTATGTAATATATAAAAAAAAAACAATATTAGGGAAACAGTATAGAGCACGAATCCGTAAAAAAAGTCTGTCGAAATAGCGAGTATAGATACTATTTTTAAATAAACATACGCAGTCGACGACACACATTCCTCCAGAACTTTATTTTGATTAATTTGGTTATAGTCCATTGAATGAGTCCCTCCAAGGGGGGTCTAGAGTGCGTGAGTTAGTAACGTAAGATGTTTCTTCGGAAACATGTCAAGAGTCCCTAGGTAATAAACATACTAAAACCCCGGGCCACTAGGAGGAGCCCCGGAGTGGGGGGAGGGGGGAAATGGATCCATTTTTTTCATTTTTCGCTTAAATCTCAAAAACGGTACATGTTAGAGAAAAACTTTCAAGGAAAAATTGAAAGGCCATAAAATTATCTACAAGTTGTACCTGAATCATTTTTTCCTATATCCTACCGTTTCTGAGTTATACGCAGTAAAACATGATTTTGGCTCAAACAATTTCAATATCAATCGATCAAAAAATATTTCTTTCTTCCAAAAAACTCAAATGTGCAACTTGTGACCAGTACTGATAGATTGCTCTTAATTAGGTCTATAATTGGTAAAATAAACACATTCCTCCATGGAAGCCTTTAGGAGGAATCGATTGTCAAAATATTATATTAGGGCAGTTTGAGTTACTGAACTTGATCTTTTTATTTTTTTCTTCCAAAAAACTCAAAAGTGCAACTTGTGACCGGTACAGATAGATTGCTCATAATTAGGTCTATCATTGCTAAAAATACCAGATTCCACCACGGAGGCGTTTACGGGGAATTGAATTTTATCAGGGTAGTTACGATACATGAACTTTTTATTTTTTTTCTTCCAAAAAGCTCAAAAGTGCAACTTGTGACCGGTACAGATAGATTGCTCATAATTAGGTCTATCATTGATAAAAATACCAGATTCCACCATGGAGGCGTTTACGGGGAATTGAGTTTTATTAGGGTAGTTAGTTAAAAAGTTCATGTATCGTAACTACCCTAATAAAATTCAATACCTCCTAAAGGCCTCCATGGTGGAATCTGGTATTTTTATCAATGATAGACCCAATTATGAGCAATCTATCTGAACCGGTCACAAGTTGCACTTATGAGTTTTTTGGAAGAAAAAAATAAAAAGATCAAGTTCAGTAACTCAAACTACCATAATATAATATTTTGACAATCGATTCCTCCTAAAGGCTTCCATGGAGGAATGTGTTTATTTTACCAATTATAGACCTAATTAAGAGCAATCTATCAGTACTGGTCACAAGTAGCACTTTTGAGTTTTTTGGAAGAAAGAAATATTTTTTGATCGATTGATGTGGAAATTGTTTGAGCCAAAATCATGTTTTACTGCGTATAACTCAGAAACGGTAGGATATAGGAAAAAATGATTCAGGTACAACTTGTAGATAATTTTATGGCCTTTCAACTTTTCCTTGAAAGTTTTTCTCTAACATGTACCGTTTTTGAGATTTAAGCGAAAAATGAAAAAATGGACCCATTTTCCCCCTCCCCCCACTCCGGGGCTCCTCCTAGTGGCCCGGGGTTTTAGTATGTTTATTACCTAGGGACTCTTGACATGTTTCCGAAGAAACATCTTACGTTACTAACTCACGCACTCTAGAACTTTTTATTCAATGGACTATTAGATTGTACGACATTTTTCGACTCAGCAATTATTCTAAAAATAAAAATAAAAATTATCCTTTATAAAATATTACAAAGTTCTTCGAAATTTACGTATTATTTTATCGAGAGCTGCTAACTTTAGCAGGTACCTTTCTGGAGTATTTTTTTCTGCGTGGCAATAGTCAGTAGACACAGGTTGAGAGTGAGGGTCCACATTTTCCAAATTTAAAATTGTTCTGTGAAATTAGTAAATTACTTTCAAACAGGGTCAATTTGATTGATTGCATTTGCAAGGCGACCGTAGGAATTAGGTACCTACATAACTAAGTATAAAAAGTGTCTTTGTAAATTGTAGGTACCCACTATGAATGTAGGTATCTATAAATATCGTCGCATGAATACTCAACTCGCGGAAACGAATTTACAGAATTTACACAAATAATAATATCCAAACTCGCCTGGATAAACTTTCTCAAATGAATCTATAGTTTAGGTGGTCTGTTGCGGTTCTGCATCAGGTGTTTCAGTTTTCAAAATAAATTATTATTTTATATTTCCCAGATAATATAATAGTACCTACACAACAAAATAACTTTCATTCAAATCCGTCCAGTAGTTCCGGAGATTAGCGTGTACAAACAAACAGACAAACACAGACAGTTTTTTTTATTTACGGGATAAAACTCATCCTATGACCTTTCTCAGGTCTCAAGCTATATCTGCACCAAAATTAGAGCCCAGACATACCTACATACAGACACACATACAAAAATTCTAAAAACTATATTTATGTATAGATATGTACTACATATTACTATGTAATACAGATTATGAATATATTATATATATACATATACATATGTATATTATAAAAAAATACCTATTCAATGTAAGTACAATTTTGACTTTCGTACGAATTTGTTATACCTATGTATAGATGTTATGTATGATTATCTAATACAGATTGTAAATACATATAATATATATATATATATATATGTATTTACAATCTGTATTAGATACATATGTGTATAGTACATATATGTACTATTCACAACCGGTTTACATATTATTGATATTATTATTTACTGGAGCGAACATAGGATCTGCCTATAGTAATAATAATAATATAAATCTTTCTTGACTTGATTGATTGCACCGCGACTGTAAGAATTAGGTACCACTATGAATATTTACCTATCTATAGTTGCTGCTGCTATCGCGTCAATACTCAGCGCGCGGAAATTATTTTACAGAAACTAAACTTTCTCAAATAGGTAAATCAAGACTTATCTTTTTATATTATAATAATTATTATTTATTAATATTATAACAATACTATTATATTATACATTATATACATTATTACGACATTTAGTTATCTTTTCAATTTGAATCTTCTTTAGTTCTCGTTTCTTAAGTCTTTTCATTTTGTTGTTTACCATTTTCAACAAATCAATATTCGGCGTAATTATAAAACACGGCGCAGCAATTTTAGCGTGGTCTACTCGTCTCAACGGAGCGATAGCGTCTGATGTATGAAATAGAATTATGTTTTTAGCTCCCGGAACGTGCGATGGAAGATGATTTCTTGCGTAATTAAAAATATAGTAAGCGCCAAAAGTGTTTTATCGTGATTAAACCAAAACTAAAAGTAATTACACAAAATGCTCTGACAAATATATTGCAAATGTTTTAATATAATTGTTTATGAAAAAAAAATCATAATAAGTATTACCATGTCCAGTAAAAAACGTAAAAGTGTGAAATTTAGAGGTAACTTCGTGAATTTTTTCTATCGAGTCAATTTCAATATTTTATGTTTTTGATCTGACAATATAATCGAAAATATCATCAAGTTTTACATATATTTTATTTTTTATATTTGGTCTTGAATATTACACGTATCAACTAAAAGTTGATTGGTGATTTGACTTTATACGCGCCCTTAATTACTACCTATTAACAACAAAATTTATTTCAAAGTATTATTAATTATTCAAACAATTTTGCTTACTAATCTAATAGTAAAACGCTAATTACAAATCTATTCAAAACAGTTAAAACCCTAAAGCCCGCGTCTTAACTAGATCTAAAAGTTAACCCTAAAATTCCTAAATCCACACACGTCCTAACACTAAGCTAGTGGGACTTTAGATCCAAACAAATGCAGATAAGTGTCCCCGGGGTAAATATGTCCCTCGTATTGTAGTAATCGAGGGTTGACCCACTTGACCCTACGAGGTTACAGTGAGAGACATAAATATGGAACAAGTTTTAAATCAAATATCTTTATATTGCTCGTATATGCTTGGTAAGGCGTTATCTACAATATTTTTTATCATGTTTGCAAAATGTAGAGTTTCAGAACGGAGATACGAAACCGATCTCGATTCTCTCGAATTCTGGGCGCACTAGCTGCGTTGTTTGTATAAATATAATTCGTTTTTAATTAAGTAAGTACATGCACTTATGTTTTATAACAATTATTATAAGGATGTGATTTTGACGCACAACTAGGTGTTAGTAGGCTATCACAAAATCATTTTGAATAAATTAGTTCTATTATTGAATAGCATTTGGTACATGGCAAAAGATTATCGAAATTTTCTGTAAAATTAACTGGCAATAACCTACGTATGGAAAAAATCAAACACAAATAAAATTCTGGCTCTACGAAAGAACTTAAAATATAACATCCATTGGTTTTAATATTTGTATGATCATAAAAAAAGATTATTTTCGTAAAGGAAACACACATTAATTTCTATTTCCTTGTTATAGTTGTACTATTTCAATAAATGTCATAGAACACATAGTTTTAACATAAACGTGTTATTTTAAATTGTTCGCTAGTGTACCGCCCCCGCTTCGCTCCTTGCGACGCAATTTACTGTTAATGCGAAGTTATTCGCCGCAAAATATCTTTGGTTCGCTTGTAATAGCCTCTCTTGTTGGCTGAAATATATAAAAAGATAAACACATGATCTCAACCCTTTGCGCTATCAATAATGGCTTTTAGCAAGAGTTTTATGGCCCTTTTTGTTTATATTTTATATTGTTCGAGAGAGGTAAGAGATGGTAATCGAAGAACCTTTTATAAGTAAGCTATATTACTTGCGTATGTTATTCTAGTCATTTGCCCTGATTCCGTCTGGTACTGGTATTTGTAAAATAATTTTCTAAATCAGTACCAATTTTTGACTTTATAACGAAATTAAAAAAATATATATTCGTAATGTAATTCTTACCTGTGTATAGATTATGTTAGTGTAGGTATGTTATATTTATTTTTAAGTTCATACTTTTTAGAAAGGACTTGTCCTTTGGCATCCAACGATTTTTGAAAGGAAGCGTATAACTGCGAAATCATAGTTTCGGTCGTACGGAGAGGGTCATAAGATACATTTTAGTCTGACAAAGTACACGTCATGCCCTTGGCCTTAGGAAAATCAGATAAATCTACCCCATAGGGTTCTTTTGATATAGAATAAAAGTAAAAAATGTGCTTGCAAGGAAAATGCCCGGAAAGTTTAATTTCATTGCAATTTTCTATCTACTAAAGCTTTTTTTAGAATTTCTAGTTTCGTGCTTCTAGAAGAATTAAATAAATGTTTGAGATTGAGTTTCTATGTTTTTGTTCGTGTTAAAAAAATGAATATGAACAAAACAGCAAACTCTCTTTTAGACAATTTAGCAAAAATTAAGAATATATTGCCTCACTGTGACAAAATGATAGATAAAAGTTTAAAAATTATATTTGACTAGCTTTCCGCCCGTCTTAAACCTAATAAATGACATACTAAAATCTTCGTTGAGAATCACTCTATGTAATAAAAAAAAAACCGCATCAAAATCCGTTGCGTAGTTTTAAAGATTTAAGCATACAAAGGGACATAGGGACAGAGAAAGCGACTTTGTTTTATACTACGTAGTGATACCGCTAATTTTCTAACTACCCCCAATTATGTTATCGTTTTCAGGCCACGTGATTTACACTGTCTCCCATCGAAGGCTATGTAAATCTTCACACCAGTTCTATATTAAGTCGGTAACATCTGGTGTGGCCCCACTTGGAATACTAAACGAACTATCGGAATTTCTGATTCCTTGGTACCGAGGACGGGAATAAGTTGAACGATAGTTTTAAGGAGTTGCTAGTACATTGCTGCTTTTGTTTAGTAAATTGTATTTCGTGATGTGGTTCGCTGTAATACATTGTAGTCCGGGATACATCGCCCATTTTTGCAAGTGATTACTATCAAGCTAATTTTTCGTGAGTAGCTTTATTTTGATGAGATGCCCAATAATTTCATGTACGAAACTCTCGATTGTGGTAGCTTACAGAGGTAACAAGGATAAAAATTTTTGATTTGACGGTTCTCAAATATTTATTACGCAATTTGTAGGACAATATGTCTGTTGAATTATACCTATAAGTATTAAATAAGTGAAAATAAAAAAATCAGCTTGTTAGTAATCATTTATGATGACTTCGTTATCGATACACATTGGAAAGGGGGACTCTTTGATTAAACCATAGATTTTGTAGGACAAATATTTTTTCGAATAATTTAGATAATTATCTTGAGATTGAACAAAAAAAAACATTCAGTTAGTAATTAATATTTGAGAACCATCAAATCAAAATATTTTATCCTTGTTTCCTCTGGTAGCTACCACAATCGAGAGTTTCATACATGAAATTATTGGGCATCTCATCAAAATAAAGCTACTCACGAAAAATTAGCTTGATAGTAATCACTTGCAAAAATGGGCGATGTATCCCGGACTATTGCTTAAGAGCCTATGCAAGAAGATTGGAAGATAGAGTTTCAAATTTTAGTATATTTTTCGTTCTTTAGTGTTTTAATTAGGATATAATACAGAACATGACCAATGATGAATAAATGATGATGACTATGACCTTGGATAATAGTAACATTACTAGCTGCGTACCGCGGTTTACCTGCGTAAATGAGAATCTGAATAAGTAGCCTATTAGTTACGCTTTATAACATCGGCTATCTGTCGATGAAAGTCCCGTCAAAATCGGTCCAGCGGTTCCAGATATGAGAGAAACAAACAAACAAACAAAAATTGTAAAAAAATTATGATAAGACAAAAATTATATACCGTGTATACCTACATCCATATGTATTTATTGAAATGCAGTTATTCGATTATTACAAACATACACTCTATTATTGGTATGGATTAGTAAGTAATTAGTAAAACAAACTAATAACCGACGAGTACAATATGGGGGTCTTCAAGCGTAGAGTGAACAGGTACCTTCTAGGGAAGCGCGTTCCATCTAAGACCCCATCTCAACTTAAAATCAGGCGAGATTGTGGTCAAGCGCTTCGGTATTCCCAATAAAAAAAGACGGGTTGCACTCCGGGAGTGCCGGCAGAAGTGAAAACTTGATTATTAACGTTCAGCATGTTAGATATTTTGGAATGGTATCCGTCTTACGCATGGAATATAAGGGCTAACAAAAAAAAATCCGTCTTACGCTTTTTCGATCAGGCCACGTGTCCTGACGCGAGTTTAAGATTTTATACCCAACGCCGCTAAAGAAGTTTTCACTTCAAAAAAAAATCAAATGTCATCATACTACTACTACTACAGTTTACTAATAAGGGATCCCTCTTCAAATGAAAGTTCTAGCTGTATGCATAATTTTCAAATTAATCATAACAGAAAACGCAATGTATGCAAAACTTTTGAAATAACCGCAAAACTGAATTCGCTCGGGGCTGCTTGTCAATTCAGTTGTAGCAAACTTCTGAATTTGTACAAACTTTTTTTTTACCAAACTCGCGGATTGCACTCGTTTGCGAATACAAAATTGGGTATAGTCTATCGTGATTGAAGATTGAAGTATTATTTATCAACAAAGTAAATAACTCAATTGAAATTGATAATGTTAATCGACTTAATTAGTTGTTCATTTTCGAGTTCTAAGAACAAATACGATTATCATTTAACAATTATAAAGTACAAACAACAACTAAGAAACTATTGAAATGAAATTCAAGTAAGAATTTTTACACAGTACAATTAAATTTCCTTGCATTTTCTTCTTTTGGATAATAAATCTTCCTCTCCTTTTCTTTTACAAACGACCTATATTGTAGACAATTCTAGATCTAGATAGAATACCATATATTTGAAGATAGTTTTGGATATTCAAAGTAACTTCCTCCAGCCTACTTTTAACTAAAAACGGATTACACCGACCTTTAACCCCACCGAAAACAGATAATATCATGTATAGTTTTGTGCGGGATTACAATCGCAATAAATCCTCAAACTTATCCAAGGTTCTACCTGAAGATGAACAGGACGATATTTTACGCAGACGTCCTTATTCTGTGAACATTTTTTAAGTTTTTAGATTTTTTCGCTTATTTGTTAATTGATGTCTAAAATATATAGTTCGTTATCATTAAAATTTATTGTTGTAAACTTCAAGATTTGATATCAATAACATTAATGTTATTTATTGATAGAGCTGCAACATGGAAATATAAATTTGACGCACCTGAAGTCTTATAGAGTGCTTTAATACAAACAAAATTTTACCTACGTTTGATCTAGTTTAGTTAATATCACCCCAATCGGCTCAGTCGTTCAAATGTCAGCAGCTGCAAACATACAAAATTATCTTCAAATTACAACCTTCACAATATATTTTTAACCGGCGATTCCAAAAACGGCTGAAGGCTCAAATTAAAAAACAAAACATAACAATAGGTATATGAAATATGCTATTAATAACGATAAAAATAATAAATAACAGTTTTTTTATTTCAGAATAAGCCGATTTTTTGGTGGGAGGCGATTGCGTGGAAGGCTCGTGATTTATTTTCAAAAGAAACGCATATATATTAGCTTTGAATTGAAGGCAATATACGACCTTTCACGCACTAAAATGTTAATCCTTGGTATAAAAATCTATCTTTTAAATTATATTAACTAAAATAAATGCATTAATAGTTGTATAATTTCTTACATAAATTAAACTAAAACAAAAACAAATTAACTTCATATTCGTCTGTTGATTTATTAAAACATCATTCAATTAATTACAGTTACACAATAACAAAACATCTAAATATTTGTTTTCGTTTGTGTAAATAATGTCGAATAGACATAACAAGAGAAAATGTGATGTACTAAAAAGTCCTAAAAGTTAAGTTTTAACCTTTTAAAGTCGCCGTCACGAGTTTCTGAGATTTAAAAGTTATTCACGTCGAGACTTTCACTTGCCTTTATATTTTTAGAACTCGAATTATTTAAAAATACGAATAGTACAGCTGTAATAATATTTTAAGTAAATGATATAGTGAGATATCTGTTTCTAGCTTTTTCGCATCTAAAAAAGCACTAAAGCTTAATTGACGAATTTTTATGGGAAGATAGAATTTGAAAAATTACTTATATTTGTCACGAGAACAAAATATGGCTAGCTGATTTAGCTTAAATGTCCAATAGGTAGAACATGAACAACTGGTACCTATTACCTACGTAGTATATTATTATTAGTCTGTGCTATTACCTATTGGCAATTAAACTTAAATTCAGATAAAATAATCAAAAATAAATTCGGGTGTAATTTATATTGTCTGTTTGTCTGCTTATTTGTAGTTATATTAGGTACAGCTACCGATTTCAGTAAGGCTTTCACTGAATGGAAACAGTTTGTAGGACCACATAAACTCAACATTTCATCGCAGATATAACCCAAAAATACCTATAAAACCTACGACCTACTAAAAACAAAACAAACTATCATTTATAAAGTTAAGATTTCCCGATACAATATCATTTTGTATGCATTACCTGAAACAGTGAAACGACCTGATTTAAAAAAACAGGATTTTCCAAATTATCATATGTTTTTCAAAATATATGTCTTTCAGTTCAACATCGTATTGCACAGT
Source organism: Colias eurytheme (assembly GCF_061535395.1). Taxonomy (NCBI): domain Eukaryota; kingdom Metazoa; phylum Arthropoda; class Insecta; order Lepidoptera; family Pieridae; genus Colias; species Colias eurytheme. The sequence goes on from NC_143006.1 coordinate 134,239, forward strand.
TTATTTTATTTTATTTATTTATAACACTTTACTATGCTAGTTATACAAATTACTTAAAACTAAAAATTATAGCTAAACTAGCACAGAGGGCGGCCTTATCACTAAAGAGTTTAATTACCTGAAATAGTAAAGCCTAGGTTGCATAACCTTCGCTTCGCTATATCTTGGCACTGTGTGTCCACTGGAGCGGTTTGGCAGCGAGTAAATAAAGCAGATAGTGTGAAATACTGCCGCATTGTGGCTACATACCGGCTTAGGGTTTACCGCTTGGGAAAATAGCGAGCAGTTTCATTATTATCTATACTTATAATATTATAAAGAGTTTGTTTGTTTGAACGCGATTATCTCAAGAACTACTAATCCGATTTGAAAAATTCTCGGTCTTGGATAGCCCATAAGGAAGGCTATATATCATCATGCTAAGACGCACAGGAGCGGAGCACTGCGGGTAAAACCGCAGGGCACAGCTAGTACCTACGTATTTATAACTCACTCTCAACTCAAAAATCATGGAATCGCTCCGTTGTGACGTGAGAGAAAGATAAAGAAACATTCTTTTGCATTTTATTAAATGTATTATACTGAACTGAAATGAGAACAAACAGTCATATACAATAATAATGTAGCATTATCAGCAGTTTTACCCTTGGGATGAAATATCTTCCAGGCGACCATGAGGTAGAAAAACAAGATAATAAGATTTACATATTTTTTATTGTGTTCAAGAAGCGAAGTTTATTCAAACGTAAAAATATTCAGCATTTTGAATCTACAAAAGTTTCAGAGCTGAAATTACGTTTACCAATATCACCAAATACCTACATTACGTACCTAGAGACTTCATTTATTTATTTATTTATTTATTTAAGTAATACCACATCATACATTATAATATTAAGTTTTATAAAAATACATATTGAACATATCATCTATAATATATGACAATAACGGTTTACATAAATTCAGGTATGACAAAACTTTTAAGTACACTAATATACTCTAAAACATGGTTTAAAAAAGTCACATGAAACATGATGCGTTGTTTTAAAATATTGAAGCAGATTAAAAATAACAGTAAGATAAAAAAAATATAAAATAAGATACTATTTCTTAATACTGTGGGTACGTAAATAATTGAAAACAATTCTTTTAAATTGGGATAGCTGGCTACCGAATACATCAAGACCCGTGATGGTACTGTTAAGTTTGTTGTATTCCTTAGGAATTCGAATGAGAGGAGCCTGTGCACCCAAATTAGTTTTGACAAGAGGAATATGGAAGATTCTGTTTATTCGTGTCCTTGGAAATGAATGAGGTACTTGAATACGAATAAGTTTCAAAATATCTTTGCATTGAATATGTCCATTTAATAGCTTATGCAGGAACAAGACATCAGTAGAACATCTTCGATTATGCAAAGACATCATGTTGAATTTGTTAAGACGCTGTTCGTATGGCTGTCTATGAGAGAAACCACTGCTTATAAACGCTAGGTGCCTTGTAAAGGTTCTTTGAATACTCTCAATGCGTTGTGAGTGAACTGAATAAAATGGATTCCATATAAGGCTACCATATTCGAGATGACTGCGCACTAAGGCGTTATACAAAATTGTTTTAGTTTTTACACCAAAGCAACCCGTGTTTCGCTTGAGAAATCCTAACATCTGGGCAGCTTTAGTGACTGATTTGTTTATTTGAGAAATAAATGTTATCTTTTTATCGATGGTCAAACCGAGATCGCGAATTTCGCTAACTTCTTTTAAAGGTGCGCCGTCAAGCTCGTACATGGCAGCAAGTGGTTTTTTCTTCATAATTAAACAACTCGAAAGTGCAATTAAAAGAAGCCTGCTTTTACAAATGTTTTACATACTTTATTAATTAACGAGTACTATTCTACAACTTGATAAAACGAACTTTTCAAAGCTAAAGCTTAAAAAATAATAAATTTACCATTCCATGTTGGCCATTCTCTAGGTCCGTGTGTCTCGACACGACAAGCACGTCTACAATGTTTGATAAAGAAACTTTATTAGCAGGAACTTAGTTTACTGTACGTGAAGCTCTTGCTCTAACGAACGCTGTCTTTTCTTAGAACAATCATATTATATTTTGGAATAACAAATCGCGGTTTAACCCTTAATTCACTACCTGAGTCCATTGGACTCACATCGAACTTTCAAACTATAATTTTTTTTCCCTAGTGACTTATTTCCTCCACCGTCTCAGTACCTTCCTGCAGTGACGCGGGCACCCAGGTAGCGAAAGGACGTGCGCCTGCGCTGCGTAATTGGTAAGTTATTACGTCGAGTGAGTCCCATGGACTCATACTAGTGAATTAAGTAATATTTTATTTATTTGTTACGATTCTTAAATGTTGCTTATTTGTCGTATTAATGATATAAAAATATGTACAAAGACAAAATACAACTTCAGTTTTCGAAAGACCCGAAATTATTTTGGCAATATGTCAAAGCGAGAAGGTCTTCAAGCAGGAGTAATATAATTATGAAAGATGGTAGACTTTTGAATAATGAAGAGTGCGCTATTCAGTTTGCTCAGTACTTTCAAAGTGTTTACAGCAATTGTGCACCAATTTTAGATACGAATGCGGCGTTAGCTATGGGATCGAGTAGCGCGCGCGTTCAAATCGATATGGTGACAGTAGGAGAGGTCAGAAAAGCATTGGCGCGCCTTAAACCCAAAACTTCTGCTGGCCCAGATGGTATACCATCATTCTTATTTAAAGATTGTAGTAGGGTGCTGGCTGAACCCCTTCAACGCATATTTAACGCCTGTTTACACTCTAACATATTTCCAAAAATATGGAAAACGTCTCGAGTTATTCCTGTTCCTAAGGGTAAGGCGGGGCCGAACATCAGCGAATACAGACCAGTAGCCGTACTTTCAACGCCAGCAAAAGTTTTTGAATCGGCAATACAGGCGGGTGTGTATTCGCAGGTGTCAGCACAGCTATGCGAGGAACAACATGGATTCAGACCGGCGCGAAGTACTACTACTAATCTGCTCAACTTAATGGCATAACTTAAAATTCTGGGCCTCCTATATGAAAGACAGACAACAATATGTCGACTATAATGGCTGCGAATCGCAGTCATATTTCACTAGATCAGGTGTAAGTCAGGGTAGTAATCTCGGTCCATTAGAGTTCACTATAATGATTAATGACCTGTCAGACGTCCTCACTTATGGTCAGTGTTTGCTATTCGCAGATGATCTGAAATTATACGCCGAAGTAAGAAATCTGTCAGACTGTGAACGCCTACAAAATGATGTTGCTAGGATCCTTCATTGGAGTAGTCAAAACAAGCTTCACTTCAATCCTAATAAGTGTTCGGTAATGAGTTTCCATCGTACTCGGTCTCCTCTCTTGTATGACTACAAAATAGGTCCGGTCTCAATTCAGCGTATGACGCAGGGTCGGGACTTAGGCGTTTGGTTCTCTGCTGATCTAAGATTTCGTGAACATATAATAAAAACATGTAAAACGGCATACAGGAACCTTGGATTTGTTTTGAGACAGGCCAAAGATTTCACTAACATTACAACACTCAAGGTCCTATATAACGCGTTAGTAAGAAGTCGTTTGGAACACAATGCAGCAGTTTGGGCTCCTCATGAGGACAAATATATTTTAATGTTGGAGAGGGTTCAAAATAAATTCATGAGACATCTATATTTAAAATTATATGGGGTATATCCTTTTTATCCGTTGATGTACCCCACCTTATTTGTATTGGGTATGGTGGGGTACAATAAATTGAGTGTACGGCGAGATTTTTCGCTTGCCGTCTATGTAATAAGTCTTCTTCGTGGTAGGGAACAGAACTCAAGACTACTTGAATGTTTCAGTTTCTGCGTCCCCACCAGATTCGCGTGGAAGCGGCACCGCTCGCCACTGTTGCTTGTGCCCACAGCACGAACCAACCTTCTTGCGAAAACACCAATAGTACGGGCGATCCGCATCATAAATGAAGCGCACGAAAGAGCGGACTTATTTTATTGTCCTATGAGTGAATTCGCAAGGGTGATACTACAGTTAATCTGTTATTCTTAAAAAAGTTATTTAAATTTTCTATTTCCATGTTGATTTTTGTATGAATATTTTCAATTTAGTATTTAAGTTAGCTAAGTTTATATTGTATAGTAAAGTGTATCTCTGTCGCATTGGGCATTGTCCTGTAATGACATGTGATGTTTTTTAAATAAAATAAATAAATAAATAAATAAAAAAGTATTTTAATTTTTATTATTGTTGTAGGTTTGTAAAATGTAATTTGATGACACGTCTGCACAGTACACGTTTGCCACGACAACTTCGCTGCTCGATTTCATATATGTATCATGAAAAGAGACATTCCTGAAGATGCGAGCCACTCTGAAACCGAAGACAAGTTACCTAGGACAGAAAAAAAGTATTGTTATCTATGTAATTACAAAAAGAGAACAAAGACTGCATATTTATGCACTAGATATCTGAAACCTGTATGTTTGAGTTGCTCAAAAAAGGTATGCCGTCGTTGCCTGTAATCGGTGGTAATACCCCATGCACGTTTTTTTTCTTTGTATAGAAGCGTACATTTTTGTTGTTTATTTTCGGTTTTGTATTCCTTTAGAAGTCTTATAAAATTAAAAAGAGTTATTAGTTAAAAATATTTGCTATTATTGTAGAGCTTTGAAAATAACTAACTTACATTTAAAAAATATTTAAATGTAAGATACTAACTATCACTGTTTTCCTTTTAACTTATTTTTTTTCGAATTAATCGTTGTAGTTATTATCATAACATATTGTAACCGTAAACCGTTTTATTACGCATGTGGTGTTAGCTTTTAAGTAGTTGTTACATTTATGTAAGTTATTTTGTAATCTTTTTTTGTATGCTTGTACTGATGTAATAACTGTTAGCTGACCATAAATAAATAAATAAACTCTGTTTTTTAAGACTGTTAGAATAAGTTTTTTTTATTTTTAAGAGTATTTCAGAAGTTTATCCTGTTTTGTTATTTTTTTGTAGTGCCTTAATAAACATTTAAAAATAATAATAAAGAAAATTAATAAAAAAAAAGAGTTTTATTTGAAAAAACCACGCTAAGAAAATATATGAGTCCAGCGGACTCATGGAAGTTGTTTATGTTAGCAAATTTCACGTAGTGAATTGAGGGTTAAAGCCTAAATATTTAATGTAAAAGTTAAATGGTTGTTGCTTTGATCAATTGAAGAAAAAAGTATATTGAATAACTATATACTTAAGCAATGACAAAGCAATAATATATTGCAACTAAATCTTCGAAGATTCGAGATACCGCTGAAAGAAAAATATATATTCACGAAAAATCTAAATACATTTTACTAACATACGACCCAATGGGGTTGTCTTTTAGTATTTCAATGACCCCTATACGTATAGTGATGGTACATAACATCCATACTAATATTATAAATGCGAAAGTAACTCTGTCTGTCTGTCTGTTACTCAATCACGCCTTAACTACTGAACCAATTTGCATGAAATTTGGTATAGAGATATTTTGATAACCAAGAAAGGACATAGAATAGATTTTATCAAGGAAATCCTACGGGAACGGGTATTTCTTTGACAACGCGGGCGAAGCCGCGGGCGAAAGCTAGTTTTATATGTATAATCCCATATCCCAATGCAGATTTGTCGAATGTTACATGAAGGTCTTTGCAGGTTTATTATAATAACAAGAAGAAAATTTAATCCAAAATCTAGAAATAATTTTAAACGCCCTTACGATTTTTCGTTTTTAGCAAAATGAAGCGAAGGTAAATGATAAAACTATGAAGAATTAAAAGTGCTTCTAGAAGAAGTCTAATTGAATAAATATATGTTTGAGTTTGAGAAGTACTTGAAAATGTCTTGTTTTGTTTAAGTTTGATTCTGAATTTGAAGACAAAGCGTGACCTAGTAAATAATAATTATTGTCATTTTTTACAATTCTAATCAATCTAACAATAAAATCAAGTTCATAAAAACAGTACCACATCAAAAGGAACATAAAATAACATTTAATAAATTCTATTATTTCAGCGTTTCAGATATTTTCTCAACTTTTACGTCGAAACGTTTGAAATAAATTATTAATGGCCTTTGCGATGAAAGCTAATGAATGATAAGGACGGATAATAATTAGTGATGCGAATGAAAGAGATGGGTGTACTTTTTTAAATGCGTTAATGAGTCCATGAGTTAATAATTGTGTATGGATTTTTTAGAAAATACTTAGGTAGGTTCTCATTTTGTCGAGATTGAATAAAAATTGTTATGCAATGTATTGTTACAGAGCATAACACTATAAAAAATTAAATCTGTCTCTGCTCTCATTATAATATAGATATTTTTCTTTTAGATTTATAAAATAAACATGTCATACCTATAATTGAGTTAGTGGAATAGGCACTAGGGAGCGTTTTCAGCTGTGACGTCAAAGTGATGTCATGGAGGTTCAAGACGGAGAGGGATCACAGGCCAGCTAGCGATGACGGTGCCAGACGTCAGACACCGCGCTCTCTCGGCTTCAACCATCGGATCGGACGGACGTTCACCATTCGCTTATTTATTAGCATAGCATATTTTATAAAAAAATTGTTAACATTTTAAATTAAACGTTTTGATTGTGCTTTGGTGATATTTTTTTAAGAAATAACCGTCTAAAACGCTAATTATTGTTTATAAAATTTAGATTTTAGACTATTACACTAGATTACAATAGACTTTGAATAAATAACCTCGCTAAACATAGATAATATACAGTATACACAAAATTTATTGAAAATTCTGTCCTAGATTTTCCTACATCATGGTCACCGTTCAATTACTTGTCGATCCAATGAACACTTAAAGCGAAATTTTTCAGAACATTTGATCGCGAACAAACACTCTAATTGCCTTAATGGATAATTAATTTCAAGACGATTTTTCTTTTTATTCAAACCTATAAAATAATAAAATTATGGTCCTTAATAATTTCTTTATTATGTAAATATAATAATTTTATATTAAACTAGCCGCTTGTCCCGGCATTGCTCGGATTGCAACATGATAAAATAGTCTGTAAAGATGTAGCGTTCTAATTGTACAATAATATTAAAACCGATAGAGTAGTTTTTTAGTAAAATCGAAACAAACAATTGTCCGTATTTATGCAAAATGGAACCACTCGACAAATTTCGTTTTTTAATTTTATTGAAGAATACTCATTCAAAAGTGGTCTAAATTCTTATACAAACAAGAACCACATGATTTTTACGTTGGAAACAAGGTTTACTAAAAGCAGAAAGGAACCACCAGCAACAACGAATAATACCATATTAAGCAAAACCGAACCACAGCACCACGGGACTGCTTTGTTCAAACAAATAAACGATATTACTATCATGTCATTTTATACAAAACAGATCCACACCTACTTGGTACCATTATACATTACACATATTTCTTTTAATAACAATTATTTTTAATACACAAAATGGAACCAGGTTTCTGTGGTATGGTTATGCATAAAATAAATACATAATTTAACTGTAATTTTTTATTGCAAAATAAAACCACAAGCATTCGGTTCTATTATGCATAAATAAATATTGTAAAACATTCTGAAACCATCATCGCTATATGGAACCAAATGCCTTGACTTGTTACAATGCCTCTCATCTTTAAACAACGTATTTCATTACTTAAGTGCAAAACTCCAATTTTTTAAGTAAAACGTCGAACATCTGTCAATATAGGTGACATTCAGCGAAGTAGTTCGAATACGTGACGGTGTTTTTTTCCTCCGCGAAGTAAGTTCTATTGTTTTTGTTAATTACCTTTAAAATTAAATGTGAAAATGTTTAGTAATAAATAAATAAGCAAGCAATTGGTAAGAAAAGCATTGGAGACGAACACCGAAGATAATAATGAAGATACAACGGGTAAGTAGTTTTATTTAATGCATTTAAGTACTTATTGAATCTGAGATGCAGGTACGCTTTATCCACTTTTGATTCATTCCCGATTGTGGTGTGATTTTAAGAAGATAGTTCATTAAGTAAGTACAAGAGGAATCCTCTGTGGATTTACGTATTTTAACGACAATGTCGTTGTTCACGAAGGCGCGGCGAGTCGAATTAAGAGATCATTTTGTTACGATTCATCTGTCATTGTGAGATGAAACTACTAAAGTCTAAACCCTGTTTTAAAAATAACTGTCGATGATCTAGGTACCTACCTACTATTTTGGTAAAATACGTTTAGATTCAGATTCAGTACAGTACATTCAGCCACATCATTCAGCGCATATAATTATTTGTTTGATTTTAAAACTCGCGCGGCTACTGTTTTGACCGGAACAAGGCCCTAGCCTGCGAAATTCAAAATTTTAACAAGTTTATTTAATTTTTTGCTAGGGTTGCCACTGTTGCGTATGATTTTTAGGGTTCCGTACCCAAAGGGTAAAACGAGACCCTATTACTAAGACTCCGCTGTCCGTCTGTCTATCCCTCTGTCTCATGAACCGTGACAGTTAGATAGTCGAAATTTCATATGATGTATTTCTGATGCCGCTGTAACAACAGATACTAAAAAACAGAATAAAAAAAGACGTGTGGCACTCGGGGACTGCCACGGTAAAGCTATTGCATAGCATGCCTTCAAGCCACACCTCCAAGCCCGTCGGAGTGGAGAGCGTGAGGTTTTTTCGTAAAGGAATTTTTCGATTCGGTCCCCGCGCTCAAGGCCCGCGATAGAAGCTATGCAATAGCTTAATAAATATTTAAAAAGCTCCCATACAATAAGCCGTGATTTTTTTTGGCGTTTTTATAGATAATGGTACGGAACTCTTCGTTGCGCGAGTCCGACTCGCACTTAGCCAGTTTTTTGTACATGGCGCATGTACATACAACATACTTAGTCGTCTAGTAGGGACACGGCTTTATAAGAACTAATAATATTTTGCTGTCGCCATATACCTACCTACGTATAAAAGCCACGCGGCTTTATTATTTTGATTTAAAGCTTTTTTCTATTTATTACAGAAGATAACGAAGAACCTTATACGTCGCTGCCTCTGGAGAAGCTTTTTTCACCTTCTAGCGATATTCAGTCCATATAACATCTCATTCCACAAGATGCACAGTTTTTATAACGGTCTCATTAGTGATGATGCAATAGAAGACCACATAGATGGACTAGACACGGTGGATTTCGAAATCCAATTTGATGATAACGTCGAATAAACGTCCTATATTAGTATTATTTTATATATTTTATCAATTAAAGCTTTAATTACGATATTATAAATACATAGTTTCATTTATATCATTAAATTCCTGGGATGTGGTTCCTTTTTGTATAAGAGAAAACCTATCAATTGATAAATGTTAAAAGGAACCACATGCACATTTTCTTAATTATCTAGAAAGTTTAAGAATATTCAGAGCAAATTTATATACACATACTTAAATAAGTAATTTATCAATGAATTTAAATTAAATAAATTTTAATTTTACTTCATCTAACAGAGCTGCAAATGTTTTTGTAAATCCTTTGATATCTCAGAAGTGCGTTTTTGCTGGGTGGTTCCTTTTTGCTTAAATACGGACAATTAGTATAAAGTAATTAATAATAATTTTTAATTATTTCTATACTATTTCAATAACATGTCACACAGTTAAACGAATTGAAATACTTAAAACTACATTCCATATTAAAACATAAAACTACTTTTTAAAAATTAATGATTTTAACGGATTTTAAACGCGACTTATTCATCATAATATTCTAAATGAATAAAACTTACTAATAGTTAGGTATTAATAGTTTAGGTATATATCTTCTACTCAAGTTTCGCATTGATTGATATAGTGTTATATTTAGATAGCAATAAATAGCTAGGATCCAATAAGGGCCATCAAACGCAGTTTTCTTTCGCTGTCCCTTGCTGGTGATATTTTACTAACGAACGTCTGCTCTTGACAGGTGCCTGTAGGGTCATAGTATAAGCGATGATATTTTTAATACAAATCTAAATAGTGATACAAGATCTTATAGTGTAAGTAAAATTCTGTTGCAAGCACATACGGGATAAAATAAAACAATCCCAATTATAACAGTAACAAGTAAATATGAAATGTAAATTTGTTTAGAAACGTTTAGAATAGCTGACTAACTAGGTATTTGGTTTATTTAAGTTATCTACCTTGTATAATCACGAGATAAAGTATTATTATAGGTATTGTTTATTTCATTAGGTATGTTTCAACATACCTACCTAATGAAATAATGGTATATTTAACATGGCGAAAGAGAATCTGTATCCCAAACTGATTAATTTGTTCATCCATGAATAACATACAAATACCATTATTCAAACAATAATTTGAAAGAAAGAAAGAAAGAAAGAAATTTATAATGTGAACTCTATAAAATAAAGATAGAAAGATAAATATTTATGTATGTTTTTTCATACCTACTTCCTTATTTCTACTTTAAAGATAAAATTTATCTGCACGTAAAAATATGTCAAAATCAAAATACTGTATATATATAATAACTCGCTTACAGTGACCCCCCAGAAGGGCTCCCAACTCATCGCCGACTCGTCTACGATTTGATTGTCACGTCACACCCCAGTTTAAATAATTTATTCCGGACTTTACGATTAAATTGATAAATAACTTTGTCAAACAATATTCATCATTCTGTTTTGGGCCTATTTTATGTAGTTATATGTACAAGTAATGTAAATTTTTAATAAATTGTATGTAAAAACTAAAAATATAGTTTAAGATACACACAACTCGTTTATACATTAGGTACACATTATAAAACATTATACAAATCTGTTTCAACTTTCATTCGCAGAAATATGAATTTACTAGTGGGTCATTATACAAAAATGGGGTAACTTTTGAGGATATTTTGTTTACTATATTTTTTTATATCAGATTGTTACAAATTAGGGTGTATATGATAGCTAATCTAATGAATATATTGTTCCAAATCGGGCCAGCCACTTTTTTAAATAGATTGTGAGATATTTTAAATTTTCTGGATTTGGCCTCCAGGGGACTGACGAGGCTAACATGGTACTGATAAAAAACTATAACTTGTAATATTCTTAAAGAAATTCAATGAAAATTACTACAAATATCTCAGTTTTAATAATGGCACATGTCTTTTACGTACTTAACATGTTTAAAAATGATAATTAATAATATGTGATACTGGGAAAAACAATGTCTCAATTTTTAAAACAGCCTTCTGACATTTAACGCAACGTGAATATTCTTACTCTCTTACTTAACTTTTACTACTTTGAATTAGTTTTACTTGATATTTTAAGTAATTCACAAACAATAGAAACAAAAAACGGCCATGTGCGAGTTGGACTCCTAACAAACCTATTGTTTATTATGTTTGTAACTTAAAATGTACACTTTTAGCAATTTTTCCTTTATCTGTGTTATAAGACGTTGCTATTTACCGAGTAGAAGTAAACTATAGTAGACTGTATACACGGCAAGCATCCTGTGTGTTTTTTTATTCCCTTGCGAATATTGAATTTTGTGGAAATTTTAAGTATTAACGGATGTAGGTATCTTTTGATTGCGTTGCGTTATAAGTTTGATTTTTTTACAGCCCCAAGGGTTCTTAATCTTGAGTATCCAATATAAATTTCAGATTGATACCTCCACGCGTTCCAAAAAAACGTCTTAATAGACAAACGGACAACAAAGTGATCCTATAAGGGTTCTGTTTTTTCCTTTTGAGGTTCGGAGCCCTAAAAATCTACCAATATTTATGTTAAAAGTACTAATTACTATAAAATTAAAAACCAAAGGCTCGAATGAAAGTCTCATCTGAGTTTTCATAAGAGCCCCTTGACATTTTTATAATGTTATTAAGTATATTAATTAACTTTTATGTTATTTTGAGGTAATTTTACTTCACAGTATTATACGTATACGTATTTATCTGATAAATATAAAAAGCTATGCCCTGAAAGCATCAAAATCAATAATTAAAAGAAAATAAGATCTTTTTAATAAAATTATTAGTAGTTTGTTTCAATAGCTCTTTTCTTTGCTACTCTTTTTTAAATGTTTCTTCCCTAGTCAAATTCAGTTTCTTTTAGCGTGGCGCATGATGTTTTTAACTGAAATATAATATAGAAATGCTTATACCAATAGCAATCAAGATAAAAGTTCTCAAAAATGATAGAGTCATCAGTACTATGGGGCCCCGTCAGTCCTCTGGCGCGATATCTGACAAAGGACTGATGCCAGCGGATTGATGAAAAGGGACTTAATATGAGGTTATAATCACAAATTAGGTTTTTTTGCCTAATTTCTAATATCAACAAACTATATTTTTACAAATCATAGTTAACCATTTATAAATGAAAATAAAAATCGGATTAACAATAAAATAACGACTCACCATAGGACTGAAATGTTGACTGGCGCAGCAAGATTTTAGAGGACAAACACAACCCTAGCGCTGGTACAGTTATGACGGCCGTCAAAATATGCGGTGCACAAGTAACTTCATTACCAACATTAATACTTAGACAGGGATTTGATCTCGACTTGGTGATATTTAGCGAGAATTTCGAATTTAAAAAACACACAACGGACTGACTAGTGAAAACGATGACAAAGTTTAATTTTATTTTTTAAATAAAATGGAAAACATTGCGTTATGAAAGTTGTAGTATATAATACTATGTACATCAAAGATTGTAGTGAATTAGTAAGTTTTCTTAAATCGATGATAATGTTTAAACGATAGTCACTTGATTGTTGGTTTTCGGAGTTGTGACATGCCAAAGTACTGACGTTTGAGGTATTAATTTATTATTTTTATTCATTTGTATTTTAAATAAAGAAGTGAAATTGAGTGACCAAATAAAGGACGCTTCATTGTTTTAAAATAGATTGTGATTTGAATAAAATATAATAAGAATTTGTTTAAATTGGCTGATGACATCGAGTTACCCCATTTTTGTATAATCACCCTAGTATACATATTATATCCTATATTCCATAGCCTTCTTAGGTATTATTAACATCACAATGTCGCTTCTACAAAAATAATTATTATAATAAGAAACTCAATACAATGTATTAAACCTATACATTTCCAAGAACAATGAAAAAAAAATATAAACAACAAAGTTTTTTGAATATTATATTACACAATACAATTAGGTTTCATATTATGTTCTTAAAATAATAAAGAGCCTGTCAGAAGTGAAACTTCTTAGGCAAGATTCAAATATACCAAAATCGTCGCCTTACTTCATGACGTGACGGTATATCCATGACGCGACCTTGAAATTTTACTCTCAACGCGCCTAAAGAAGTTTCACTTCAAAAATAAACAAAGATAAATGAAAATGCAGCCTGATTAAAACCTCGCGCGAAGCTAAATGCGTATCACAAAGGTGAAAATTGTATAGCTTTTAAAAAATGAAAAATTTCCCAGTGATTTATTGCCGAGTTTCATGTTTGTAGCTAAAACTGATTCATTAAGTTAACGAGGCCATGAATATTTATCAGCGGTTGGTAAAACGAAAGATTTCTCAATGTCAAACATTTTGTACACACTTCCCGCTTAGTCGAATTCAGATACGGGTAAACAATGGATTTCGGTTTATAATTTTCTGCTAAATATTTTATTTGATTTGTGTTTTGTTTAAAGAGGTTTCTCTTTGACAGAAAATAAGTTAAGAGATTTGGTTTCAAACAATTTATGAAGTGAAGTCCTTTAGGCGCGTTGTGAGTAAAATTTCAAGGTGTTCTTTTTTAAATCAATATTCAATAATAAAAAATTGGCTTTATTACCTACCAATATAAATATATTTAGCACCTTCAACTAGTAATAAATACTATATACTTATCGTTTTTCCATATTTTTTTAACATTTAGCTAATAAACGTTATAATAACATCTCATAAACCCAAAACAAACACATATTCAATATCCCCCATATCAAAGGAACTTGTGAAAATATCGTTTATTTTAATTTCTTTGCGCGTTCAATTAAGCGTGTATTTTGAGAATTTTCTTTCGTTTCTAATCTGTTTGTGGAGCGATCAAACAAATTCTACTGAAGAGGGCTTGAGAGGAATTGGTGTAAGAGAGCGGAGGCTGCGGACATTTTTACTTTAATAAAGGAAGATTTAATTGTAAAGAACCACATGTATAATAAAATATAACTTACTAGAGGTCCGCCCCGGCTTCGCCCGTGGTACATATTATTATTTCGCAATAAAAGGTAGCCTATGTCCCTTCTCGGGTATCAAAATATCTCCATACCAAATTTCATGCAAATTGGTTCAGTAGTTTAGGCGTGATTGAGTAACAGACAGACAGACAGAGTTACTTTCGCATTTATAATATCAGTATGGATTATGTGAAGGATTGTAAAATATTCTTTTACGACAAATTGGATAGGGTAGTTATATTTATTTTAATGTAGAGTTAGTATTCAGGGAATATGAATTATTTATATTTATTTATTTATATAAACACCTATATTGCCTTCATTATGAAAAGCTCATTTTTGTTTATTTAATGAGACAATAAATTACTATTCAGTTTTAAAAGAAAGAATACAGTATAACAACGAATGTTTCATGTCTTGTTTTTTTGTTAGATTGTTTATAAGTAATGTGTTTATCAGCTATGAACTATGTGTTCGTTATTTCGATTTATTTTAAATCAATTTACTATAATATTACTATACTATCAATTCAATATATATATATATTGAAATAAATTAAAAAATAGTAATATAGTATATATATATACTATATTACTATTTTTACTATATTAAGGTATAGGTATGTGTAATAAAACTCTTTTATTATTAATAACTAACATCTACATTAATGTGTAGATGAAAAACTAATGTTTCAAACAAATAACCTTTCACATACATACCTATTTAATCATTAAATTCGCTTCTCACTCATGTTACAGACATTTTCAGCTTTCAAGCATTTTTCCGTTGATAATGTACAAACGTATGTTAGTTACTTGAAGGGAATAATAGAGCAGGAACAAGCAGTTAGTTTGTGGAGTTGGAGTTAGGGCTTTATTGAAGGGAATTGCTCTGTACACTGTAGAGTGTAGGGCGTAGGTACTGCAATTGAAAAGTTGAGAACCACTTGAGAACCGTGCGTAAGAATCGCTTGGTATGAGAGATTTAGTTCTTTTTGTGATAATTCGTTTTTGTATAATAGAAACGCACATTTTTATTTATTTATTGTACAATAGGCATAGGTATATTATGTTGTTTGTGATTAGTTGCAAATAAGAACGTTTAGGTAATTATTATTAGTTTTGGTGGGTTCAAAATGAAAGTCAAATAAATTAATCTGAATGTTATCAAGTGTGAAGTCATAATAATTTTTTTTATACAAATTTTTTTTGTATAATTATTCACCACCGATTCGAATGTTGCTGTAAGCTGTAAGCCAAATTAATAAACTATATGCTATGCAGTTTTATATCATGTATTTGATAAGACAATAGTATCAAAGGTGCATAATTATATAGAAATGTAGGGAAGTTAAGACCACGAATGAAGATTCTCAATTCATATCCTATTGTAGATCCGCTTGAGTAATTTATTCATATATTCTGTGTCGTAACAATTTGTAACAGAACATCTTTATTCTTTACTCGTTGTTATAATACAATCATGACCTAATTCTCCATTTCCACTAGAAAATAATATTGTTTAAAATAAATAATATTTCACCTTTATCCCGTAGGTGTAATAACTAGTGATACATATCCTAGTGCTCTGGGTCTGAAAGAAATTAGATTTTCTCTTTAGATAATCTTCTCATTCCTGTATACGATTCTGAACTGTATTCCAATTGAATAAGGGGTATATTTATGTGAATTACTTGTATTTCCTCGGGGCGGATCTTAACAGGGTTTAGGCGTTGGTTTCTCTCTCAAATCTTATGGAATAGCTATAGCCTGTGACTTTGCCCGTAATTTATCTGCTTGGACCAATATATTATGCACTTTATTATATATATTGCACTTTGATTCAATTTTATTTTGCTATATTATATCAGTTCTCGTTCCCAGATCTAATTATTATTAATGACTCCTTATTTACCAATTAAAACAAGTACAAATACACATTATTAAGTTTGCAAAAAAATGCAAATGCAAATTGATTGATATTTCGCGAAAAGACGGCATATCGGATCAGAAAGGTTATAGAAAGTTGACATAATAATCGAGGCAATAATACATAATACACAATTATTATATGCATAACTAATAACATTAAAAAATAATTGATCAAAATAAAACAAATTCGCATATTACCATATCAATACCATGGAATAAAAGCAATTTATTTGACAATGATTTTTATCCGTCTAGGGGCGGATTGTTTTCCGGGGTAAAATATCCCGGGATTGTCCTTTTCCATCCGTTTCGGTTTTACGGCGAGTCGTGGGGAATTTTTATTGTTTCAGCAAAGGAATATATTTGATATTGAACGTATTTTTTTGTGTGCGTTTTGGGACATTTGCAGATTACGCGGAAGACAAAGTTTTATTAATTACTAGCGGTCCGCCCCGGCTTCGCCCGTGGTACATATTTACGTTTTCTCTACATAAGAACCATCCTCGTACTTCAAGGAATATAATAAAAAAAGAATTATCGAAATCGGTTCAGCCGTTCTCGAGTTATGCGCTTACCAACACATCTTGCGATTCATTTTTATATATAAGATTGGCTTGGATTAGTCTTTGTCAATAAAAATAATAATCTATGTCAGTTATTTATAGAAATATTGGTATCATCAGCAAGAACAGGTATAATAAGTAAGCTTCCTAATAATGATAATAGGTACGTGGATATATTTACGCTACCTTTTTAGTCTTATACTATAGTTTTTTCAAAACCATACATATTATATACATATTACTTTAAACATAGATATTTAAATAACATTAAAGTACTTAAATAAATCTCTCTATAAATAATCAATACTCTTACTAGGTAGTTATGCATGAAAACTAAATGTAGGTACTTATGAAAAAACTTTGTCATTAATGCATCATATTTTTTCAAAGTATTTGCTATAGGTATTTGAAGATAAATATTTTAAGTTCCTAATAACTAACTACCCAATTTTTATTTACACAGTGTGAACTCAGACAAATACTAGGTATGCCCCGCGGTTTCTCCTAAATCATGATAATGATCTCCCCACTGGAATTAATTTTCTGGAAATATTTTTATCTCTTTCAACCCATTAAACGGCTGTACGACTCGGTTGCAGTTTTAATAAAACGATAGGTCTTTTTTATTTATATACTAACGTTCCCGGCTTCGTCTGCTTTACCTGAAACATAATAAAATATTATATATACTAAAACATTCCTTTTCAATCACTCTATCTAATAAAAACCGCATCAAAATCCGTTGCGTAGTTTTAAATATTTAAGCATACACGGGGACAGATAAAGCTTGTTTACTGTGTAGTGATGATACTAGCGGTCCGCCCCGGCTTTCGCTGTGGTATATATTATACAGAGTATAGACTATATAACTTAAGGTTAACGTACATAATATAAATCAATGAAATACATTTTGAAATCGGTCTTGTAGTTCCTGAGATTATCGCGTTCAAACAAACTATTCAGATCTACATTATTAATTACGAAATTAATAATTAGTGTGGATTTTGTTACTTATATTTTTTGCTTTTTTTACATACTTAATATATAATATTATGTTAATTAATTCATATGCAACAAATAATATGCAATTTTTCTATACCTTGTTTATACCTTATCTAGATACACTGTAAAATGTACATCAATGTTAACTTCCGTATCAAGCAAAAAATAAGATCTTGCTTATTTGAGACAACCCTTCACGAAAACAAGTTGTGAAAAATTATACCCACAGATCAGGGATGTAAATTACTAGATGGTTTAATATTTTCTGTGTTATTATTGCATAAATATATACAAAATAATAATCTTTGTTAATTATTTATCAAGTCCTAAACAAGAACGACGTATAAGACGAAATATAGAGTGAAGTTATTGTTTAATATTATAAAGTTATCGTATTATTAGCTATACTAATAATTAATTAGTAACTACAATAGTTGAATGCGCAATTGAAACTCAGGCTAACATTTCACACACTATGACCACACTAGTATACCAACAATAAAACATGTTGCAGAAATAGTTCTTTTGATATTTAATTTTATAGAATTCAAATGTTTTATAAATGAGAATTTTTAAATAACACAAAAAATTCGATCACGAGGCGGGATTCGATCCCGCATTTTTCGTCTTTACGAGGCGTTGCCTGACCTTTTCTATTCTTGAAAAATTGCTCAAAATACTCCTTTTCCCTTAACTCCAAATTCGCATAAATCGACATATTATTGTATTCACTTCCAGTCATCTATATATACGTTACAAAGACATTAAAAGAACGCAGATGCTGTAGGGATATAAATAATAAAGTTTTTCGCCGCCCACTCTTCGCTTCGAGGGCGCGTAAATCATACGCGTAAGTAGATATTTCATATTGGTGTGTTTTTATCAATTTCTACACATATTATTTTACTATCTGCTATCAATTTTTGCACTATATCTGTGATTTATAAATTAAATTTATGTAAATTGTTTGTGTGATTTAAAACGATATTTATTTTGAGCCACCTACGACTCTACGAGTAATATTTAATTCTAAGAGTAATGTTTTAAATGAACAAAGGAACAGACATCGGTTTCATATTATGCAATACAGGCTTTCCGCCCGCGGCTTCGCCCGCTTTGTCTAAAACATAATAAATGATATACTAAAACCTTCCTCTTGAATCACTCTATCGCGCGCGCGCGCGTTGCCTAGTTTTAAAGATTTTAAGCATACATAGGGACAGAGAAAGCGACTTTGTTTTATACATACTAGATATGTATCACTACATAGTATGTATAAAACAAAGTAAACATAATATGTATAAATTTTAAGTAGGAATTGAAAATAAAAGAAAATATTTCCTAATGTAAAAAAAAAAATTATCATGTGAATGTTATTTTTTATGACTTTGATTACTATATTGTTAGAATAAATGTTTTAAATGTTATCTTGATAATATAAATAACACTATTTTTCAAAAGTATTTCATATTATAATTCAATCGCAAGTATTTCGCACTTCTATTTTATTTTTTCATCACAGCCTATAATAATATGTACCTTACACCTACAGGCTACAGTGTCAGACAATCATAACAATAATTGGCTAGACCGTAATTAATAAAACGTTATGAAAAGGATAGCTCACGCGTAGTAGCCCTAGGTCATAAAAAGAGCTTCTCTATGTTCATGATGTATGATCTGTCAAACGCACTTGCTACAGATCAGCGACTGTGCAGATGTGACACATGCGTATTAAAAGAGCCAAGCGTGAGTCGGGATTATAAATATAAATAAAAAGAGTAATTATATGAAACAAAAAAGGTGAGTCCGTAGTCGATAGTTAAATTATTAGAGCGAAATTGTTAGAATAAAATTACTAAATTAGACAAGGAAACATCGTAGCTTTTTTTAACATGTTCAATTTCGAAAATATCTAATGTAACCACTGATCGGATCAGAAGGATTTAAAATTTCGTGCCATAAGTATAAGTTATGATAACTAAGTAGTTAATTCAATCAATAAGATTTCAATGATTTGCATTATAATATTGCTTTAAGTAATACTTATAATCTTGTTTTGAAAGTCACATATTCCTTTATATTTCTATAGAGTTTTTAAAGAATGTGTTACGGTACGATTCAACGTGACGTGTTATTTATTATAACGGTGCATTTAGATCAAACGGACATAGAGCCAGAGCTAGAGCAAGAGCATTCTTTCGTGATCTTATATAGTGTAAACTCGTATTCAGTGTCGTCGTTCAGTATTAGAACATTGCATAGAATCTTTTCGAACGCTCAAAGAACAACGAAAGAATGCTCTAAAATAATTTGACATAGTGGGGTTAGAATGAGCATTCGCTCGTTTGATGTAAATGCACCATTACAATGTCTGACAAAGAATATGCGCTGTTTCTCATTCTGTTTCATACCTACATCGCATTATCAAGGTAATAAAATCTAGAGTATCTACACTAATGAATCTTTGCAAAGTAGCCCGGTCAGTGTGTCCATAAATTATTAATATCGCAGACATATGCGACGTTAAATATTATCCACTGTGCTGCCATCGCTCATACATTTCACATTTAATAGCGTTATATTTGATATTAAGTTTATTCATTAGTTCTTAGCGTGGCGCTTGTGAAAATGAAGATTTCCTTACTTTAAAAACAGACACGAAAAATTATACACTGAGGTGTAACTACATACGATGGAAAAGATGTAAATGTGTGTGATCAATAAGGTGATCAATTACAATGTATTTTATTTTCATTTTTCGTTGATTGAATAGGTTCTTCGTTTGTTTTGAACGTGTGTAATAAAAGGATATAAAACCAGATAGAAGTAATTTAGATCATTTTATCATTCGATAAAATATATAATACAAACAAAGTTCTATAATTCATATTAAAGTTGATAATACTATTAACAACAAAACCTGTAAACAACAAAAATAAAGCGCGGCTATAATCCGCTATTATTATTTATGTTCATAATAAAGCGTAAATCACAAGCCAAATGTTTGCGGTCAGATAACTCAATGAAACATTAATAACACTGCATTAAACGAGAAAATTTTCAAATGATTTATATTTGCGACATAAACACAATACAAAATAAATTTGAACGCCAACGCCGAAACCCAATACATTTGTAAGGGCGATAACATTAATTTGACGCCTGCCGGTTTATATCGAGCAATAATTTCCCGACGCTAATTGAGCTCAAATTAGATGGTCAGGCGTATAAATTTGTGCCCATTTTGTTCGTTCGCTTTTTGTTCGGAATAATTGCTGTAAATACAATTCCGTTTAAACGATCGATGAATAAATTGAAGCGCTATTATGTTTTATCTGTGTGTACAGTCACGCCAATGGAGTTACGCAATTTTGGTATTAACTATGTATAATGTCGGATCATTCTAACAATTTAACAAAATATATAATATATTATATAGCTACAGTAAACCATAATATTTTCAATCCATGTAACACAGTAACAATGTATTTAGTGAGATTGTATTGAGTCATTTTGTTTTTTTTTTGCTTTACATTCCAGGCAAAGATTACGTAGGTATAAAATATAGGTAAGATAAAATTACAAGGCGATTTTTGTATCGCAAACTTCGCAAACATACAGTTATAAAAATAAACAAATTATTATCATTATAAATACCACGACATTCAACATTGTTTATGGAACTGTAACTTAGACTGAAACTTTATAGATAAATTATTTTTTTTAATAACCTGCTGATAGTGTAGCGAAAGGTTTTTCATCAATAATGTTTTTAAAATACCTCTACATTTTAAAACTGTTGCTGAAATCGGCTATCA
Source organism: Colias eurytheme (assembly GCF_061535395.1). Classification (NCBI taxonomy): domain Eukaryota; kingdom Metazoa; phylum Arthropoda; class Insecta; order Lepidoptera; family Pieridae; genus Colias; species Colias eurytheme. The sequence goes on from NC_143006.1 coordinate 155,811, forward strand.
TTCTTATCGTAAAAACTACAGAATAAATGCTGAGTGCTCTTCATTTTATATGCTACTCTACAATATTTTATTTTCTCTTTAAAATTTGTATCTTTAATCTCTTTTCTTTTAAAAGCAATTCCAACGTTCAGTATTTAATAGATAGTCCAATATGTATCTGGATCGCTAGTTATTTTCATTTAAAAGCAATTGTTACCGTCGCTCTCAAATCGTCGACATTTTATACTGTTTAATTGCGTTTCTGTCGTTTCATTGAAGGTTAAATCATTTTATAGATGTTATTTTTTGTTATTTACATGACCATTTTTAGTAATTGTAAGAAATTATTACTGATGTAAATGGTATGGCTATATTTTTTTAGAAAACGAAACACTAGATTCTAGAAAATATGATATTATGGATGATAGTTTCTGTCCTTGACTTAGTCCGCGAGTAAAACCGCGGGGCATAGTTAGCTGTTTATACTAATTTATAATGAATAAATATATGAAGGTAAGTACTTCTATTGTATTTAATTTTTATCGCTTTACTAATCTTTATATAAACTAATTTTATAACTCATGTAGAATAAAACCTAGTAAAAATTATATTTGAATAAATGTATTTGAAATTTGAATTAAACAATTTTGTTATACTTACTTCATAATTTCTTTTACTTCGTATTCAAAGCAATTGGAAACTCCAACTAAAACATAAAACTTTTTATTCACATTAACTTAGTATTAAATTGACAATTTTCGAACTTCTACCGAAAAGTTTTAAGTAAATAGCCTTATATGTACATTGTACATACTTTAAATCTATAGCAAAACAAGTTTTCGTGTTTCTTAACTTTGAAATCTCAAATAAAGATGACGTCAAACTGTAGGTATCACAGACTAATAATAATATTAATATACTACGTATACAAGTATGTATGTTAGATTATTACGTCATTATATAAACCTTAATTTAAATTATTACATATATCATCTCTATAATTGTATTATCTTTGTTGTATGAAAAAAATTATCATCGATCAATATAGGTTAATATACCTACCATTCACATTGTGTGAATTTGCTAAATTGAACCTACGAATTTTATATTCATTTAATTTTAACGAGAGAATTATTCTGATAGAGTTTTACCATGTTTGTAAACTAAGTTAGGTGATTGTGAATTGAGAGTAGAAATAAATAAATAAATTGAATGGATGAAAATCATTTTACACATACATTTATTATAAATACATGTCATATAAGTAGGCATAAATAATCTTACTTACCAAGTAAACGGATCATGAAGTCATAAATTAAATAAAGCAGTTTGAATATAAAATGATTTTTCCTAAAAAACTCGACGCACAATCTACGTAGGTATAACAAACGAATGTAAATTACTGACAGGTATACAGATTACAATAAAAATTGGTTCGGTATTGTTTTGCCAAAAGTTATAAAGATAATACGAGAAATAAAATTGGCAACGGCATTAGGGAGCCGTTTCAAAGGAGAAATGATTTTATTTTGAAAGTTTGCCAAATGCCCCGATCCTGTTTAAAAATTTCTATTCATTTTAGTTTAACTTGGCTGGCGATCAAGTGAGGATTACTTTTGTTTAAGTGTGATTGTAACTTGGTAATTACCCATGATCGGGGCATATAGATACAAAAACTATAAACTATCAGCTTGTGCAAAATCCGCTTTCGTTAATGGAAAAAAAAAACAAAAAAAATATAGGTACTTAAATCTGAAATAATATAACATTCTGCAGCTCTAGCGAAATATTTTCAGTAGTTTTGATTTCATAATATGTTACAACTTGGTTACAACAATACATAACCAAAAAAAAAATAATCTTGTCCCTTCTTTATACTAGTAGAGACAAAAGTAGAGCCAAACTTGAAGTTGTAAAAGTACGTAAAAACGTGTTTCGAATTTCTACTCAGTATTTGTTGTTTTAGAAATTACAGCGCTGACTATCAGCAAACTATTACCTACATCTGTTTTATCCTAACCTGAAAGTTCCCGGTCAATCAATTAATACATCATCACAATCTTTGGCACAAAAATACCTGGCTTATATAAAGAAAATTTATAAGAATCCATATGTAGGTGGATCCTTATTCCTTACATGGCTTACTGGTTTGCAAAATTCGACCTCATCATAACGATTCTATCGATCTATGTATACCACTATGAAACACACATTCGACAAATCCACATTGTGATAGGTGTCAACGCCACACTAACATAAAAGAAATAAATTAAATTTTATTGTAGCTTATAAATTAGCGACACGTGCTTCTCCCGGAGCGAGTTTGACCTAGAGTCTACACTTTTTTAATCATAATATCATTGGAAACAACAATTTAATAGTATCTCGATATGTGGAAAGAATACTGAAATACGCACTCACTACGTACTATGTAGTATTATAATATACTCAATACTGTATACATAATATATTTGAGTTACGCCACAAAACCGCAATTTATTTTAAAGGAAAATCACTGACAACAGAATACATTTTTGGCGCCAAAACATAAAATACGCCATTGATTTTAACCACAAAATACGTAACAAGACCACAGGCTTGTAAAATATAATTGTATTATAATTATAGTCGATGCGACTCATTTGTTTAATAAATGTTTAAATGTAAATGTTAAATAATTCGTTACATTCATATAAATATTAACATAATTAAATTTATTTGTGAAATATACTCGGAAAATCATTATAATATTATAACATGAATCTTTCAATGGAAGAATGCGATATTATTAAGAAAAACTTGTTTTAAAACCGATTAAATGTCCGTTTAAAAACTGAAATCGAAATATCAATGACCCAACCATAGATGATATTTTATTCGTCCATACAATAGCCGCGCCCTGCTTCCGCTGTATTTATGGCCGACAATGGATTCAACTGCATTGCTAGATAAATTATAGCCTTTTACGAAATATATGAATTTTTGTTAAATTTGCCTTTTATTTTTTATATTAAACTTTTTTTATAAGTGCTGTTAACTGTTCACAATTTTAGTTAAATGTTCGCAGTTTTTAGTTTGAAATAACATAGTTAAGGCGCTACCCGGCAATTTCGACTATGTTCAACCTCTATAAAGTCTGGTACAACATAAAGCACAATACCGAAAAAAATATATAAAATAGGATGGTATTTGATCTTTAATTGCTCGCGAGGACTTTTTTCCAAAGTTAATAGATTTCTAGAAAAAAAATGTGCCGTGGTCATCGATTTTTCCGCAAATACTCTATAAACTTCGTAACCTGCTGACTTAGAGCTCTGAAAATTTTATGTTTAATAAATTATCAGTTACACAACAGTCCCTGACGAGGATTTTTTGTTTCACTGATTGGTATCTTTTTAAATACAAAATGCGAGGAAAAAAGAAGGTGCAGCGGGAGAGGTTTGAGATCCGTCAAGTATGGTCAAGGTTATTAGCGCATGTATAAGCCTTAAGTATATCAACTTTTATACTACGCAGTAGAAATGTTTGTAATTAGAAGAAAATATATTATTTTTATTTATGAAAATTAAACTTAAAATTGACAAAAAGAAGACAAATCTATGATAGAAAGTATAGTAGAAAGTAAAACTTATTAATAAAAAATAAAATCTTTTTAGAAAAAAATGTCTTAACCGTAAAATCAACAATTCTAACCTAAACCCTATGAGTCCTGTAATGGATAAATAGAATTAAAACCCAAAATCAAATCTCTAAAACCACAAAAGCTCTCTAGCGATCAATTCTCTATGTCTGAAGTCTAGATATTCTCTATCCATAGTGCTGACGGAGCGTATACGGCCCTCTGAGGAAACCTTACATCGAACGCTTCGAGCGATGACTACGCACTATTCTGGCTTTAGACTGGATTAGTTACTGGCGCCAGTTGAAAAAATCATATCGCAAAATTATAGTAAAAATAAGAATTTCGTTACGGCCCTCTGAGTAAACCTTACATTGAACGCTTCGAACGATGACTACAAATTATTCTGGCTTTAGACTGGTTTAGTTACTGGCGCCACTTGAAAAATCATATTAGAAAAACGCTCTATCGCGACGTGGAAAAGAAATACAAACAAACAAATATACTTTTCAAAGAAACTAATAACGAATTTTGCATTTTATTTGTTTAAAAAAATACCCTAAATATCGATAATTATAATGCAGCTATACATTTTAATGCTCTCATGTGGAGATACGTTGTGACAAGTGATATCTAATCATTTAACAGTAAAGTAACCTTTTTTCTTTTAACATAAATTTTAAATAATAACAGTAAGTATATAAAAAAAAAAAAAAAAAATTCTATATAACGTCGTGCTAGAGGCCAATTGCTTTGAACGCGTGTTTCCAAAACAAACTATTATTAATTTTGCCTTTAATTAAAACATGAGTGGCTCTTAATAGCGAATTTATGAAATTTAATTATAATTTAACTCGCCTACTGCTTCCCTTACCTACATAGTGACAAAATTCATATATAAATGAGATGTTTTACTGCGGCAATAAGTAGCCTAGGTCACAAATATCCTATCGGAGTAATATAATAAATGCGAGAATTTGTGAGGATTAATGCATGTATGTATGTTATTCTTTCACGAAAAAACTAGGTACAGGACGGATGCAGATAAAACTTTACAATAATACTGGTTATACATTAGAATAACACATGAGCTATAGAAATGCTATCTAGATTTTACCGCGCCTTCATCCGGATGAAACTGCGGCACAGTCAAATCACAAAATCGCTCCATTACAACGTGCAAGAAAGACATACAAACAAACATTACTATAGTCCTTTTCACCTATGATGATTCCTGTGACACTTCATCGTGTTCCGAATTACGTATTTTATGTTTAAAACGCCAAAATAATTTTAGTGCATAATATTTTTATTTTATGGCGGAATTATTGCCAAAAATATAAACTTCTAAATCGAAAACAGTATTGTTTAGTTTAATATAATGAAAAATAAAATAAAATAACACAAAAATATAATACCTACGCAATTTGTGTACATGAAATGGATCGTTGAAAAATCATATAGTTGGAAAATCATATAATCGGCGCCCATCTTGTGATCGTTTGACAATCGAGTCAATCGTCTGTACGAGTGCATACAAGTTGCATTTTTATAATGATACTTTACGTGGTATTCTGTTATTGTTACTAATTGTTATTGTTGACTTTTTGTTGCTGTTGTTTGCTAAGTTTCCTTAGTTAATTGTTGGCGAAATGCCGAAAAAACTAATTTTGGTACTTTATTCAAATCGATTTCATTTCCATATAAAATATTATCGATTATCGAATACAATTGATATGATTTCAGTAAAGACATCTCTACACGTGTCAAAAATCCATGTGTCACAGAAATCATCTTAGGTGGAAAGGACTATAGCGCCAGTTGTAATTAAATGTAAAGGGTCGCTAAAGTACTCAACTGATTTATTGTTATCGCCTCACAGGCGGGAATTGAGACATTTTATTTATCGGTGTTTAAAGATTTTACTCTTTTCTAATTCTCGCATTTCCTTCGCTTTGTTGAGGTTTTCTTTGTGGTCCGTTAATGTCATTTTTTGCGCTAGTACTAGTAGTATAACAACTACTAGTAGTATAAATAATATGTTTTAGTATGTGATTACTGTAATTTCTTGAAAGTGTAGTATACCTACTAGATTTTAGAGGAAGCAGTTTAATATTTTTTATATCAAGAAACATCTTCAAGTCGTATAAAATTTGCATTTTACAATTTAACTTTAGGACGCGGCTTTAGAACATCTACTTACTTCAAGTTATGCATTATAATATTTGTATCTATATCTATCTATATCTGTATGTATCTTACATTTAAACCTTAAACCACAATATTCCACAAAAGTTAACCAACGAAAAACATATAAAATCGAATCACTAATTCCAGATTGTCTCCCATTCAAACCTATAAACCTAATTACGCTATCAGAATAAATTTATTACAACCAATATTACTAATGTTTTTCAACACAAATATATAATCATCAACATAACAATACATAATAAATATCTTTATAATTACGTGCTTCTATGAATACTAAATTAGCAAGGTGACAAATAAGTTACCGTGTTAGCACGTCCGTTCATACAAGTGACTAAGTTATTTAATAAGTAGCGAAAACAAAGCATTTTAACATTTTACTCAAAATAGCAATCAAACACACACTTCTTATGTCTTTTAAAAAAGTGGAAATTATTTGCTCTAGAGCTCTATCGTAACATTAGTCGTGATATTTCAACGTAATAAATTATGAATTATTATTATATTATAATGATATAATTTAATGATATAATATACCTATTAATATTACCTATTCTTAATCAGCGGACAATTCAAAGGCTTCCACTATATCGTCATGTAATTAAAAACTTATGCTGAAGTTCCTAAAAATAAATATAGAGAAAACATTTGTTACTAACGTTTTTACCATTTTGAAAAATTCTTTTACAATTAAAAAGTTTCTTTACCGCTGTGATTTGGTAATTTTTTTATCTTGCATCAGCCGGGCAGAGCCAGGGCAAGCGGCTAATCGTTACATAACAAGTCAAGGAAAACTTCGCTTTCGAAGTTCTAGATATTGCAAGTAGGAAGAAAACTAAACCGTATTAGTATAAATGACTTACAATCTGAGCGTATGCTCGTAAAAAGAAATATCTTATAAGATTCATACTCGTATGAAATCGAACGTATAAACTAGATATCCGTTTTCGATTTAGCTCGTAATAAACGCAAGGAGACCGTTACGTTTCGCGCCAAAATTCGCGTCACAAAATGGCCGCCATAAAAGCAAATGGCGGCCGAACGACCGCGTTTTATTGAATCTAGAAATGGATAGCTGTTAATCAAAGATGGCTGTGATAACTGGTAACACTGCGTATTAGTTTGTATTCCTATTTGCTTTGCTTCGGAATTTATTCTAAAGAATAACATTTTTAAATACAGACAGAAATATTGCTTTTTATATTCATAATTTGTTGTCCATACATCATTATTTTTACCAACTTCAAGAAGAAAGTAAAATCAATTCGCCATATTTTTATAATTGTTGAATACTTATAACTCCACAAAACTTATTAAATGGCGTCATTCAAGATGTTACTAAGTACTAGAAAAACTGTATTAATAACATTATTATAATAATTTATTTCTCTAATTAAAGGCAATTATAGTTTTTTCATTGCATTGTAATTGTATGCGCCGGTAATCAAACGTGGGAACGAGTGACGCACACATATATTGTTTATACAAAGTTATTATGATTTTATTGCAAATTCAAATTAATTCTGTGATTAATTTTATCCTCGTTTACAAGTTGCTAGCCAGAGATTGCTTTTTATAATATTCTGCACTAAAATGTAAAATAGCCAGAATACATCTGCTTTTATAAAGTACGAAGTAATAATTAAAATTCAATACGTATTAAAGGTAAAAGCGCGGTCCTTAATTTTGTTTCTTCCAGATCTGTAAACTGCTTATATATAGGTACATAGTTAAATTTCACATCTCAGTTCGTAAAGGTTTTGTTAAGAAGGTACAATACATAGAATCAAATTGCAAGGCCGCGTCATGGTAATGCCGTCACGTCATGGAGTAAGACGAAGATTTTGGTATTGCACGCCTCATAAGCGAAGCGTTGAGGTGGGTACTACTGTCACTTCGCGCAAAACATCTGATTTTTCAAACTTAAAATGTCTTTATAGACTAGAGTAGATAATTTTTGAAACAAAAAAAAAATCGCAGTCGGATGAAACCCATTAGAAAAGGAGGGGAATATGATGAAAATTAAAGGAAAAATAAATTACGGTCAATCCGAGTTCGGGAAAAGGGAGGGGGGAGCTTTTAAGAGAAAAAAATGGTTTCTCTTGATTTTCGACAAAACTACAAGTCCTACGGAAAAAAGTTCAATGGCAAAGTTGTAGATAATAAAAAGATCTACAACTTTTGTATTAACAATTTTTTTCACATAACCTCAAAATTTAGGTGAAAAATTCAAAAAACCAAGTTTTTAGTTTTTTATTTTTATCTACTTCAAAATTTATTTTTTTTCTACGAAATTTGGTGGAAACTTGATTTATTATGTCCCAAATACACTGTAATTTATTTGACTGAAAATATTTATTTTTTCGCCTTATTTTGAATTAATACCAAAAAAACAACCTAATTTTCAATCGAAAAGTCACCCGTCAAAATATCAGCTTTTTTCAAAAACTTGGGGAGCCTTTTATTCATTGAAATCTCTACTTTCATATGGTGTAAAAAAAAATAAACATTACCATAGTAAATGTTCTCAGAAAATGCATACAAACAGTGTGAAAATGAGCTTTTACTAAATCAGGCACACTTCTCAAACTACCTGAAATGTTTTTATCGACATCATTTTGCTTTTGAATATGCTGTAAAATATTATACTTAGAACAGATAATTTTTTTTCTTTTGAAATATTACAGAAAAGCCGATACAAGAGAAGATATAGAGTTCGAGAAGTGTGCCTGATTTAGTAAAAGCTAATTATGACACTGTTTGTATGCATTTCCTGAGAACACTTACTATGGTGGTGTTTATTTTTTTTACACCATATGAAAGTAGAGATTTCAATGAATAAAAGGTACCCCAAGTTTTTGAAAAAAGCTGATATTTTGACGGGTGACTTTTCGATTGAAAATTAGGTTGTTTTTTTGGTATTAATTCAAAATAAGGCGAAAAAATAAATATTTTCAATCAAATAAATTACAGTGTATTTGGGACATAATAAAGCAAATTTCTACCAAATGTCGTAGAAAAAAAATAAATTTTGAAGTAGTTAAAAATAAAAAACCAAAAACTTGGTTTTTTGAAATTTTCACCTAAATTTTGAGGTTATGTGAAAAAATTGTCAATACAAAAGTTGTAGATTTTTTTATTACCTACAACTTTGCCATTGAACTTTTTTCCGTAGGACTTGTAGTTTTGTCGGAAATCGAGAGAAACCATTTTTTTCTCTTAAAAGCTCCCCCCTCCCACTTCCCGAACTCGGATTGACCGTAATTTATTTTTCCTTTAATTTTCATCATATTCCCCTCCTTTTCTAATGGGTTTCATCCGACTGCGATTTTTTTGCACTTTTTATTATTTTTAAAGGGATCTACCCCAGTGTATTATGTATCATACATTGCACTTGTAAGATAATACATACACACACATATTAAGAAAAAACACTATTTTTAACGTTCATGATATTTTTGATGTCATTTTTGTTATTTAAACTAATTAAAAAACAGTTTAAAAAAGTTCTGTCTTGGACGTCCGTGTGTCTGTATGTGCGGATCCTTTTTCTTGTTAACACGATAGCGACCGAAATACTTTACTAATCGAGTCTTTTTTTTTCTCTTACGCTTGAGTATGCTCAGGAATAGAACCCTTTCATTTTTCAGGGTCTGATTCGATGTGGTTTAATTGTTATTAAATAAACAAAAATAATAATTAATAAATATTTATTAAAAAAAATTATGAGGCGTGCACTTTTGGATTTTCCAAATTATTTTTGAATCTTGTTAAAGAAGCTTCACTTCTGAGACGTGTGTGCCGACACGCTCTTTTTTTAGATACATTTTTTTTTCTTATAAACTAACGGACACATCCACTACATGTCGAATTATATTATTATCTAAAGAAAAACGTGCTTTATTAACACCTTCCCTTCTTCAAAGGAAAACGCAATAAACTGTCGATCTAGGGTCAAATCCTACGTCACGTACACCTGAGGACCATAAAATGGGAAAACATAAAACTATTAAGCGAGAAATGTGGTCATTTTTATGGCAACACCGGCCAGAAGTTTATGTGTTTGGTAGAGTTTAAAATAAATAACGTGGGAACGTATTTACCATGAGATATATATAGTATATTTTATGTCGTTTAATCTGTGCTATTTATAAAACTAATATGAAATACCGCGGTTTTACCCGCGTTGCTCCGCTCCTGTTGGTCTTATAGCGTGATGATATATAGCCTGTAGCCTTCCTCGATAAATGGGCTATCTAACACCGAAATAATTTTTCATATCGGACCATAAGTTCCTGAGATTAGCGCGTTCAAACAAACAAACAAACTCTTCAGCTTTATAATATTAGTATAGATATGAAATATTAAATTTTCGTAACCACAATTTTTAAATTTTATAACCAAAGTTTCCCTTTAAGGTACTTATATTTATCATTACTAGAAAAATATATCTTCAAGCATCGAATGAAAATCTATTTACGGTGTTACAGGAATTAATCTTTTTTATTTACTACTAGCTGCGCTCTTCAGCTTTATAATATTAGTATAAATTTTTCTATGTTAGTATGTAATTTATTTGTAAACAACATTATAGGTCTGTGTAACATCACCGCAGCTGTGACAATAATACATATTGAGAAAGTATGTTAAATAAATTGTAAAAACAGTGAAAACTTTCTATTTAAAATATGAAAAGTAATATTAAAAATTAAGCCAGTAATTTACAAAAAAAAAGTATACATCATTTCCAATTTTCATGTTATTAATGACGAAGTTAAAGTGCTGTTTGTAAATGGGATTAATAATTAATACACAATATTTTTTTAACGTCAAAAAAACAAGTCAATTCATATTAATAAAATATAAAATTCATTACCTTTAAAAATGCGTAAGATCGCACAAGTCTACACAAGGACGATTCGCTTTAACCTCTGTATTTTTTGTCAAAATCTTGTTATGCCATTGTCACGCTATTTAATGTTATATAAAAACTCTTCACAAACAATTGACGGCATTTTTTCACAAAATGCAATATAGCGTTTCCGAACGTTCGCTGTCAATGTCAGTAGTGGAGGGAAAACATGGCAAAAGCGCGCGAAAAGCAATTTGTCAACATATCATGTTTGCGCGGAAAATATCGGGGAAATATAGTGGAAATTGCGCAGTAAAACATGTTTAGCGATGTTTTAGAGCGTAATGTACGACATTTTGTTTTTTATTTTCATATTTAGAGGTGAAAATTGGTATGTAGAGTTTAAAATAATTTATAACGTTAATTGATTCTAAGTATGTATGTAATTTATAGATTTATATTAAGTCGTACATATGCAGCTGTAATTATAAAGTAAAAGAGTACATTATTATAAACACAAATACGAGTATTAGGTATGTACTTAATCTTTTTATAAAGTTATGTTTATTATTATACATAAAGCGATATTTTCTGTACTTACTTACAATAATATTCATATTTAGATCATTTGAAGATACTAAGATACTAATTGTAATTACTATATCATCTGAACACACTATTCCCTTGGGTCTGATTTTTTAGCTTGATTAAGAAGCATCTAGGAAACACATTTTATATAAAAACTTTTCAATAGAAGCATTAAGTAGGTAATATATAATAATCTTATTTAGGGATATTATCAGTATTACATAATATTGTTAATATACAATATACAAGAGTTATCAAAGCCCTAAAAACAAGGGTCGCTGTGCGGGTCGCATGCAAATTTGTTTGTGTTTCCCAATCGTTTTATATAACATTTAATATGGGTCAGCATAATATATAATACTACTAGTGGTCCGCCCCGGCTTCGCCCGTGGTACCTACATGTTTAAACTATCCTATCTCTCAAGTTGGATCGAACTGCACATGGTGTGCGAATTTTATTATAATCGGTTTAATGGTTTAGGAGTCCATTGAGGACAAACATTGTGACACGAGATTTATATATATTAAGATACTATAATATAGCCTTCTTCAATATTAGTACATAGGTACAAATATGTTTCCTTGATTCGATCCGGTATTATCACTACATAGTATAAAACAAAGTCGCTTTCCCTGTCCCTATGTCCCTATGTCCCTTTGTACGCTTAAATCTTTGAAACTACGCAACGGATTTTGATGCGGTTTTTTTTAATAGATAGAGTGATTCAAGAGGAAGGTTTATATGTATAATAACATCCATTAAATAGTGGAGAAGTACTGTTATTTTTGAGGTTTCTAACGTGATGTCGTAAAAAATTACATTTATTCCGCTGAAATTGCAAACGCAGGCTGAACCCTACGAGTTTTATCAAAATAATGTACTAAGTATTATACACATTGAAAAGGTCTACAGAAAAGTCCGCGATGGTATATGTCTATCTCTTAAGGATAACCCACAATAACTTTTTTTTGTCATTTACTTTTTACGACAAATAATGGCTACTTTTCGATGCGATTTTATCCAATACAGCATTAATCCTTAACCAATTAAATACCTTGAATACATTGTTCATTTAATATAGATCTATATGGCCCTTTACACCGTATGATTTAAGTGAATATTTTCGAAGATATTACAGATTTAAAAATTACGGGACGTAGCGTTTGCAGCGCTACAGGCCGGCCGCCCGGCTATCTATTTTATACCCGTGCGAAGCCGGAGCGGGACGCTATGTTTTTATATATGTACATATTACAACGTTCACAGTTTTTCTGTAGTGTATTTAGTATCAGCATTGCACCCGTGCGAAGCCGGGGCGGGTCGCTAGTTATAAATAAATACGAAAGTTTGTGAGGATGGATGTATGAGTATGTTTGTTACTCTTTCACGCCAATACTACTGAATCGATTACAATGAAATTCAGCACACATATAAAGGGTAACTTGGATTAACACATAGGATAGGTTTTATCCCGGAAATCCTACGGGAACGGGAACTATGCGGGTATTTCTTTGAAAACGCGGGCGATGCCGCGGGTGGAAAGCTATTATTTCGATCAAAGAAACCAACTACATATATACCTTTATAATAGACATTTATTTAGCTTGCAATTTTAGTATAAAAGCATTTCCTACATATTAATGTTTGCTGTAGCAAGAGGCTTGATTCGATGACGTAAGAACATTATCATTCAATGACTCATATTTAATTTTACTTTATTATTTTACTCTATAAATACGTATTTATTTGCAGTTACAATAAATACCTATGTGTAACGCTTCAAACGCAACGCTTCAAACTAAATGAAGCGATATGATTAGTTCTTTACAATCACATTCCTCGCTACACATTCCCGCACATTATAGGTGCAAAAGCACCTTTAATACTTGACAGATTAACAACAATTCCTTAGAAGAAATTATAAAATGTAGGGATAACAAAACAGCTTTCTTTTTCGAGGATAAAAACATCGATGAAAATTTTTAATTAAAAGCTACTGAAACAATTTTAATGAAATTTTCTATACCTATAGACGAGCTTATCTTATTATATATTATACAATCAAAACAAAAAATTAGCGAAATCGGTCCAGCCGTTCACGCGTGATGTCGTGAGGCAAATAGCTATAATACGGAATTTTATTCCTTAAAGTTTCTCCAATATAGAAAATCATTATGTAACATGTATTTTGTATGTAATTCGTGTACAATGACCAATGCTGTACGACCTTATTGTGTGCATTAAAATGACTCATTCAAGGTGTTGAAGGAAATTCAATTTTTTCCTGACCTATAAACTTTCTATATACCAATCATGCGTCACGATTAAATTGTAACTTGCGATTTTATTATATTATATTATTATAGCGAGAAAGAAATAATAAATATTTTTAATGGTCGCTTCCCGCTGTTTGTCAGTCTGTTCCTATGCATGCTTATCTTTAAAACTACGCAACCAATTTAGATTCGGCGGCTTGATAAGTATCTAGTAACAATAAGGAGTTAGAAAAATAAACAAATGACCAAAAGTTCAGCAATTCTTTTTGGAAAAAATGTGGAGCTGTATATAACTTGATCCTACAACTTGAATATCATTGTATACTTATAAAGAGTAATGTATGCTAATCTATCTCTGGCTCAAAATTCCATTCAAATAAGATTAGTCGTTTTTGAGTGTGACAGTATGTACGAACCAAACATTCATACATCTTCGCTCTATCTTTCGAACAAATTCCATTCAAATAAGTCTAATAAGGTAAGCTTTTTTGTGAGATATACATTCATACAAACATTTAATATATATACCTATGATGAATCAGGATAAGGATAAGTAAGATTGAGTATGTTATATTATGCAATTTAGTATTCATTGTGAAGGATATTTTTATGAATCATTCAAATATGTAGGTATATTAAAATGTCCCCATGTCCGGGATTTACCCGGTTTTATGACCACCATGTCTTAAGTCCAGTGTGGAAAGATGACAGCGCTATATAGGTCGTCTAGCGGCATCACCTTCTAACACTGGTAGTAATCCTGCTCTAAGACATCATGGTAACAGGATTAAAAGTTAACTTTTTCAATGACATGATTTTAAAATGTTGTTTTTCTTAATAAAATAAATCTCGTATGTACCTATAAGTATTAAGTAATAACTACCAAAATATGTATTTTAGTGCTTCATGTTAATACAATAAATTAAATTAATTTAATAAAATGAGAACATCAGTGTATATGCCATTAACCAATTACTCTGAAATCATAAAACTACGAATGTTTAATAAATTCGTAATTAATTTATAATTCATTATACTTATTTAATTTAATTATGAAATATATTTTCAAAATTATTTATAAGCTCAACAAACAACTGTAGCTTTGTGCTATTTCGAAATAAAACTAGCGGTCCGCCCCGGCTTCGCCCGTGGTACATGTTTACATTTTTTCCCCTTATGAACCATCCTCGTATTTCAAGGAATATTATAAAAAAAAGAATTAACGAAATTGGTTCAGCCGTTCTTTCAAATTAATTTTTATATTAAGTATAGAGATAAAATGAATTTGATATACACACACATATACACTATTTTGAAAGAAATGCATACAAAGTCGTAGTTAAAAACTAGTCTATACCTAGAATTATTACGACAAGCTAGTGCAAGCTTACGTAAAGTCCAATCAATCTCAAATGGAAGCTAGTTAGGAATGCTACTGAACGATATACATGATCTGGTTAAGTTATGCAAACTTAACCGAGCCTCCTTTACTTAAATATATAAGCTCAAACTCTAAAGTTTTTCATTTATGTAGTTTTACAAGTGTTTATGAATAGAACTTTTCTTAAATTTCGAGCAATTTGGAGAAAAATCGACAAGAAACTAGATAGTCGACTGACAGATACACAGAATGGAAAGTTCATCGACTGCAAAAAGTTTGAGAAATCGTAGTAGTAGTAGTTGTTTAATTAATAAGCGAATTCAATTAAATTAAATAATAATAAAATAATGCTTTATTCATCAAGGTTGTTATAAATTTTCGTTATTAGATTACCATGGGACTGACAATGTCTGTAAACAGTCCTAAACAAAATAATTGAAATACTAAAACTATGTTCCATGTTGTATTTGCTCACACACATGAATATTATTATCCCTATTACATTATAAAAAGAAACATGAATATCGTGTCTGAAAAAAAAACAAATAAAAATGGCGATATAAGAATTTGGCTGGTAACAAAAGGAAGGAGAGATGACACAGTGCAGCGGACACTGCAATTATCTAATTACATCACAGTCATAATTGAATCGTCTTTAAATGGGAAGCTGCGGTTTTGGTCATGAGCGGAGCGGGAGCGGAGGCGATAATTAATACATAGCAAACATTTTAAGCTCGCATACGCGAATGACTATTGCAACTATTATAATATTATATTGCAATGATGCTATTTTCATTCACGCATCATTTGTGGGATCGTGATTTAAATTCTGGCAGGAAATGACTTCAATAGATACACTGGATGATTTGCAACAGCAGGAAAACATCTATGTAAAACGTGTCTTCAATATTAGGCTCATGAAGATATTTTTGACTAACGGAACAGAAATAATTCGTTAAATTGGTTCTGGACACGAACACAATATTTATTGTTACACTGAAACGATATTTAATTGAAATTACTTTATTAAATTCGAATTATTTATTTAATTTTGTACGTAAGCAGATTCAGATATACAATTAATAGAGTGCTTATAGCACAATACAATTTTATCTTTTATTAGCTTCTAAATGTAATAATAATATTGTAGTTTGTACATGGATTAAATTTAAGAAAAAAACGCGTCTCTCGCTAACGTGAACTCAACCCAAACTTCATTGTATTAAAGTTCATATTTAAGGGCCCGTCACCTGCCGGGTCAGGGTTCAACGTCCAGTGTTAGTAATTCTACCCATTTGACCCAGGACGTTTGACTCGCAAGTCGCAACACTTGTTCACAAAGAAAGAAACGATTGAAGAAAAAGGATTTGAAGTGCTTGATTATTTTATTGAAAGAAGAAAAAAAATATTTATGCAAATGCACTGCCAATAAAAAATAAACTATTTTTATGTAAATTGCATAAATAACGTATGTACTTGTTGTCAGGTTTCCGAATATTTGATGTAGAGCTGATTTTAAAGAACACAAAGGATTCAGATTGGTCATATTTTTGAAGTAAAACTTCTTTAGGCGCGACTAGGGAGTAACTCAGATTTTTTTTCTGACGGAAGTAACGCTGTGTAGTTTCCGAAAATTTAAAAATAATAATTCTGATTGGTTGTAAGTATATGTCATACATATACTACACGCTTCTTGACTTATACGCCAGCTAGTGGCAAATATCATAATCAATTAGGATTATATTATATTTTCAAATTTTCAAACGGATCAATTGTGAATAGCAAAGTGAATGAAAAATTCAACAGTTTTAAAAACATTATTTTAAATTGCAAAATTTTTGGAAAATCTCTAAATATACTTGTTTATTTATTACTTTTAAAATAAGTAAATTAAAAATAAATTTTCTGACAATTGCGACATTTTATAATATTCAATAACAAGGTTATATTGACATGTGCGTTTTACTTCAATCGCGCGTAAAGGTTACACGCACACACTTTTTTTTGTTTTTGTTGTATCTACAACAAAAACAAAAAAATATAGATTGATAGACCTGATAGACAGGTGGTATATGGTACCTACCTAAAACTATGTTACGACGATTCAAAAGAAGAAGTATAATAATTGAATAAATAAATGTTTCAGTTTGAGTTTGAGTGGTTGAGTTCGTATTCCTTTGTTTTAGGTATATGTACACAAGACTTATTATTATGTTTTTTTTTTTTTTTTTATACGTAGATAGGTGGACGTTTGACCCCAGTCCCACCTGATGGAAAGTGGTGACGAGATCTAAGGTGGTAAGTCACGCCCGCCTAGAAAGTGCCTGTTAATTGTCCGTATTTAAGCAAAAAGGAACCACCCAGCAAAAACGCACTTCTGAGATATCAAAGGATTTACAAAAACATTTGCAGCTCTGTTAGATGAAGTAAAATTAAAATTTATTTTATTTAAATTCATTGATAAATTACTTATTTAAGTATGTGTATATAAATTTGCTCTGAATATTCTTAAACTTTCTAGATAATTAAGAAAATGTGCATGTGGTTCCTTTTAACATTTATCAATTGATAGGTTTTCTCTTATACAAAAAGGAACCACATCCCAGGGATTTCATGATATAAATGAAACTATGTATTTATAATATCGTAATTAAAGCTTTAATTAATAAAATACATAAAATAATACTTATATAGGACGTTTATTCGACGTTATCATCAAATTGGATTTCGAAATCCACCGTGTCTAGTCCATCCATGTGGTCTTCTATTGCATCATCACTAATGAGACCGTTATAAAAACTGTGCATCTTGTGGAATGAGATGTAATATGGACTGAATATCGCTAGAAGGCGAAGAAAGCTTCTCCAGAGGCAGCGACGTATAAGGTTCTTCGTTATCTTCTGTAATAAAAAGAAAAAAGCTTTAAATCAAAATAATAAAGCCGCGTGGCTTTTATACGTAGGTAGGTATATGGCGACAGCAAAATATTATTAGTTCTTATAAAGCCGTGTCCCTACTAGACGACTATAGTATGTTGTATGTACATGCGCCATGTACAAAAAACTGGCTAAGTGCGAGTCGGACTCGCGCAACGAAGAGTTCCGTACCATTATCTATAAAAACGCCAAAAAAATCACGGCTTATTGTATGGGAGCTTCTTAAATATTTATTAAGCTATTGCATAGCTTCTATCGCGGGCCTTGAGCGCGGGGACCGAATCGAGAAATTCCGTTACGAAAAAACCTCACTCCGACGGGCTCGGAGGTGTGGCTTGAAGGCATGCTATGCAATAACTTTACCGCGGCAGTCCCCGAGTGCCACACGTCTTTTTTTATTCTGTTTTTTAGTATTTGTTGTTACAGCGGCATCAGAAATACATCCAAACGTATTTTACCAAAATAGTAGGTAGGTACCTAGATCATCGACAGTTATTTTTAAAACAGGGTTTAGACTTTAGTAGTTTCATCTCACAATGACAGATGAATCGTAACAAAATGACTCTTAATTCGACTCGCCTTCGTGAACAACGACATTGTCGTTAAAATACGTAAATCCACAGAGGATTCCTCTTGTACTTACTTAATGAACTATCTTCTTAAAATCACACCACAATCGGGAATGAATCAAAAGTGGATAAAGCGTACCTGCATCTCAGATTCAATAAGTACTTAAATGCATTAAACAAAACTACTTACCCGTTGTATCTTCATTATTATCTTCGGTGTTCGTCTCCAATGCTTTTCTTACCCATTGCTTGCTTATTTATTTATTACTAAACATTTTCACATTTAATTTTAAAGGTAATTAACAAAAACAATAGAACTTACTTCGCGGAGGAAAAAAACACCGTCGCGTATTCGAACTACTTCGCTCATCGCTGAATGTCACCTATATTGACAGATGTTCGACGTTTTACTTAAAAAATCGGAGTTTTGCACTTAAGTAATGAAATACGTTGTTTAAAGATGAGAAGCATTGTAACAAGTCAAGGCATTTGGTTCCATATAGCGATGATGGTTTTCAGAATGTTTTACAATATTTATTTATGCATAATAGAACCGAATGCTTGTGGTTTTATTTTGCAATAAAAAATTACAATTAAATTATGTATTTATTTTACGCATAACCATACCACAGAAACCTGGTTCCATTTTGTGTATTAAAAATAATTGTTATTAATAGAAATATGTGTAATGTATAATGGTACCAAGTAGGTGTGGATCTGTTTTGTATAAAATGACATGATAGTAATATCGTTTATTTGTTTGAACAAAGCAGTCCCGTGGTGCTGTGGTTCGGTTTTGCTTAATATGGTATTATTCGTTGTTGCTGGTGGTTTCTTTCTGCTTTTAGTATACCTTGTTTCCAACGTAAAAATCAGGTGGTTCTTGTTTGTATAAGAATTTAGACCACTTTTGGATGAGTATTCTTCAATAAAAGCAAAAAACGAAATTTGTCGAGTGGTTCCATTTTGCATAAATACGGACAATTCGTCTCTTGAAAATTCCCATTTCTTATTATATAAAGATACAGATCAAAACATAGTTTTGATAACAATTGTTACATTTATTTTGTATAATGAATTTTTAATGACATGAGATTTCATACAATATGTTTTGTGAGTGAATTAGAAAATTAATGACATTTGATAATCACAATGAACACCATCGATTTTTGTAACATTTTAGAAACACTTTTTGTATGTACAAACTAAGGGAAGTACACAAAAAGGACAAAGGAAGGAAGTATATCTCTTTAAAACTAAATCGATTTAACTCAAGTTGAAAATAAAAAGAACGTATAATATCATGTCTTGCCGTGTCTGATGACAGTTTCCCGACGACCGTAACAATTAACTATATTCTTTGAACTTTTTGTGGTACATGCTCGTAGATGTAGAGAACTAGATATGATAATCTGAATAAAATTAGAATGTCTGTTTATAGTATCAAAGGGAATTATTATTAGAATTTTAAAAAGTAAGTTTTAAGGCATGTAAAGGTATTAATTATACGTAATCTTGTATCGTCACGCATATGCACAAAGTTAATATTCCTGGTGTACCTATGTATTTTATAAATAATTATCGTTACATTAAATTAATTATTTAAAATTACATTTATAAGTATCGGACTTACTAGTAGCTATTCCATATCTAGAGTAATTTTAATCATAACTTATCATTGCATTCGGTTCTAGAATATATCAGCTTTCGAATTTTTTCGATTTTTATAGTACAATATCTAGTGTTTAAAAAGAAAAAGTATTAACTGACGCAACATTGTAATGACGTTCAGTTCTTTAAATCAGAATTGTTTATTATATTGCTAACTAGCGACCCGCCCCGGCTTCGCACGGGTGCAATGCTGATACTAAATACACTACAGAAAAATTGTGAACGTTGTATACCTAGTATAGGTATAAAAATATAGCGGCCCGCTCCGGCCTCCGGCATCGCACGGGTATAAAATACATAGCCGGGCGGCCGCAAACGCTACGTCCTGCAATTTTTAAATCTGTAATATCTTCGAAAATATTCACTTAAATCATACGGTGTAAAGGGCCATATAGATCTATATTAAATGAACAATGTATCCATGGTATTTAATTGGTTAAGGATTAATGCTGTATTGGTTAAAATCGCTTCGAAAATTAGCCATTATTTGTCGTAAAAAGTAAATGACAAAAAAAAGTTATTGTGGGTTATCCATAAGAGATAGACATATACCATCGCGGACTTTTCTGTAGACCTTTTCAATGTGTATAATACTTAGTACATTATTTTGATAAAACTCGTAGGGTTCAGCCTGCGTTTGCAATGTAAGCGGAATAAATGTAATTTTTTACGACATCACATTAGAAACCTCAAAAATAACAGTACTTCTCCACTACTTAATGGATCTTATTATACATATAAACCTTCCTCTTGAATTACTCTATCTATTAAAAAAAACCGCATCAAAATCCGTTGCGTAGTTTCAAAGATTTAAGCGTACAAAGGGACATAGGGACATAGGGACATAGGGACAGGGAAAGCGACTTTGTTTTATACTATGTAGTGATGGTTTATCAGTTAAATCAAACCGTAAAATTACTCGCATCGATCATTAGTACAATAAGTATGTAATCGTAATTGAAAAAAGTTAAGCAATTGTGCAGTTCTACCAAAACGAAATAATATCGTATTTTACGACCGCTGTTACAAAGTTACGTTGTTGAATTTTATTGTACTGTCAATTATGTTACATACTGTTACTCCATAATCAGTATTTTCCTAATTGTTGTTTATCTATTTTTAGAACAGGATATCATCAGAATTGGAACACTTGTTTTCAATGTAAAACGGAAGATACGTATTTAGACAATAGGTTTTTCAGTCTAGAAGGAAGGTCTGAAGTCAGTCTAGCTACAGATTTGAATTTCTTATGATTAGTGGTTGTTTTGTGGTTAAAATCGTTCCAAGGGAAATATCTAGATAGTAATAATTCTACGGTCATATTTATTACAAAAGAATGAGCGTTCCCACAGTTAGGAGGCGAACGCCCTTGTCACAGTATTACCATTATTTCCTACAGTAAGGAATCGCCTTTGATGTCGCGCGATGCCGCCGCCAGCGTAGGTAATGACGCTGCCACACGAAAATACGCTAGGGTTGCAACAAATGGGAAATAAAACAATTGTGATTATTAATATTATGATGAAATCTTTATTCATATGTACATTCAAAATAATTGCGATTATTAAATCTGATGTAATTATTTGTTCATAAATATATAATTACAGATATTGCACTGCTAAATATTATTTACGTGGACACTTTATTTTTGGATGTTCTTAATTGTATATTATAACATTTAACTAAGTAATGCATTCGCATTGGGATGTACAACACTGATTAGAAAATAATGAGAACAACATATATACATAGCTTTGATTTTAATTCAACAGATACAATTAATACAATCTTTCTGAAATATTGTTTCCTTCTGGGATTACAATGTAGATTTACATCCGTAAACCGAACAGTTTGTGCGCGCCATAATAGAATATGTAAGTACCTATGTATAATAAAATTATTACACAAAAAATACGACTGCGTCATCCTTTCGCGCTAGGTAAAGCAAACTAAGCGTGTTTGCTTTACGCGGCCCGCGTCGCCCGACCCCCGCCAGTTCCCCTCCGTTTCTCTGCACAAGTACATTCGTCGCACTACTGTAGGAAATAATGGTAATACTGTGCCCTTGTTGTATGATAATTGTACTGTTTATTTATTATAATATGGACGAAAATGTATGTGTGCTTATAATATTCACGCGTTTTTCATGTGTCATTCGTAAGTTTCAAGAAGGAACAAAGAATGAGCGAGAAAATACAGTTAAAGTTGATACATTCAATTTTGATACGGTACCTACTTTTTAATATGTGAATGTTGTTAATAAACATAATATACCAAATATGTTGTTTTATTTTATATTTGTTCATCCTTAGTGTTGAATGTTTAAAAAAAAACCTATAAATCATTTTCAGAATAATAAAATATTTTTTTTGTATATATATTGTGTTGTAATGTAGTCCTTGTTACTGCTAAATAAATAATTTATTTCTTTAAAAATGAAAATAATCTAACTCTATTAAATTCATATTTGAGTTTGAGTTATATTACTCAAACTCAAATAGTGCTTACTGAATCACATCACATCACGTAGTACATTATTGTCATTCTAAACAACACGTTATATCAATTGCACGCCTCATAAGCGAAGCGTTGAGGTGGGTACTACTGTCACTTCGCGCAAAACATCTGATTTTTCAAACTTAAAATGTCTTTATGTATCATACATTGCACTTGTAAGATAATACATACACACACATATTAAGAAAAAACACTATTTTTAACGTTCATGATATTTTTGATGTCATTTTTGTTATTTAAACTAGTTAAAAAAACAGTTTAAAAAAGTTCTGTCTTGGACGTCCGTGTGTCTGTATGTGCGGATCCTTTTTCTTGTTAACACGATAGCGACCGAAATACTTTACTAATCGAGTCTTTTTTTTTCTCTTACGCTTGAGTATGCTCAGGAATAGAACCCTTTCATTTTTCAGGGTCTGATTCGATGTGGTTTAATTGTTATTAAATAAACAAAAATAATAATTAATAAATATTTATTAAAAAAAATTATGAGGCGTGCACTTTTGGATTTTCCAAATTATTTTATAACTATTTTAATCGCTGCCAACACAAAACCAGTTATTACAATATTTACCTACAAATCACAATATTATAAGGTACCTACATACATAGTTGATATCAACGTCAGATTTGATGATAACTTATATCAAGATAAACGTATAAACTCTATTTTTCTTTTGTTTTTCCATTTTCTCTTCAGCACGGCTACACCAATTTTAATAAGACTAGAATATAGAGAAGGTTATAAGGCAAATATAGGGTATACTTTACAAAAATATGTTATAGTTTATTATAAAAATTATATTTTATGTATGACTAGCTGTGCCCCGAGGTTTTACCCGCACACTCAGCTCCTGTTGGTCTTAGCGTGGTGATATATAGCCTATTTATGATAAATAGGTTGTCTTTTTTCAGTTGAAATCCAACCAGTAATTCCTGAGATTAGCGCGTAGAAACAAACAAACAAACTCATATCAGCTTTATAATATTATTAGTATAGATATAGAATAACATCTCCTCTAAAATGTACTTATTCCTACGAATAAATAAATAAATAGATATCACATAAGCATTGTTATAACAGTTCCAACGTAAGTTTCTCTTTTCTCAAAGTTAAACTGTTGCCTAATCTTACTATAATATACCATCTAAAGAGTACCACTAGGCCTACAAATATGTCGAAACTATGGTACCTTATTACAATTAGCATATTTTTGAAGCTTTAACAGTCGAGCATAGAACCTGTTACCCTTGACCAATTTTTAAGGGCCACTCGCTTTGTAAAAGTAACAAATGAATGTTGTTTGAAAAATGTGTGTAGAGGTATTTGTAGCGGTTATTTTTATATCCTAGTCCTATTTTTCCAGTTTCAATACTAGAAATGTGAAAGTTTCTCAGTATAAATCGATATTACTTACCTCTTATTATCTTAATGAATAAATTTGGCACAGAGATGGGTAATAGTCTAGGTAAGTATTATTAGTATGTAATAAAATAAATAAATAAATAAAATAAAATAAAATAGCCTTTATTGCTGTTACTTTTCTTAAAATTATTACATGCCAATTTCTTAAAAACTAAGTTAATTAATTCTACGTATTCTAATTTTTATTTATAATATCGGCAACAGGATGTTTATAAGAAACAGCTTGTCTGTCGACAAAGGCCTCCTCTAAAGATTTCCATATATTTCTATCTTTTGCTAAGCGGGTCCATACAGAACCGGCTATTTTCTTAAATTCATCTTCCCATATTTTGCTTTGTCTACCTCTATTCCTTTTACTATCTTTTGGATACCATTCTGTTACTAACTTAGTCCATTTCTCTCTACTTTCTCTGAACATATGTCCTGTCCAACGCCAATTAGTATGTACCTTAGCTTTAAACTTTAAAGAAACAATGTGAGTGGAACCGCGTTTCTTTGTAGGCTATGGGACAGACAGGGAACTCTATCTCCGACTGACATGAACGGCACTATTTTGAAAAAATAAAATTCACGATAACCCACCACAGTTGCCCACAATAAAAACATTACATATTATTATTTGAGATAAAAATATATTATGTTGTTGTATTGTTGACTCGCTCAAAGGTTTCGTAATACCTACAGGTACTCATACTATAACATTATGTTATGCCAAGACTTGTTTACAATCACAACACACACATAGTTGATCTATAATATTATGTATTTATCAATGAACATTTTGCCTAGCCATGAGGCATGCTTTAAAATGCAATAAAATGGCTACCTATATATTTAAATCATCTGATATATTTTGGTTTACCTTAAAATGCAAAAAAGGCTAGTAATATTCAAATTTAAGAATAATATTATGAATATTACAAAACACAATTACGCAATAATTATGGAAAAACTTCCAACATATTTTTCAAATCCTGTTTCCAAGAGGATAAACAACAATGTAGGTATTTGTATTAAAAAAATGGCGCTTATAACAAACGATAATATACCTATATGGCAGATAATTGCATTTATAATCATAGTGCATAGTATGACAATATAATGTCTGCTTAAGGTCAATATTATTATGTTATGTAATATTTTATATCCTATAGACTTAGTTATGTTGCAGTCAACTAGTTTAATCAACTGGTCAATTATATGCCTAGCCTTTTTATTAAACGACACAGCCAGCAGCCGAAATACTACATATAAATACTAAACGCGAAAGTTTGTCAGAATCGATGTTAATTATTTAAAAATTGATGCAAATGCGATAAAAAATATTATGCAAAATTATTTTTCTGATAAGTCTGGAGTAGCAAATAGGAAAGAAGCTGGTTTTAAGTATTAAGGAACTTTTTTAGATATTATATAGTTAAATGTAGTTAAATAAATTTACATAATATTGTCCTGAGTATGTATTTTACATTGTAAAGATTCTTTATGGTATTGCATCTTAATAACTTATTTAATATTTATTAAAACAACACGGCATAAATTCCACTTTAAGTATTTCATAATTTTATACTCACTCTACGCCCGGAATCTTCATCATATATATGAAATTTCATTAATAAACGTTTAAAAAATGACAAAACTTATTAACTTTATCGTATATGTAGAGCCTATGTTTGTATGAAGCTTTACTCTTAGTACCATTCCAGACATTTTAGAGGGTAGCTTGGATTAACGCGTGGGATAGTTTTTATCCCGAAAATCCCACGGTAACGGGAACTATGTTTTGCTTTGACTACGCGAGCGAAGCTGCGGGATAAAATGCTAGTACAGACATTCAGGTGAAGCTAATAAGTGTGTTAAAAATGTATAAATGGACTTGTAGAACTAAGTTAGTGCTATGGGCAGACTGAGCACACGAACAACCGTATATCAAAGTGCACAACTATTCCAGAGGAATCTAATTACCATTTTACTAAAACAAACATGTAAAAGATATGGTGTCTATCGTTTGAGAGGATTTGGGATTTTATGGGACGAGAAAATAAGTATTTTAGTTAACTATAATTTGGTTCTGTGTCAAGAAAATATGTGTAATAAGTTTTTATTATTGTGTTGCTTAGTTGAAAAATTATTTTGTTATTTATCATAGAGCATGGGCTGATAATCACGACCGCGACATAAAAAGCGTGATCTATGATCATGTGCTCCAATCCCATGCTTTTTTATAGTAGTCAATCTGTAGTATAGAAAGTGGTACTGATCAAGGCTGCTAAAACCACGTTGTAAAGTGATAGAAAAGTTGAGATAATACATACCAAAGTAGCATCTCTTGACAGACTAGACAACTAGGTATTTAGTAATCTGCGCTTTAACCATTTCAATTTATATTTCATAACTATTCAACTTTGAGCAAAAAACACCCTGTATCTTTCTTATATATAAAAATGAATCGCAAGATGTGTTGGTAAGCGCATAACTCGAGAACGGCTGAACCGATTTCGATAATTCTTTTTTTATTATATTCCTTGAAGTACGAGGATGGTTCTTATGTAGAGAAAACGTAAATATTATGTACCACGGGCGAAGCCGGGGCGGACCGCTAGTCTTCTATAAAAATTCAAGCCAAATTAAAAGAAAATTATATCGCACATTTTCCACATATCTACACCCTACACACAACGGTCTCTCAAGTGCCTACTTAAGTCCCTGTTCAACGAATACTATGCTAATTCTCTTCACATGAAGGGCTTATACTCGCTCTCAACTATATAGTTCAGATTCTAACTTTACAAATTATTATGTATGAAAAATATGACATAACTTAAGTTACTATAATTAATATGAATGAAAAAATAATTGTACCTACAACATAGGTACCTATATGAAACATTCTATATCTTAACAATATTATAATAATTTACGGAAGGCCTTAGTGCTGGCAGCGATCTCTACCACGCAAAATAACGATTAAATATAATTAATGTAATATGCAAGGATCAATGTTTAAAATTTCATCAAGACTGATTCAATCGTTCCGACGTAATTATACAATATGGTAGTACTCACTCGCTTTATAAAGTACCGAAAATCGCATTTAAATTATAAATAGTTAATCACTAAAATCTCAAAAAAAAACCATGCAATACTATTTTTAATACAGTTAAAGTTAATAACCAAATGTTTTAGATACCTTTTTTAAACTCCAACATTTAAATTTAAGATTCCTTTCAACCCACGCATTTTATTTATGTTTGCTAGGAGTAATAATATATTGTTGTTCGATTAGTTTTACTCCGATGGCGTCATAGACCATAATATAACCTTGTAGTTGGTCATTATGTATGTATATTATATGAATAGATATGAATGCGTGATTTTTAAGAAGCTGAACACACCTTGTATCTTTGAGTGATAAATCTTAGGCTCTTAACTTAGTGTCTTAATCTCTATATAAAATTCTCGTGTCATAATGTTAGTTACCATACTCCTCCGAAATGGCTGGACCGATTCTCATGAAATTTTGTATGTATTGGATAATATGTAACTAGTAACTATTGGTATTAGGTAGATATGACAATCGGGCAACATTTATTTTTCATACCCCTAAGTGATAAGTGATAACTGATAAGAGTAAGGCAGAACAACGTTTGAAGGGGCAGCTTGTTTATAATTATAAAGTTGAATACATAACAGATTTGTGAACACATTTTTCACAGAAACTGCTTAATGAATTTGGATAAAATTTCATTACAAGATAGATAACTTTCTGTCTAGATTATAAACAGTTATCTATACCATATAGTACTTTTTATCCAAACTACTCTACAAACCTATTAGCTAGGTTTCTATAAATTAACATAAACATATAGTCATATAAAATACACCTGCTGTTATCACAAAACACGGACTCTTAACCTAGTTTAAGCATTCGGTACGCCTCGCTACCCGGCTACTGTGATACGCAAGTATAGGAATTTATTTGTTAAAATAAAAACATTCAAGGTACTTATGACAAACAAAATTAAAAGTCATCTAAACTTTTACAAGTGTGTATATTTCTGGACGACGCTAGTCTTTTAAAATATGTTCCAATGTTATAAAATATTAGCTTTGTCAATTGCGAATGTATGACGTAATAACCTATAAGTATTACCATATAGTTTCATCCAAATCCGTCCAATACTTTTTGATAGAATTCGTGACAAACATACTTACATATAAATCTTTCCTCTCTATGTTATTAGTACCTATCTATACTTAGATAAAGTAATTCTAACTGATCACCCTAAGCTCTATAGAGAGATAAAAAATATTTTAAAATAAAAATAGTCTACGTTTTTCTTGTAACACATGCATTTTGGAATACTGTAGCTTAATAGATAAAGCATATTCACAGGCATATTCGGTTGAAACAAACAAATAATATTTCCTCTATAAGTGTATTTACCTGAATTTGATATTTTAGTTTTATAGCATTCAAATGCTTTACATATATATATATTTTTTATGAATAGCAAAAAAATCGATCACGAAGCCGGATTCGATCCCGAGTCTTCGCCCCGGAAAGGCAATCCCGTCTCGTGACTGAATTCTTTAAAAAAATCATCTATATAATATGTATTTACCAATAGATGAATAACTCGTATCATAAACAATTAAAATGCACACATAGAATATCTATTTGCAAATATTTATAAAATCTTTAAGCCTGATGAGTCATTGTGTACTTTTTTGTACATAAGGTACACTACGTAGTAAATGTAGTCACACTAAATATAATTAGTCAAATTGGATAAATAATGAGTCAAGATTACGTTTTAGTTTTTGTGTTAGTAATTGTTGTTGTTTTAATGAATATCGAGTGTTGTCTTTGATTAACAGAGTCCTGTAGGTATTCAGTATTGCCTTTATATTCTCTAAAAACAACACAAAATATAATACACTAGCTCTGCTCCGCGGTTTCACCCGCATTTCTACGTAGTCCGCTCCTGTTGGTCTTAGCGTGATGATATATACCTATAGCCTTCCTCGATAAATGGGCTATCTAACACCGAAATAATTTTCAAATAGGACCAGTAGCTCCTGAGATTAGCGCGTTCAAACAAACAAACAAACTCTTCAGCTTCATAATATTAAAGTATAGATATTAGTTACAAAGGAAAAGTTCCTTTCAGTTCCTCGTACTCAAAAGAATCCTGTCTTCGCTTGGTCTAATTTATATCAATTGCTTCATCCGTCACACATACCTACTTACTTTCAAATATGTAGTTACTAGCTTACCGCCCACGGCTTCGCCCGCTTTGTCTAAAACCTAATAACTTATAGGTATACTAAAACCTTCCTCTTGAATCACTCTATCTATTAAAAAAAACCGCATCAAAATCCGTTGCGTAGTTTCAAAGATTTAAGCGTACAAAGGGACATAGGGACATAGGGACAGGGAAAGCGACTTTGTTTTATACTATGTAGTGATATTATGTAGTGATGATGATGATGATGTACTTACGCTATGTTTAATCTTTTTTTAAGGTTTTGGTTTTCTTATATTCGTTATCATTTGACTCATTTGAGTAAATGAGTAAGGTGCGATACTTGACTCACATAAAATTAATATATAATGTTTACATACCTATCTATGTATATAATATTATGTTGTTGCAAACATGTTAGAACGCAATGAGGCAAAAAAGAAATAGCGTCATACTCATACTACGAGTATACGTGACAATTATCATGATTTATTTACAAAGAATACACGTTTAATTGGTTTTGCAAAATAATTATAATAATTTGGAAAATCCAAAAGTGCATGCCTCATAATTTTTTTTTAATAAATATTTATTAATTATTATTTTTGTTTATTTAATAACAATTAAACCACATCGAATCAGACCCTGAAAAATGAAAGGGTTCTATTCCTGAGCATACTCAAGCGTAAGAGAAAAAAAAGACTCGATTAGTAAAGTATTTCGGTCGCTATCGTGTTAACAAGAAAAAGGATCCGCACATACAGACACACGGACGTCGAAGACAGAACTTTTTTAAACTGTTTTTTAACTAGTTTAAATAACAAAAATGACATCAAAAATATCATGAACGTTAAAAATAGTGTTTTTTCTTAATATGTGTGTGTATGTTATATCTTACAAGTGCAATGTATGATACATAAAGACATTTTAAGTTTGAAAAATCAGATGTTTTGCGCGAAGTGACAGTAGTACCCACCTCAACGCTTCGCTTATGAGGCGTGCAAAATTAATAAAAAGAGAAAATGTAAAACCTATAGAAAGTTGTCAGAATGATGAGCATGTTACTAAGCCTTTCTACATGTGTTTACGAAAATAGCAGGATTCAGGACTACGATATTTTTCATATTATTTATATTATATTAACACATTACCTTTAATTATGATTATCTTGATGAGTAGTTAATAGGTAATAGATATAATTCAAACAATATCATCAAGAGCGGATAAGGAGTTTCGGAAGTACATAATATATAAGAATACATAATATATAAGTGCTTTCCGCCCTCGGCTTGGCTCGCGTTTTCAAAGAAAAAGCCGCATAGTTCCCGTTCCCGTGGGTTTTCCGGGATAAAACCTATCCTATGTGTTAATCCAAGTTACCTTCAATATGTGTGCTAAATATCATTGAAATCGGGTCAGTAGTATTTACGTCAAAGAGTAACAAACACACACACATCCTCACAAACTTTCGCATTTATATAAGTAGGAAGGATAGGATAGGATAGGATAATTTCATAATTATGATGGATAAAATAATCGTGTTAACCTCCACGTTAATATTTGTTGACAAAGTATAAGCAAAACTGATTAAAATTCAAATCCTTATAACGTGAGTCACGGTGAGGAAAATATTCTACCATGTAGGTACCTTAAAGACGAGTTTTTCTTGTCAGTTTTTCATATTTTATTCTAAAATGTATTAATAATGTTAATTTTTATATTTTGCTGAGAAATATTAGGGCCGTGGAGACCGGAAGAGAATTTGATGTGCCTATTACGATAAACATAGGTACCTACGTCATAAGGTGTTACATCATACTAAAATGTTTTCGAATTTTATATTTAAATACCTGTTCAATTAACACAATTTAGTGTAGTTTTCACTTATAAAATACATCTAATGTTTCATGTTATTATATTTTTCATTATTTTATTCCATTGCTCTATATTTTTTTTAAGATTATTCAGTCATATTTTTTGTTAAAAATCGTAGTTAGGAGCCTAAAAAAATATTTTACAAACCGGTAAATAACAGCCTTCCTTTGTATAGTAAAACGTGCGTAACCGATTGCAATCTGTTTAGCCATTCTAAAGCTTGATAAACGAACACAAAAACAAACGTATTTACCTCAATTGCTTGGCTGATTATGATAAAATGCAATGTAGAGATAGACAACATTGACCTACACAAAAAAGCGTGCTTGCCGAGCACACGTGTCAGAAGTGAAACTTCTTTGGCAAGATTCAAAGATGCCAAAATCATCGCCACTACATGACGTACGGTATTGCCATGACGTGACCTTGAAATTTTAGTCTCAACGCGCCTAAAGAAGTTTCACTTCAAAAAACCAAGAACAATGTCATACATTTTTTTAAATCTGCCTGAAGCAAGGTTTAAAAGTTATTTAAATTTGAAATTGTTTAACAACAAAATGTGTCGTTTGTTATCTACTGATAAGGTTATACAATAGATAAGAATAAAAACAGTAAATACAGGAAATACCTCTAGTAGTTCATTGCACTCTTGTATGTAAAATAAAATTTTCACTTATATTGCGTAATACTAATTTATCTGTACGGCTTTACTCGCATTTTTTTTATGAAAGCGAGCAAAAAATCAGTAGTTTTTTAATCATAATATATCTAGTTAAAAAAATTTGTTTAATAATTTTTATAATGACTTTCTTTGTTAATTTACATTTTAGATTGTTATCTAAGCAAATTTGTTTTTAATAAATATTCTCATTTCATTGATAAAAATCAGTTAAATGATGTCATCATTAACTAAACTAAAGAAAACCAGAATCAATTATTTTGATTCTACAATATATTAATAAGAAAATGTATTTTAATATGCAGTGTCATTAAATAATATAATTATAATGATCTCATCAAGTAATAAAGATAAATAAAAGACAGCGGTATTTATAAAATATATATTTAAAAATTTTCTTTACTTAACAAAACTTAAGACTAGTGTCGATTTATATTATCATCGTACAAAAATAACTTAGAGCTCAGTGATGTGATAATAAAACTATAAAATTGCATGCAAAATATATGAATATGATTTTTAACATATTCTTTGGCAAATGCTAAGAGATATTTATAAAATATGGCGAAAGGACGGACTTAATTAAAGACGGACAAGTCGCGAACACAGAATTTAGGGCATATCCAAATTTATTCCAAACGCAGGTTGTGAAAGCCTTCCAACACACGTTGCATAAATTTTAAGTAGGTAATACCAACAAAGATGTTTATTGAATAAGCAATAGAGCTCAATTCTAGCCTATTCGATAACCGAGCGTTTGAGGTCACAATTTTCTCATGCTCGACCTCGATAAACAACTTTAAGTAGTCGTCCATGGATGAAATACCACATAAAGAGTCGTTGCGTAACCTCCCAGCGAGCGATGAATGGAAAACATCGTAAAGTGTCACATGTCTCGGGTATAATTGAAGCTGAGTCAGGTATAATGAATCACGTTTAACGAGGAAGGAGTTGATTAAACCCACTCGAATGTTCAGGCGCAGTTATGACCCCCCCACGAAATTGACCCTAATACAGTAAAGAAAGATTAAATAACAGCTTCTATCTAAATGGAATGCCAATTATGGAGTCGATTACGATAACCTTATGAATAGCTTACGAATAACATAATAATACTTTAAAAATGGTAACGCGCGGTCTTAAACTAGGTGGGGATAAAGATTTCGACATTTCCTTGACAAAGGAAACGAACTTTACACCCTAAAGAGAAAACCTTGATAGAGCCGATTTCCAGGAGAAAAAGTTTCAGGCAGTGTCGGCTCGAATCGTCCTAACAGAATCGGTGGTGATCTACTATATAAAATGAATTCGGTCGAACGGTGTCAAGGTTAAGTTAATCTGAGTATATACTAAGATGCAAGGTGAGCGCAGCGTAACGTTGCGTCACGATCCATTAAAGCTGCCAACCGCACGGCTCCTCGGATCTTCGTGTATACACAGCTTAACACAAGCTCGTTCATAATGGCAGTTAGTACAAGCACGGTCCCGAACTAGCACTCCGTTTCACCTTCTTTCCTTTCAGGGAGGTAATGTTCCACTTCTCTTAGCGAATGGAACAGTTTCCACGCAAGAATCACACCAGCTATTTCCACTAACGATATGAGGAGAGACGCACCGGCGATGGACGAGCTTATAATCTTGGTGTACACTGCAGCCACCTTCGCACAACCGAGTCTCTCGTTAGCTTCTTTGTCCGTAAAGTCACATGTAGCTCTGTAGTAACTGTCCTGGCAACAGGTAAGTGGTAAATCATTCCTCCAGCTTCTGTAATCTCGAGCGTCGTTCGCACCGCAGCATTTCAGTTTCCTTTCAATCCTTCCGAATGATTTGAATACATCAGGG
The DNA here is from genome assembly GCF_061535395.1 of Colias eurytheme. Classification (NCBI taxonomy): domain Eukaryota; kingdom Metazoa; phylum Arthropoda; class Insecta; order Lepidoptera; family Pieridae; genus Colias; species Colias eurytheme. The sequence goes on from NC_143006.1 coordinate 189,479, forward strand.
TTCGATTGGGAATTGTAATATCCGTCGTACACTGTATCCTTAATGAAGCGGTCCGTGTGTTCACCATCAACGTATATGAATATTAGAGTAGCAGATATCGCTTGTCCGATGACGATGAGGATTAAGAAAATTCCGTACATTCCGAGGAGGCCCCTGCTCTCGCGGTTGGCGCCGCAGTAGCCGCAGAACGCCACCATCATAACAAACAAGCCGAGGAGGATGAACAGCCATGGCGCCACTTGCGGCCAGTACACTCTATAATCCAACAGGTAATGGTTGCTGTTCCTCAGAGCGACGAACTCGGAGAGCTGCACGAAGAACCATATCCCGGTGGCCGCGGTCACAAAACCGAACACTGCGTACAACACATTCACAACATAGAGCACGCCTTTTATCATTTCTTCTTTCCCCATATTGACACGTCTGTCGCGGTTCGTTGTCGATGACTAAATGAGAGGCGGTGCAATGATGCGAGAACTTTTATAAACTCTTGCGCACACCTAGATTGGAGCTTAGAACGGGTGTGTTTGCTAGCGGCGACACGACTGCGATTTTAATGTCGTTATGATTCACGGGTGATATGTCATTTGATACAATTACGTTTTATTGGCGTAATGAGATTATTAGTTAACTTTTGTTCGCATTAGTTAATACTGGCACTTGTTTAATTGTGTTTTATTATATGCGACGATTTGTATGGTATAATTTGTGTAATTTTATTGATCGTTTAGATAGCTCGTTTATGTACATTACATTTAGATAATAGATAGTATATTTATACGCAATAGAAAGTAAAATTTTCAGATAATTAGTCATTTATTTATTGCTTTTCTCAAAAAATATTAACATTTCTATAGACTGAAATCATTAAAAGCATATATTTTTTCATATAATATGGATAATGGATAAATTAACTTTATTTCATGTATTGTATCTTTTTAGTCAGTGTATAAAGTCTTTGAAATAGATTTGATTAATATGTTATAATTTAAATTACCTTATTCCATAAGAAAAAGTAAATTAAATTTGCTATATTGCACAAAAATACCAAACTATGCACATTAATATTTATTGAAAGATGTTTCGCTCTTATTTATCGTGCTAATTGAATTGGTATTTAATTTATTATCAAATAGGTATTAGACTAAATCTAAACATGAAATATTTATAAACATTCTGAAAATTAAGTAATTTTGACTAAAGTTAATCACAATTTTCCTGGCTAGCTAGATTGAAACGATCTTTTTATTTAACTTTAAATAACGATACGACACGGCCCCGATATCGTATCAACGTCGTATCGTATAAAAGTCGTAGTACGTGATTTTCCTAGCATGGCTTGTCGATGGCACAGTTAAGTTGTACCTGTCGTGTTGCGTCATCAAGGCCGAAAACGAAAGTGATGATTTTGTTTTGCCTGACCAGTATTTTGGTTATATTTTAGAAGGTTAAAGTTTGGTAGAAATTCCGAGCTTTTGGTACACAACTTTGGTATATAGGTACTGTGACCTTGCTTATTTTGCGCAGTGTTTTGGGTAACTGTTGGTACCTATACAGTGGCCTTGTATTTGTTGTTGTGAAGTTTTGTTTTCGAAGCTTTGGCTTAAGCTTCGAAAACAAAACGCTTTTGGGTCATCGTATTATTTAACTACTTGGTACTATAGATTAGATTATTTGGCAATAACATAGGAAGTAGGTAGGTGTTTTCACTTTTCAATTTAAACATTAAAAGAGTACCTATTTTTTCGTTCATAAAAGTACTTCCAACTAATTTGTCTTGTGGTTAGTTACTATAAGCAATAAATTACATGTATTTTTATGTTTCATGTTACATTATAGTAAGTAGTCATTACTGTAAGTTTTAAATCTAAAACAGATGAGCAAATTTTGATAAAACTTAATTAACAGGAAATAGTTTTCTTTTATCTGTCACTAGCTTCCGCCCACCACTTTGTACGTGCATCCCCGTTTTTCCCCGTTCCCGCAAGAATTTCGGGAAATCCTTTCTTAGCGGATGCCTACGTCCTAACATCTACCTGCATGCCAAATTTCAGCCCGATACGTCCAGTGGTTTCGGCTGTGCGTTGATAGATCACTATATCAGTCACCTTTGATCTGATCCCATAGTAAGCTTTCGCTTGTGTTATGGAAACCAGATGGCTGATAAACATTCATATATAATTTTAAATAAATAATTATATAGGTAGATAATTAACACACAGAGCAAACATCTATGTTCATCACACAAATATTTGCCCCGGGTGAGAATCGAAAGATATGTATATAGATTCTACCAATATCCAAAAAAGGAAGTTGAATTTTGTATCCTTATAAAGAATAATGTAATTAATTAACAAAAAGACCACAAAAACGTAGACAAACCTGTAGTTTCTTGAGATTTACCTAATGTTTTTTTATATCTTTAATTAATTAACTAAATTCTCACAAGAAATATTGCAGCATTGTTATTTAAATGAGTAAAAAAATTATAGAAATAACGTCATTTTATAAACCTAGTTTAAGAAAACGTTGTTAAACCTTCTGCATAAGCTCATTATCATCAATTTAAGCTCTCAAAATTTATCTTAAATCGAGTTAAAATGGGCAGATATAATATGCTAGATAGACTATTTATGACTACATATTTAAATTTATATAGTCATATAATTAATTATATCTCAATTATAATACCGTTTTTAAACTAAATAAAAAGCTTTTATTAATATGTATATAATATTATTGGAACTGCACCGTGCACGTATTTTATACCCAAATCCCAATTATTAAACACACATACAATGATATGAGCTTTAATTGAAGAACATATTTATGTGCTTCACACTTTAATCGTAGTTGTATACCATGTATGTTTGTATCAACATACATACTGAAGCTGTATTTATAGCAATGAACCTGTAGTTTTATGATAAGTTTACGGTACTAAAATGTAATTGTCACTGGTATAATGTAGTCTGAAATAATTCTTTTTTTAGACCTCATTGATATTAAACTACCTTCGGCCTACCTATATAACCTACGGGTCATAGGTTCGATATCCAGTGGAAAATAGTCTATTGGCAGGACATAGAATATTATCATCTACTTGTCCCAAAAGAAAATCGATCAGTGAAAGAGATGTATAATGCATCTGCCCCTTACCCCACTAGGGGACTCTCGATTCTACTATTTATTGCCCGCAATATAGGTATTTTTTTAACGTGAACAAAGCCACAGAAATTAACTAGTCTTTATAATTTAATATCATCAGTTGAAAATCAAATTACAACTATCAATTCTTGGAAAATGTATCATTGAATATTTCCCCAGTGTTTTTAGTAAATTATTATGAATACAAATAAAACGTTTTAACAAGAAATGTGATAATTTAATGTAAATAATTTAATTAAGAGCACTTTAATTTTGATAAATTTATTCTGACATTATATTTAAGTTTATATTATATGCGTCAGAATATTCAAAAATAATTTTATCTACCATGGTCTGTTTGATTCAGTAGAACAGCTGAACAACTTTCGATTGAGTTTTCTACATTTAAAGAAATCATTTATTTCACCTTTCTATTAGGTATTTCATAGAAATAATAGAAAGGTGAAATAAATGATTCATACAGAATTCGTGTGAATAATTTAAAAGCTCGCATTGCAAAGTTTTATCAGAACCCGTCCATCCATTTCTGGTAGATATGCATTTAAAACAGAATTAGTTACATATTTTGTAATATTAAACTATAAATGGATGTACCTTTTATAATATACCTCTACAATTGTCTGAGTCATGAAACATTTCTATAACTATGTATATTTTGTGATGATTCATAATTTACATTGAAGTTAAAATAACCGTAAATAATTAAGCATATTGTGATGTTAATTAACTTTATTAGATAACTAGATGTTGATAACAATTTAATTCGATTTTCTTTTGTATGTCCGTTTGATGATACTTTATTTACTGTTAATATTGTGTTTGATACTGTAATAGTTAATAATTTCTAAATAAATATTGTTTTTAAATATAATGTAGGTAATGCATTTAATAACTATGCTAGGTTTTGATACAATATCATCAATACAATACCTATTTTAATATCTTCCATTTTTCCATCAAGTCCAAAAAAAATTAACAACAAAGTAGCACAGTGTTAAGTCCCTAAAAGTATTTAAAAGATATCGTTTTCTAACTAGATTACACATGCACACATAAAATAGAATTTTGACTGGATCTGCAAATTATCAACATCACCCCAATCGGTGAAAGAAAACAACACAAATACCAAAGAAGAACGCTGGCCAACCCGCGCTTGGCCAGCGTGGTGGTGTGGTGCTTTGGAGATTACTATGATGTCTTATTTCCAGAGTGGGAAAGATATGGCGCTAGGTTCTAGATGACTCATCTATGTATCTATACTATAATATATCTATACTAATATAATAAAGCTGAAGAGTTTGTTTGAACGTTTGTTTGAATATCAGCAACTACTGGTCCGATTTGAAAAATTCTTTCGGTTTAGATTGCCCATTTATCGAGGAAGCTGCTATATATTATATCATCACGCTAAGACCAACAGGGGCGGCGCCACGCGGATGAAACCGCGAAGCGCCCGTAACTAGTCTATTCTTCTATTCTAATATTATAAAGAGGAAAGGTTTGTATGTATGTATGTATGTATGGTTTTCACGCATAAACTACTGGACCGATTTTGATGAAATTTGGCATAGATAATCTTTAGACCCTGAGAAAGAACATAGGCTACCTTTTATTACGAAATATGTACCACGGGCGAAGCCGGGGCGGACCGCTAGTACATAATATAGCGCCGTCATTATCCACACTCTGGAATTAATGCTGCTTTTAAACGTCATGGTAAAATCACAGGTAAAATTCTTGAACCCAGGGTTACCCTCATAAGAGGTCTTTGACCCTACTGTAGTAGTATTTACAAATATTATTGTATGAACATTTATTATTAGGAACATTTATTATAGTCTGCTTGCGTAAGAACCTACTGAACAACAATACACCTACTATAAAGTAAGTAACTTGTAACTTAAATACTCCTAAGTTACGACATGTCATCTGGGAGTGAACGACGTTAAGCAACACATGTTAATATTTTTTCTTTACAAACATACAGAAAAGTCGACAAAAGCGTGTCACACCTGATTATCATTCCGAATGATCTTACGTAACCAAAGTGAAACTGTTATGTAATTTTATGGAAAACTATTCAACTATATATATGGACCTATACTAATATCAATGATTAATGTTAGAAAGGTAATATTTCTATGATTTGTTTTGAAACCAAAAAATTTTAATTATGACGATGCGAATGCAAAGGAACCATACGAAGGCAAAGCTTACATACTAATGTAAGCTTTGCCTTCGCATGGTGTAGGATTTGATAATTCTAATTAAATTGTTCATATGTTAAATGCTTCTCTTCTTCATACTCAGATGTTTATTCGTTAAATATATAGATTCTAGTAACATAGTTTGGACAGACGACCTGATCAAAGTGGCGGGGAGCCGCTGGAGTCATGCCGATGGTCGTTATGGAAATCTTTGGGGGAGGCCTATGTCCTGCAGTGGACGTCCTGAAAGGCTGGATTGATGAACAGAGTTTCTAATTCTAGCATACCTACATAGGTAAATTCCTCATATTATTATTGAGAAAATATATAGTTAACCTATTAATTTTCATTTCCCCATCGAAACATTATAACCAGCTGTATTGTACAATAACAAAGACATTGCATATAAGTACACAAAGTATACAATTATAAATATATATATACAATCCATTGTTTGCACAAATGGTGAGCCATTTTAATATTCCGCTCGTACCTAAATATGTGTCATTTGAAAGTTATTATTTAATTATTTAATGCTTACTTACTATGTTTAGAGATGTTCAATTATTGATTATTAGATACATATTTTTTTAAATAGACGTTTGTCATGTTTAGATTATTTAAAATATTTATTTTCTATTTTCTTTATTGGAAAACATACAGAGACAAAGACAGAGATATATAAAACAAAAAAATCTTATTAACTAAAGATACATGAAAATGCCTCCTTATAGTGTTTTCACTGGGAACATATGTTATTATTTTTGCCAACACTCAGCAGTAAAAGCGACAAGAAAAAATAATCGATAAGTAATATTTATCATGCGTACATAAAAACGGAGGTAAACAAGTATTTGCAAAATCTTTACACATTAACATTCTTACATGTTCAATAGCAATTTTTTTACATTCATTTTGTAAGACGAAGAGGAACAAGAAAACATATCAAGATCATTCATATAGGTATTATAAAAACTGGACATTCTGTGAAGAGGCACACGAAGACCCGTATTGGTTCTGGCGGTCGGTATATGAAATAAGTCTTTTGAGCGTGTTGATCTGGATGGGATGCGATAATTTATTAAGCTAAGAAGTTCTGAACAGGCTATTTCTCCTACGCAGATTTTTCTTAACGTGAGAAAATCGATTAAATTTCGGCGCTGACTTAACGAAAGAAAATTGTAACGACGCAAAAGATCCTCGTAATGTTGCCGACCACCACTTAGGCGGAAATTTAGGATGCGTAGAAATTTCTTTTGAACCATCTCCAATTTATTTATGTAAATATTGTAAAACGGATTCCAGATGGGACAGGCATACTCCAATTGAGATTGCACAAGAGTTTTATAGAGACATACAAATGCGTCTCCGTCCTTGAAAGCCTTAGTAACGCGTGTAATAAAGCCCAGCATGCGGTAAGACTTACTGAGTATGTGGTCTATATGTTGATCGAGTATTAAACATTCATCGAAGTAGACACCGAGATCACGAATGCAGGAAACCGAATCCAGTTGGTGACCTCCCAGATTAAATACTGTTGGAATTTTGTTGTTCTTTTTAGAGTAAGTAATATGTTTACATTTATTATAAGCCAAAAATAATTTATTGCGTTTACAATAATCATCCAATCTATTTAGGTCATCTTGAATATGAAGTATATCCTTGGTATCAACAACATTAGAGTACAACTTTAGGTCGTCTGCATACAACAAGAATTTACATTTTTCAAAACATTGTGAAATATCATTAATAAATAAGTCAAAAAGCAGGGGCCCGAGGATCGAGCCCTGCGGGACGCCCGAGGAAGCAGTAACTTGAGTGGAAGTGTAACCGTTAATAACAACTGATTGTACTCGATTGCTTAAATAAGCAGCAAACCAGCGTAGCAGATTTCCCTTAATTCCATTAAATGATAATTTTTGTAGTAAGAGTAAGTGATCTACCTTGTCGAATGCCTTTTTAAAGTCAGTATATATCGTTTCTATTTGTTGTTTATGATCCAGTGCATTGAATAAGTAATTGGAAAAGACAAGAAGATTCGATACGGTTGACCTACCAGCGACAAATCCATGCTGTTGGTCTAAGATGAGATGTTTTAAACTCGAATAGATGTGTCGGTGTATTAAAGTTTCAAATACTTTGGGAATGGCCGAAAGTATCGAAATGGGGCGGTAATTCTCTACATCATTTCTCTCACCAGATTTAAAGATAGGTGTTATGTATGCTTGCTTCCATATATTTGGGAAGGAACCAGAACTCAAGCATTTATTAAAGATAATCTCCAAAGGGGTACAGAGTGTTTTACTGGTTTGTTTAAGAAAAACTGGGTTTATTTTATCCGGTCCTGGACCCTTGTTCTGATCGATGTTTTGCAAGGCAGCGCGTATATCGGATTTAGTAAGACGAATGCAATTTATATTTATGTGCGTGTTATCATAATGACTGTCTGTGAGAATATTATCCACATTGTATGCCGCAGCGGATGTTGGCTCGAACACTGACTGAAAATATTTTGAAAACATTTCAACTATAACATTTGGATCGTCAGATTTAGAATTCGCCAACTTCATGACACGTGGGTACCCCGACTTAGAATTTTTTAGAGAAGACGTGTATTTCCAAAAGTACTTAATATTTTCTTTAAGAGACTTTTCAATGTTAGCCGTGTAATTATTGTAGCATGTAGTAAGAAGCTGTTTCACTCGCGTTCGTAACAGGGAAAACTCTTGATAATCTCTTAGAGAACCGTAAGTCTTCCATCGCGTCCAAAGTTTACGCTTACGCCTTAAGGCTTGAATTAAACATTTAGAAAACCAGACTGGGTATTTTGTGGACTTTACTTTAACCAAAGGAATGTGTGTGTTAATAATGTTGTAAATATTTTCGTAGAAAATATCAATTGCTTTGTCCGATGGAAGAGGTGTCAGTAGAGTGAACCAGTCTATATTATTTATTTCAAAGTTAATTTGGTCATAATTACCTTTAAAAAAGTTCCTTTTAGCTAATAAGTTCACAGGCATCACGTTAGAAACAGATATCGAGCATACTATGTCTAAGGCCGGGTGATGAGGGACAACATTCAATAAGGGATCAGCAGAAGATTGAACACGATTGGGTATATTAGATAGTACTAAATCAAGCAGTTTCGCATTTTCGTTATAAATACTATTTGATTGCTTTAGGTTCATAAATGACATGGTATACATCAGAGATTTTGATGTTTCAGTGTGCACGGTTCCAAGAAAGGCGTCTGAGTTATCAAAAGACCATTTTATATATGGCAGGTTGAAATCGCCGATGATTAGAAAATTACTAAAACGTGAACTAGAATATACGTCACAGAGTTTTCGAAAATATGTATCATATGAGATGTTACTTAAAGCCGGTGGAATATAACATACGTTTAGCAACAGCCCCGAATTAGACGGAAAATATAAAAATATTTCTTCTATTTCAAGTGTTTCGAGTTCGGAAGTTCTCACAGCGTTTAATTCTTTTTTGACAAATACTAACACTCCCCCTCCCCCTTTCTTACCTGAAATTGTGAGGTTTCTATCGCGGCGAAAAATAACGTAACCATCTGCTAGAAGCTCCGCGTCCAAAATAGATGATGTCAACCAGGTTTCTACCAATATTATTAAATCATAATTACTCGAAAGAATATTTAATTTTAGTTCAGTGAGTTTAGTTTTTATGCCTCCACAGTTCTGATAAAATATATTCAAAGTTTTAGAATGCATTGTACTTTAGAATACATTGTATTAGATATAAGATAGAAATAAGATATAATTATTCCTTTTAACAATAAAACGACTGTAGAGTTAGTAATAGTGTTCGTGTTCCTCTCCGCATCAAATACAAAATTAAAATAAGACATTGAATAGTTAGTATAATTATTAAACAGGGAATAAACGTGTTTAAACGACGACAATTTAGCATGCTTTATAAATAAGTTTTTTATAATTAGTGTAAAGTTAACAGCTAGTCATATGATTTTAATCAAGTCATCAGTACATCGCACATGAATGACCTTGGAATCATCTGTTTTGCGCAACAAAATACAGCTATTTTTCACCCAAGTGTATTTATAATTTTTTTCTTTGGCTAGAATACGAGATTTACTAAAAAGAATTTTATTTTTAAGTGTAAGGTGTTCGTTTATAAAGAAGCGCGTATTTTTTGTTGCATCCGCGGCGTTTGTAGGCGCACCAAAAAGTTGAGCAGTGGTGAGGGAGCGCCGCGCGCGCGCGCCGGCGATCAGGTCGTCGCGTTGCCGGCGAGTTGTGAGTTGCAATATGATATTTTTTGGGCGGTCTGAGGGGATGCCTGGTGCAACACGGTGTACATTCCTGATATCGCTGTCTTTCAAATTGACGCCCACCAGTTTGCAAATCTCCAAACTAAGATGTATTAAATTTTCCCCCTTGCGTTCGGGTATATTTTGTATTTCGACGTTGCAACTTCGTGAAGCTTGTTCGAGGTCTTCAAACTTAGAGCTTAGCGTTTGCAAGTCCGCGCGGAGTGCATTATTTTCTTGTAACAACGTATTGTCCGATACAGATTGCAAATGATTTCCGTAGCCCTTCTCTAATTGCGTTAACCGCTCCTCCCAACAGTTCATACGTTTCGCCAGGTTGTTAATATCGTTATCAAATTTTTTGGAGACTTCTATGATGGCAGAGTTTAAATCTTCGCGCCATTGCTGCCGCAAACTATCGAGTTTTGTGTCCATATAGCGAGTTAGCGCATCGGTGTCTACATTCAGTATCGATGCTGGCGCCAAACTCGCTTTAGGTGAAGACGAAACTGGGGCGGCTGTATGCTTCTTAGCTTTGCATGTAGGACACTTCCATTTCAATTTATTCATAGGCAAAATTTTTTTAAAGTCTGATTCGGTCATGTCCACGCAATAGAAATGCAGAACCAGTTGGGTGCATAGAAAATTACACAAGCGGGTAATATTAATATAATTTTGTTCACGATGTATCGCAGTGTAAAAATGTCCGAGAAGAAGGTCGTAAGCGCCGTGCAATGAGCGTCGCTTACGCGTTTTAATAACACACTACGTAAACTTCACTGATTGTTGATAGTTTCGAAAGAAAAAATGTTTTTTTAATGTTTTTAAAGACTTACGGTGAATGTTTATACACTGAATTTATTCACTGATGTGCCAGTAACGAGTACACACAATTTTAAGCACTTATATATACTGTATACCACTCAAACTAATTTAAATGTTGGATACTAATTATTGCACTGCTACGTGACGGCGAGTTCGTTAAACGTATCCGTAAAAAAAAAAAAAAAAAAAAAAAATCGGTAATAAGGTATCGGAAATAGGTAATAAGTACTTAATTCAATACAAAATGGCGCCATGTTCTTGCATATTTTTAAGTACTTCGTGTGAAGAAGATTTCCATTGAGACAAAGGAAAACAGATTATATAAAAAACCGGAACTAAAAATATTAATTCCAAGCTTTAAATATAGATGTCGCTACTATAGCGAAATTCTACGTCCGTTTTTGAAATTATTTTGGTCTGTCAGTTTTGTTTTATCTATACTATAGTATACTATAATATTATAAAGAGGAAAGGTTTGTAATTATGTATGTATGGTTTGTACGCATAAGCTACTGGGCCGATTTCAAAAATTCTTTCACCATTAGAAAGCTGCATCTTCACTGAGCAACATAGGCTAGGTTTTATCCAGGAAATCTTACGGGAATGGAACTATGCGGGTTTTTCTTTGAAAACGCGGGCGAAGCCGCAGACGGAAAGCGTGAAGTTATTAACATTGATATACAATGAAGTAATATTTGGACAAAGCACGCTTTATTTTGGTAAGCTTTTTCGACCAATTCATTTAAATTTATTTTATTTCATATTAATTGAAAACCTAATATAACGAATCTTAATTTTACAATATAATCAATTGATACGCAACAGAAAATTGCGTAACTAATGTCTGTGTGTCTGTCAAAATCCTGTAAATGTATCTACAATGGACCGTTACAAATACCAAGGCGTTTCTTTGATTTGGTAAGTACATGGAGTACGGAACCGTTTCCGTTATACTATTGATATTCAAGTGACATCACTTGGTTAGTCAAACAATTTATTTACTAGGACATAGTACCTAACTATAAGTTGCACAACTTGCTGATAAAGTTCCGGATAAGCGAATCAACACTTTTTGGTTTAATTTTTCATATTACTTGTCATTTTTTACTATAAATGTGACTTAGAAATAGACTAGCGGATTTTAAACGTGATTTATTCAAATATGGGATTATACATAAATCCCATATTTGAATAAATCGCGTTTAAAATCCGTTAAAAAGTCTTTAAATTTAAGTGTAACTTCAAGTACAAGCTATTATAAGGCTTATAACTTCCTTTTCCTTTTCAAAACAATTTTTATGTCTATGTCAAACGTAAAAACCCAGACGTGAGTAGAAATAATTGTTCTACAATAATGAACCAGTGTAAGTAGATCTATCAAATGTATGACATTTCATACTGGGTAAAGACCAAGCTATATTGTTGTTTGTGTTTTCTTATCTTTATGAAACGCAGTCGTTTTAAAGCAATGCTAATATAATGACCCCGTTAGATTAGTGGTTAGTGCCTATTGTAGTAAAGGTCGTGGGTTCGATACTTACTATTGTAATATTTAATATACTTTTGTCTCTATATTTAAAGAAACGAACTCGTGTTTAATTAACAAAAGTAATTCTATGAAATTTGGTGATAAAATGGAGTCCTAAATCATATATATACCTATTAGGTATTTTTCCTTATGTGTAATTAATAAATAGTCAGGGTAATAGAAATAAATAAGACAAATAGTAGTGATTTTTTATATATATAATACAAGTACATAAAATACATTATCAAATATTTCATAAGAGTTATCTATATTTACAAATAAATATTATAATAACGATATTATTACATTTTCCCGCCTTCATTATATTATTAACTAAATTGGACCATGCTATGACACAAAATTATATTTAAAATAATACATAGTTAACAAAACTATTAAATTTAAACGGTGGTTAATATCTCGTTTAAAATCACTAATGTTCCGAAACGGATGCGCGGATGCGCCAAATTTAATTCAACTAAATTACATAAAAAACAATGTATTTAACAAAACTACTTCAATGAAAAATACAATATTCATTTGCATGTGTTTGTTTTGTTTGCACAAACCACAAAAGAAGTTAAATATAAAAAGGTATTTTAAATTTCAAGTTGCTTACTACAGTGCAACCTCGATATAACAAATCTGAAGGGAACAAATAAATATTCGTTATATCAAGTAATTCGTTGAACTGAGGTTCGTTATGTTGAGGTTAGGTTGGTCTAAAATTCGTTATAAAGAGGTCTTTTAACGTTTCTGATCCATTTCAACTGGAATCTTTAACAATAGTGACGAGCAGCAGTGTTCACATTACTTTCCAATTTAAATTAAACAAAAATGATCGTTTTACGAACAAAAGCATGTCGAAATCCGTCGCGACATGAATCACATACTATGAGATTAATAATCATTACATTGGTTGGAACTTTATATAAAGGTTTTGGGTTAACGAAATTCGTTAATTAGAGGTATTTATACTTTTCTTGATAGTTAAAAATTCGTTATAAAGAGGTTGTTCGCAAAAAATGTTCGTAATGTAAAGGGATATTTTGTATTGAATCTTATGGACAATTCAAGGGGATTACGAAAAATTTGTTAAATCGAGGAAATCGTTATATTGAGGTACGTTATATTAAGGTTGCACTGTATAATGATGATGATTTTATATAACGATTACATAATCATCAAAATTCATATCACATAATCAAATACTTCGCTTATGTTAGAAGTAAACACAAAACTTAGATCATTTGTGTGAAATTATTCATAGGGCTTACACATTTTAGTAAAACCTAGATTTAATTTTAGGCGGCAAACATTTTAATTTATTAATTCTTTTAATGCGATTACTATCATTATGAGAATCGAATATTTCTTCGTTTGTTTTTTTTTTCATAAAGAAAAAGGAACAAACAATAAAAATGTGTAAAATTAAACATTTATAAAAGCATTCGCAAAATATGAGATTTCGACTTTTATTACAATACTCACTAAAACTAATTTTGATTTTAAACCTATTACAATTATACACTTAAATTATTTACTTACTTTAACCGGTTAAAGTGATATAAAAATATAAAAATAACTTTTTGACACAACACACATACAAAATATAAATAACATAACCTAATACGTACCTATATATTTACATTATGTAATATCTAACTTAATTACATATTAAAGTGGACGTTATGCCTTTCAAGTGTACTTTAAGTTAAATCAAAAATAAAACTAAATGCTAAAAGGGTCCCATTTAACTTAGATATTCTAAAAAGTGCAGTCTTTAAAACCCATACGGCCTATATCTTTAAATGTCATTGGTTCACAAAATATTAAAAAAAAACTTCTATCTTCCACTTTATCAAATCCTTTGTCAAGACTTACAATGTAATATTATTGTTCTGTTTAAATAAAAAATTATACATGAAATAACTATTATAATAATAATTGCAAAAGTCGTTCGCATTTTAAACGATACATTAACCGACCAATTTAAACTTGTTGGTAAAAACGTAGATTTTTCTACAATCAATAAATAAAACTCAAATTATCTTGTTGGCAACCCTAGCTGATCGCTTGAGCTATTACATGATGTCATCTCTATACGCAACAAACGTGTTTTCAATCCATTAAAAACTTGGCCAAAACGTAGATTCAAACATGTTTAAATGACACAAAACATGTAGAATCTACAGCATTTCAAAACCTTTGAATCGTTTAATTAAATGTGATATGAATACAGCACCGATGTATGTATTACAAAGAGGGCCGATTTTTCAATATATCTCACACAATTCAATACAAAAGAAAGAGATAGACTATATCTATTACCTGAAGTGTATCTGCTCGAAAAATCAGCTCTTAATACGTTATAAAACTATTTGTAATAAGCGTTAATCTTTGGCCAAGTTTTGTACTTACGTAGATCGCCTTGACACCTTACAATAGAACCTTTTTGCTTTCAGATTCATTCTTCAACGTTTGAACTCTTCGTTTTTTCTCCAATGACTTCGACAAGGCTATCGCTACACCCATAGTGAGGAGCCCGATAATTGCAGTGAAGATCATACCTCCGGAGAGAACTTTAATCGCAATGCGCGCATACTGCGCAGCCACAGTCGAGCAGCCGTACCTTTCATTCGCCAATTTGTTAGTAAATTCGCATTCTATAGTGTAGGTATCCAGGAATCCATGATAATAAGTGTCACAGCAGGACATCGGGAACTCGTTCTTCCAATTCTTGTAATCCCTCGGACTGTCGGCACCACAGCAGTGCAACTTGCGCTCGATTAAGCCGAACGACGAGGCGACTTCACGATCGTTCTTCGACTGGAAGTACACATCCCATATGGTGTCCTTAAAGAAGTCGTCAGTGGATTTGTTGTCAGCGAAAACTAGCGCCAGGGTAGCAGCCACGATCATGCATACGACAGCTATTGATTGCGCAGTCACAAACATGGTAATAAAACCGCGGCTTCTCTTGTGAGCACTGGCGAAACCACAGCACGACACTCCAATCACCATCAGCGCGACGATCAGGAAGATCCATGGTACAGCTTGCGGCCAGTACACGGTGTAATCCAGCAAGTAATGGTTGCTATTCCGTAAGCTCGTGAAGTCGTGTACTTCACAGAAGAACCAAATGGACGCGGCCGCGATAGCCAAGCCCAGTATTGCGTAAATGGTATTTAGGACGTACAAAGCGACTTTAGACATGTTATAGCTCCCCATGGTTACGTCCGCACGGCACTCTCGTTTCAAATAGAATGGCGTACGAGTCGCTACAATGGTTATATAAAACATGGCCAATAGCTCGTATCAAGGTTGGATGATTCATAAGGATTAATGGAATCATATTGGTGACGTCCTGACGTTGATGAGGTTAGATACCACTTTTGTTGATTTAATTATATGGTGCAGAGTCAAGAGCATTTATTTATAGTTTGTTTCATACTATTAAGGGCTAAAGGGCAAATATCCTTGCCTTACATATCATGGTAATTTAAAACATACTATAGAGTTTATGTTTCCTCTATATAGAAGTAAAGTTACCTAAATGTTAACTATCTCATACAATTCAAAATAAAAGACAGAGATGATATGATGAATATAGGTATAATGGTGCCAGTATTTATGAAAAAATATCTTCAGAAATAACTTTATTACAAGCTCCATATTTCTGTTTCCCAAAGCAAGGCCATACCTTTGTCACATAATTAGATAAGGCATATTGGACGATTTCCTGTTGTTCCTTGCGAGTAGCGAGTAGCGAGGAGTTGACTGAATCACAGTTCTTTTCCGCATTATTCATTCTCATTCAGATGATTTTATGTGTCACAGATGTCTTGAACACGAGTATGTTATAAAATTCTACTCGTTAATTAATTATTATGTATGTAATTATTTAATCTTTACATCTAAATATATGTGTAGTAGGTACATTTAAGATTCATGAAAGTATCAAAAAACTCAAAACTCAAAACTCAAACATTTATTTATTCAATTAGACTTCTTCTAGAAGCACTTTTGAAACGTCATTACATATTTTTAACATTTACCACCAATAATGTTTGTAAAAATGAAGTGAAGTATTTTCATTTAGAATTTCTATGTGTATCTTGTCTATTTTCTTCCTTTATTAATCAATGTGATAAATCAAGAAAAATTACACACATAATATTATAAATGGGTATTTATTTCAATTTACATTTGTCAATTTATTGTAGAGCCGTCCTGGCAATATGCATTGAATAATTCTAATTACTTAAAATTACATACAATTACCTAAGTACTAAACCTAATGATTATGAACCGTAATGTGTGTTTCATATATTCTCTGCGAAATAATTTACAAATGCAACAATGATCGTATTCTGAAAATTGGTACCTATGATTAACATTTGAAAAAAGTAGAGCAAATAGAGCCTGACCTTTTAAAGATCAATAGGAACCAGACAGATATTTCCTATAAAATATACCACTTCAAGCGAAGAGTGAACCGGTACCTACTAGGGAAGCGCGTAACATCTTAGACCGCATCTAGCTTTCCATCAGGCGAGATTGTGGTCAAGCGCTTCCCTATCTACAGTAAAAAAAAAAAAAAAAAAAAAAAAAACTTCATTATTATATTTTTACAGTTGTGATGGAGTCTGAGCTTTTGAAATTATAGTTGGGTATCTTTCTTAAAAATATTATAAACGCTATATAATATTATCTATGTGAAATATAATTCAAACAACATACAATTTTTCAAAGTTTATTTCGCGAGTAACTGCTGTATCAATTTAAATCAGTGATAATATCAGTTTTAAAACATAAAACATTACTTCAGGAGACTTGTAAATTCAGGTAAATCCTGAACCAAACAATAACAAACCACACCCACAGGTTGTGGGGAAAATTTCCCGCTCGTTTATTTATAATGATGCAATACTTTCCTATTATTTAGGTACAAGGACAATAGCACGTAAACCATTAAGAACTAATAAAATAATAAATAACCTATAGGTAACTATTACTGTAAAGTTTCATCTTAATCCGTCTAATAGATTTTTATGAAAGATTATTAAACATTCGATATAGTTCTGTGCATCCATCTATACTCGCAAACTTTCGCATTTATATTGTTTGTATGTATTAGTAGCATTATTTTTGCTAATTTGTGGTAAATGATACTTCATATTATGTTATATCAATGCTCTCTAGTCTAGATATCTACTAAAACCACATTTTTATTTGTATTTTCTTATATAATTGGGTGAAATATCTATTTATTACGATAAAATACATAAATTGTAGAGCCGGCGCAGCGCAACATTGTAAAGTGGGTAAGTGCTATCTAGCACAGATTACTGAATATTTAGCATATAGTTGAAATAATGACTCCTAACGACTACTACGTGTGTTCCACTGCACGTATCGCGATAAAACACACATTCAACAAAATCTGCATTGTGATACAGGAACAAAGATTTTTTTGTAAGGAAAATAATATTATATGAATGAGAATAAAACCTAATTGAAATAATACCTGTGCAGTTTTTTGGTCATTGAAGCAGATTCAATATATTTTTGTTTAATTTATAAGGCTCCATAGATATGGAGCCTTATAAATTTTACTTAGATAGGTTAGTAAAATTCATTTATATTTTTTTAAACCAAATTGCTACTAAATAAGTAATGAATGTATAAACAAATGTAATACAGGAAAAATAAAGATATAACTTGACCACAAATCACAGGCATCCTATGGTTAACCTCTTACAAGGAACTACGGGGATTTACTTTTATAAGACATGACATTGAATTTTCGCTTTGCCTGGTAAATCAAAATGAATTTAATTCTATTTCATGAACACCGTGCATAAACTCTAAGATACATATAGTAAATCGCATAAATATCCACACACTCCGATAGAAAATTGGTAACCTTTTCCTTAGAAGTACCTACCTATAGGTATAACCGTGTATAAATTAAAAAAATCTATTTATTCCAAATAAAACACCACTTTATTTTCAAGTCCTTTATTCAACTTAGAACTTAGGCATCTCTAACATAGTATAACTAACTATAACAATTGAGTGGCAACCCTGGCTGGGTAAAAGTCTGAAGTGTCTCTGTGAATTTTTGTGTATTTAATATTCTAAACCTCACTAATTGATAGAAAAAGTGTATAATCAAGTATTATTTCGAATTATCTATACGTACAAATGTTATAAAAGTGGAGTGTTACGTGTAAGGCAAAACAACTGAATAAAATAAACAGCTGATCGAACAGTTGTAGTTACAAAATACCCTCGTTCCGTCATAATATTATAACGGTAAACAGTGCGGTGTTTCATTCGCATAACTTAATCTTCCATCCAGATAAAAATTATAACTAAATTCAAAAATATTATTACTAAATCGAATCACACGAGAAATAAACTTTTGATTTATTATCAACATAAATTTGAGGATTACTGATACCAACTTATAATAATATCACCATCTAGCGACGGAGCTACGTATCAAAACAATGACCAATAGATGTTCTGCCTGCGGTAAATTCTGTGGGAATATAGATGGCGTTAAGTGTATAAAATGTAATGCCTTGATACATAAACAATGTATTAATTTAAGCCCGAATTCTGCTTCTTTTGGGAAATATATGTGCAAGTCTTGTAAAAATAAAACTAAAAAATCTAACGATGATATTATGACCTCATCACAAGACTCGCAGGACCCGGCTGTACTGGAAACGGGCTCGTCTTCCCCTCTGGGGCAGGATATTAAGCTACTGCGTAACGAGATTTCTAAATTCAGGACGGAAATGGCTGGAATATTCTCTATTATTACGGAACTTGGAAAGCGACTAGATAGCATTGAAGAGCGCGTTAGTAAACTTGAGGAGCGTCCTATAGAATTACAATCCCCACATCCAAACAACTCCGAAATTACTGACGCTGTCGCTGCGTTAGAAAAGCGCCTAAACGATTCGGAGCAACAACAATTATTGCATGATGTTTGTATATCGGGAGTTCCAGAGACTAACGGCGAGAATCTTACCCATATTGCTATATCACTTGCTAATAAACTAAGTCTTAAACTAGACGAACGTGATATAGTGAGTGTGCATCGTTTGGGTAGACAGCGAAACATGCGAGAGTCTAGCTCGGACGGAGCTGTGAGCCCCGCGCGCCCCCGCACCATTGCGGTCCGGCTCACGCGCCGCCATGTACGCGACGAGTTCCTGCGCGCGGCGCGCGTTCGGCGCGGCGCCGACACCGCTGGCACGGGTATCGCAGGGGCTACGCGGCGGTTTTATGTGAACGAACATCTAACTTATTTCAACAGCAGGCTTTTCCATATTGCCCGAGAGACCGCTGCTAGTCGAAAATGGCGATACGTATGGACTAAAGAAGGTCGAATATACGTCAGGCGTGATTCGAAAGAATCATCTCATCGCATCCGTTGCGAGGATGACATAAATAAAATTTTTGGGCATGGTTAGGTTTGCACAAAGCTCCTGCACTTGTCTATTTTTGCTGTTCCATATTATGTATTAGATATAATAACGTGATGACAACTTTTCATTATGTTTACATTTTCATTAAAGTTTATAAACTTATCTATCCATATAGAATTCATATATGTTTTTATTTTTGTTTTTACATTTTATACGAATTTTATAAATGTATAATATTGTCCTCTAATGTTGAAGCGAGTTATATTGTATTTTTCCTAGTACAAAATTTTTTAAATACACTGTTTGGTTTGATTAATATTAAAATTAAAATGTACATTGTTCTGGGTTGTAAGTATGAATGCGTGATGATCTATGTGTATGCATATTATATAGTTTCAAGCTGTAACAGTATGGCTTCGGTTACGTCACGGTTTTATTGTAATGGATGTTTGTTTTCATTTAAGATATTATATAACAATATAAAAATTCATGTTGTGGTTTTTGGTACTTTTTACACAAATAATGTATCAAATATTGGTGTCTTAATATTGCGTACGTATCTCATCAACAAAGATTGTGTTAATATATTATATAGAATAAGCACTTGTAGTATAATTGTATTAAGTTTATTGGGTGGCGACCAAGGTCTGTGTAACATGGCATTGAAAAAAGACAAAGTTTATGTACGTAAAAATAAATATAATATTGTCTTAAACGAGCATTCATGTTTTGTGTATTGTAAACGATTTATAAGTTTATGCTGTGACAATCACACCTTAATGTACGACGCTCGTATCCAGCATTTAATTCAAATAATAATTTTCATTAATTATAGTGACACTATAAACACAAATATTCCATTTATTATAGTATACAGTATCACGTACAGAATTATACAGAGTATTATAGTTTTATCCATTTATCTTGTCTATATTTTAAACGTTATCGTATATTTCATTGTTATTCATATTACCCATCAATTAATTGTTATAATAATCTTCATTAATCATATAAAAGCCACTATTACATTTATCGTAGTATATATTATTATTATCCCAAACAGTATTAATAGTATTATACATAATATAGTGTTATTCATTTACCTTGTCCATAGTATAAACTTTATTGTACATTCAATAATTATTAGTCACATTCAGTATTAAAAATAAATTAAAGGTTGGTTTCATCAATCCTGGCTCTCTTGGAACCCATCATGATGAGTTTGTCGTCGCACTAGACCGACTTCGGGTGGATATACTGGCGGTCAACGAGACCTGGCTTCGCGAGGGTGAAGAGGGTCGTGCGCCACTTGTTCCCGGCTATAGGCTGCGACATATACCACGCTCGAGAAGTATCCGTAATCGCGGGGGCGGTGTGGGATTTTACGTGAAGGAGGGTATGGTAGTTAAAACACTGCAACATCCTATAACCTTGCAAGTCGAGCAAATGTGGGTGAAAACCACAGTTCAGGGTAAAACGGTTGTATTGGGAACAGCATATAGACCTCCTTGGCTCGATGTTCAGATATTTTTGGATGCCTTGATCGAATCTCTTGGTTCCTTCATGTGGTCCGACAATATAGTGCTCTTAGGGGATTTCAACATTAACTTTTTAAATAAGCAACACGTTTCTTTCTCCAAACTTGAGAGTTTTTTGCATACGATGAATCTCACTCAACTTATATCTGAACCAACACACTTCACGGATAAAAGCGAGACGTTGCTGGATTTGATATGCACGAATATTGCAGCATCGCACGTTGTCGTTGAGCATGTCAGCGCCCTGAGCAGTCATGCATTTGTTTCTTGTACATTAAATATACCCAAGGACAAATATATCCCTAGATGGATAACGTACAGGTCTCTGAAAGATATTGACATGGAGAGTTTTGAAGCGACCCTAGAAGAAGTAAGGTGGCACACAATTATGGAAATGAATAATGTTGATGAGATGGTTAAGATTCTTACAACATACATCCAAATAATTTTTGATCATCACGCTCCTCGAAAAGTGAAATATGTAAAACGCAAGCTTCATCCATGGATTACTGATACCATTAAATTGATGATGAAAACTCGAGACGAAGCGCAAGTTACAGCCAGAAGAAGTAAAGAAGGTAAACATAAGGCATATTACAAAGAACTAAAAAGTATCGTCAGCCAGGCTCTGCATAGAGAAAAGCAGTCATACTTTGACAATTATGTTAATAGTAATATCAATAACCCGCCTAAATTGTGGAAGCACATTAAGGAACAAGTCGTAATTAAAGCTAAAAAGGATAATAAGTTACCATCGCATTTCAATGATCCCGATAAATTAAATTGTGACTTTCTTAATGTTCCTGGCAACAACAAATCTGACCTATCGACGTTGACTTATTACGAATTTCACCGGTACTGTAACGCCACCTTCTCATTAAAATCTGTTAATGAGAACACTGTACTTAAAGCCTTACAAACCTTGAAGTCCCAAGCAGTTGGAGTCGATGACATGTCCCTGGATATGTTAAAACTTACTTCCTCCAAAATCCTGCCAGTCATCACGCATATCATAAACACGTCCTTCCGTACGCATCAGTTTCCTGAACTTTGGCAAAGTGCACTGGTACATCCTATACCTAAAAATGACAATCCATTGACCTCAAAAGATCTGAGGCCGATCAGTGTGCTTCCGTGTCTCTCGAAAGTGATAGAGAGGATAGTACACAATCAGTTAATCCAGTTCTTAGAGCAAAATGGAGTATTATCCGATTTGCAGTCAGGGTTCAGGAAGGGACGTGGTGTTGCCTCTGCACTGACTGAAGTTGTAGATAACATCCTGAAGGCGCAAGACACGGGCATGAGTACTGCTGTTGTGTTCCTTGACTACACTAGAGCTTTTGACACCATCAATATTCCGCTTCTTCTATCCAAGATGTCGTACTATGGGTTTAGTAAGGAAACAATTAGCTGGTTCGGTAGTTATCTCAACAAACGTACTCAAACTGTAGTCATCCGCAAGGAAGATGGTTCAATTGCATATTCCAGGCAAAGTAGCGTGACCAGAGGAGTTCCGCAAGGCTCCATCCTGGGTCCCCTACTTTTCATTCTGTATAGTACGGATATAACGCGCGAAATAAGATATTGCCGGTACCATTCATACGCAGACGATATACAATTATATATATCTTTTCATCCATCTCGAACTGTTGAAGCTATTGCCGAATTAAACTCAGACCTTCAGCGTATTTCAAAATGGTCGGAGAAAAACTCTCTGGTTATTAATCCTGCGAAGACCAAATTTATGTTATTAGGAACACCGATTTTGGTTGAAAAAGTGGCGAGATATAATCCGCTTATCAGTGTAGAGGGGCAGTTGATTGAACGCGTTAGGGAAGCTCGCAATCTTGGGATCGTGTTCGATGAAAATTTGAGGTTCGAGAAACACATTCATACCACCATTTCAAACTGTTTCTATAGATTAAAGCTGTTGTATCGTATAAAACCCTACATTACCGCACCCTTACGTTCAAGGCTGTGCGAGGCACTTATACTCTCGAAATTCAATTTCGCGGACACCATGTACGGTACAAGATTGCTTAAAAAAACTAAGACTGCAATACAGCGCGTTCAGAACGCCTGCGCTCGTTTCTGTTGGGACATACCTTCGAGAGATCACGTTACGCCATATCTGATCAAAGCAAAAACGCTCAACATGGAACGACGCAGACGCCTTCACTTCGCTGTCATGCTTTTTGAAGTGGTAACATCCCAGATGCCTAAATACCTTTACTGTAAGCTTGGGTGGATGAGTGACAGAAAAGGCTCGTACTTAACAAGAGGGTCCACGTACAAGCTACTTATGCCAAAGTTCCATACAACTGCTTTTAGAGGTAGTTTTGTATACAACGCAACGAAGTGCTGGAACAATCTTCCGCCGCCGATACGTGAATCAG
This sequence comes from Colias eurytheme, assembly GCF_061535395.1. Lineage (NCBI taxonomy): Eukaryota > Metazoa > Arthropoda > Insecta > Lepidoptera > Pieridae > Colias > Colias eurytheme. The sequence continues at coordinate 212,886 of NC_143006.1, forward strand.
TGTCAAAAAATTCTTTCAAATATAAATATAAAGCACACTTGATAAACGAATTCGTCAAACAAGCCTAGTTGCGTTGTATATCGGGCTAATATACATTTATTTAATGTTATTTTATAAGTATTTTCAAGTATATATATCTCTTTACTTTTATTTATTATTATTATAATGTTTTATTTTTATATGTTCCATTATAGTATATATATGAATATTCTGTAGATGATTTTGTTTCTATTTAATACTTATTATTTTTTCTGTATATATTTAGCAACAGTCACGGTTAGGGGACACTTTGGGCTTCTGCCCTGTTTTGTGTTGTGGGGGGCACTGAAAACCAGCGTTATGCCGACCATGTCGACATGACATATGCTGAGGGCCTCACCATTTAGGTCGCCACACTAATTTCTTTTCGTGTTTTAGTTTAATTATTTTTGTTCATTAGTCTTTATTTTTTTTTTACGTGTTATTTCTTTTTTAAATTTTGTTATGTGTATGTTCTATGTGGTGTACCTAATAAAAATGATTTTCTTTCTTTCTTTCTTTCTAGAACCAAGCATATACAAATATACATACAATTGTTCTAAAAACATTACACTCCTTTTACAGTATCGGGTAAAAGCAACGAGTTTTCAATTACAGTCAAGGTTGATGCAGTATTTATGTAATTTAACAAATTGTTTAAATCGTGTAGAAAAAGATCAATTCATGACTTTGTCCTTTGTTTTAAATCCTATAAAACACTATAGAGTCTGTATAGATCATAAAAAAACAACGGGGTAAATATAGAACGAACTATTAAAATATTATGTAGAGCTGTACATCAAAAAAAATATATCTTTCACCAAGTAAAGAATAAAGGATCTACTTGTAAGTTCTGTGTCGGTAGCTTGTCGTACCTATGCATAAATTTCATAATTTCAATGTAATAATATACAAATTATTTAATAATTAATCTTCTCTCTCTATCTATTTAATAAAAAATCTTCAAAAACTTAAAGCAAAGCTAAATAAATTATATTATTTAAATAATTATAGCTCTATCCTTGAAAACGAAACAAAAATAGTACCTAAATCCTAAAACCCTAATTATGCCACCGGTAGGGACCATTAATTTAACTTTTAATCAAAGGGGTAACTAATAAACAATGACGCAAAGCAGATACAATCTATTCCAAGTATTTTGTGGTTATACCGCGAAGAATGATTCACACTACGCGTAGTACAGATAGTATAAGAGGTGATTTCATTCATGGAGCAAAAAAACTATAATAAAAAATTGGAGCCTGTTTTGGAACGGTAAATGTTGTATTGGAAACTATTCGTGAATGAGTAAGAGATCTAGATACTACTAGAAAGGTCATTTTGCTGATATTTGCCTAGCGTCATCTATATCTTTCTAAAAATGAAACCCGTTTCGCGTTGTCACGGCATCACGTGTGAACGGCTGAACCGATTTCGATAATTCTTTTTTTATTATATTCCTTGAAGTACGAGGATGGTTCTTATGTAGAGAAAACGTAAATATGTACCACGGGCGAATTATTATCTCATCATTAGGCCACCATTTTTCTAACTGTAGGAAAGATAAAAATTCAATCCATATATTCTAACCGTTTCACTTTCAAAACGTGTCATAGAAAATACAGTTTTATGGTCACTTCCCATACATACAAATAAGCAGAACATACTTTATGGTATATGACTCATGTTATTTAAATTCCTTGCATAAAAATACACACATTATTATATTATATATATATGAACAGAATGACGTCATGTATTTCCCTATTTACTATTTTATTAGTGCCTTTTGGTTCTTTATATGATTAATAATATTTTAATTACTTGTACCTATTTGAATACGTGTTAGGTGTTACGTTTTATGTATCACTAGCTGCGTCCCGCGGTTACACCCGCGTAAATGATATTTTCCTCTAAGTCGTAATGTTCCTAGGGGTATGTCAGTATAAAAATAGTTAAAGTTACTCCTTATAACATCAGCTATCTGTCAATGAAAATCCCATCAAAATCGGTCCAGCAGTCCCAGAGATTAGCCTGAACAATTAGACGGACAGACAAAAATTTAAAAAAATGTAATTTTAGTGTATAAAATAATTTAAATTATTATTGTAATTAATTAAATTATTTTGTAATAATTAGCTCTTAAACTAAGCGGTTAAACTAGATAACATTGTAGTTATGAATGAATTGTTTTTACTCATGAATGACGTTAAACACTGTTCAAAACAGTTTAAGTACTAAATTATACCACTAATTTTAAACCTATGTTTGAGTAATTGCCAATTATTTTAAGTAAATGAATCAAGTATATTTGGAAACAGCAAATATATATAGTTTTCTGTAGAAACTGCTTTCCGAAGCGGTAAATAATTTAAAATTTATTAATAATTTAAAATTTATTATATAGGTACAGTATATTATCAATTATCACGACTGAAAAGCGCTACTGAAAGAAGTTTTGTTGATAAATAAGAATTTGAGTTGAAGTTTGGTGAAACTAGCCGATGCCGATCTTTTATAAAAACTTTTAAATAACTGAACTATTTTTGATCTCAGTTTCACTTTCATGTAAAGATTACTTTTTTATGAAAATGACTTTTTTATTTCCACAGCTAACCAGCAGGCGAGAGTGTGATCAATCGCTTCATTCCCTTGTTCATAATAAATGAAAATAAAAAAAAAATGACAAATCTTCTTTTCAACACAACAACAAGGCGTTTTAAAGGAAAAAATATACATCCTAGTAGGATTTCTGTAATTGCAATTTAAGCCCCTAAATTGCTCAATGCTTTGATATTCAAGTAAGATAAAATACAGATTACTGATAATACCGTGACCTAGCTTTAGAATTAAACCTAATTACTATCTAATTACTCAATCCCAGTATTATGGGATAAGAAAAGGAAAAAAATTCATTTAAAAACTTATCTACTACTACTAGTTACTTAGAAATTTTCGTGTTTCAATAACTATTTATATACTAGCTTTTCGCCCGCAGCTTCGCCCGCGTATTCAAAGGAACACCCGCATAGTTCCCATGGGATTTTCGGGATACAAACTATCCTTTGTGTTAATCCAAGTTTCCCTCTATGTGAGTGCTAAATTTCATGAAAATCGGTTCAGCAGTTTATGCGTGAAGGACTTATAAACAAACAATCATACAAACATTCGTTATAATACGATTTTTATAGTAGAATTTTACTTTGCCCCACTATTACATCAAATTTAAATACAAATTCTATTCCTCAGATACATAATATTACAATACTTTATTATTAATTCGATTGATTAATACTTTATTATTTTCGATAAATTCTCTACATATTCAAAAGTTAAATTACACACGAATTAGGTTATACAATAAAAATATTTCCCAAGGGTTGCAACCCTTTTAATTTGATGAAATATCGATTTATTCGCGTGTCCAGAGATACTCGTTTTCCCCTTTGTGTTATTTTATGGTAATTTTTGATAACTACGCAGTTAATTTTCGTAGACATGTAATTTATATAATAACGAGCGTGCAAATAATTTAATGGTGTTTAAAATATATTTCTTAATTCACTAATGTTAATGAAACGATTTTATTATTTAACTTAAAGGTTTATTGAGATGATAATATTATGTAATATTGACTGACCGGTTGTCTTAATTGGCAGCGACCCTGCCTTCGAAGGCAGAGGTCGTGGGTTCGATTCCCACCCAAGGCAAATATTTATGTGATGAACATCGATGTTGTTAATCTTATATATAAAATTCTCGTGTCACAATGTTAGTCTGCATTCTCCTCCGAAACGGGTGGACCGATTCTCATGAAATTTTCTGTGCATATCGGGTAAGTCTGAGAATCGGCCAACATCTATTTTTCATATGTACCACGGGCGAAGCCGAGGCGGACCGCTAGTCTTATATATAAAATTCTCGTATCACAATGTTAGTCTGCATACTCCTCCGAAACGGGTGGACCGATTCTCATGAAATTTTCTGTGCATACCGGGTAAGTCTGAGAATCGGCCAACATCTATTTTTCATATGTACCACGGGCGAAGCCGGGGCGGGCCGCTAGTTATCTATATTAGTATATATTTAAAATTATATACTTATGTACTTATTTATCAGCCATCTGGTTTCCATAACGCAAGCGAAAGCTTAGTATGGGATAGTGCAGTGTGTAAAAAAATGTCCTGAGATATTTATTTTTTTAGTATACCAATCATGTATTGTGAGACACTTTGTTTATTTTTTTAACTTAGGTAATTACTTAGATCCCATAATTGTACAACAACCGTAAAAAAATGTCTGTGCTTTCATAAAAAATAATGACTAACTCATCCTTTGTATCAATATTACATAAAAGGTACAGGAATTCAATTCCGCGTTCAGTTCTCACGCAGTTAAATAACAACATACATGTTAGAGCAGCATTGTCTCGACATGACTGGCTAAAAAACTTTTAATGGATTTTTATTCAATAAAAGTATATAAATATTCACCAGCTGACAGAACATTCGGCTTTTTGGCACAATTGACAAGATCTCGGATTCTTCATAATAGTGCATTATACTGCATAATTCTGCATAAACGAGGTACTGGTACCAGACGAAATACACATTGGAGATATCTTCTTCTTTATATATAAAAATGAATCGCAAAATGTGTTGGTAAGCGCATAACTCGAGAACGGCTGAACCGATTTCGATAATTCTTTTTTTATTATATTCCTTGAAGTACGAGGATGGTTTTTATGTAGAGAAAACGTAAATATGTACCACGGGCGAAGCCGGGGCGGACCGCTAGTCTTATATATAAAAATGAATCGCAAAATGTGTTGGTAAGCGCATAACTCGAGAACGGCTGAACCGATTTCGTTAATTCTTTTTTTATTATATTCCTTGAAGTACGAGGATGGTTTTTACGTAGAGAAAACGTAAATATGTACCACGGGCGAAGCCGGGGCGGACTGCTAGTCTTATATATAAAAATGAATCGCAAAATGTGTTGGTAAGCGCATAACTCGAGAACGGCTGAACCGATTTCGATAATTCTTTTTTTATTATATTCCTTGAAGTACGAGGATGGTTTTTATGTAGAGAAAACGTAAATATGTACCACGGGCGAAGCCGGGGCGGACCGCTAGTCTTATATATAAAAATGAATCGCAAAATGTGTTGGTAAGCGCATAACTCGAGAACGGCTGAACCGATTTCGATAATTCTTTTTTATTATATTCCTTGAAGTACGAGGATGGTTTTTATGTAGAGAAAACGTAAATATTATGTACCACGGGCGAAGCCGGGGCGGACCGCTAGTTATTTATACTTTTAATTTTATAATAAGAAGAGTATATTATATTCCTAGTATCTTAAATCATTAAAACCATTTAAAACAACCACACAATTATGTTTAACTCCATTATCATTAGAAATCCACTAAGCATTAAACTGCTCTAAGTAAATCTATCATCTGCAGATATTCGCACTTACCCATAAAGGATTCCAACGCTAATAAAATAAAAAAAATAATAAAGTTAGCAATGAATTAAGTTCTAGACTTGAACGGGGAGCTGTTAATCAGAGGTCTTCATTTAATAATCAACTCTGAGAACTATATTATGTCCTAATTAGCAAGTCTCCGTTTTACGACACTTTAATTTTATCGAGCTTACAGATTTGATAGATCGTTTTCTTATTAGCAATTCTTATTAAGTAATTAATACCCTTGTGATTTACCAAAGAGAAAATAAACTTTATTATTTTCATTTGTAATTATCTGTCTGCAGAGGAAATTTTTCGGTAAACGATTCAGTAGTTTTGAAGCTAATGAAAATCTTCAGAATTAGTCTCGTTATAAATCTCTTAAGCATTTGATGAAAATTAGCTTATTCAATTTAAAAAATAACTGTATTTGTAAATTATAGTTTAACTACATTCTTAAATTTATTGTATTTCACTATGCAACTAAAAGATTCGACACAGATAAAAGGTGGAGGCAAAATTGTAGTTGCTGCATTTGATCTCCAAAAATGTTTACGGATTCCAAATTTAATTGCATCTGTAGCATTTTATAAAAGAAACTTTGGTCTTTTAATTGAACAATCCGCAAAGTTACTAGGTACTAAACGAACATTCCATTATGTTTGGTATGAAGGAATAGCTCAATGAGGTGCGGATGAAATCGCATCATGCTTATGGCATTTTATTAACGGTTTGGCAGAAGAAGTAGAGTAGCTTATTTTGTATTCAGTGTTGTCCAGGTCGTAATCGGAATATTCTTGCCTGTTAAACAGACATTTAAAGATTGATTAAAAAAAGAATCAGCACCATCTCAGTTCCCCAAGATAAATGAAAATGACCAGCAATCGCTATGATGTAAAATTAATGAATGAATCTGACTTTTTTCATTTTTCGAAACTATTGACTACTCATTTTATCAAAAGAAATACTGCAATAGACAAAACTATATTTGTTTGGAACAGTATTTTCTGGTTGATGTATGAAAAGTCCATCGACGTAGATTTTAAATACACTTTGAGTGAAAATGAAGAGTTCGGTATTTCTGGTTTAAGAGAATTGAGAAAAGAGAGAAGTCTGCGAAGTAGCTTTGCCATTGGCCTATCAATATCGATGCTCTGAAATTCAAAGTCTCTTAGATCTCCTGCCATTAATTGATCCAATTTATCATGATTATTTCAAATCATTGTCACATGGTCCGTCTAGACACAATCATAATATGACTTACAGTGACAGTGATGAAGACTATCGAGGAAATCACATTTCTCAGCTTTTTTATTAGTACTTATTTGCAGCAAATCATACTCCTATACGCTTAGGTATACGTAATAATATTATGGTTAAATCTATTTGTATGGAAGACGTTTCCCCTTATTGTTTATTTTTACATGCCTCTTTATGTCTCCGTCGGAAAAACAATGAAAAAAACTTTCCATTAAGGTAAAAATAGGAATAAATACTTATCTAGAGTACAAATAAATATGCTCGAATTCTCCGAAGTACCTACACACGTTTTAGACATTTTCACATTTTTTCTTTTGGTACAAACATGTTAAAGTAACAATTACTCTTGAACTAGAACATTTTTTTTTGTAAGTGTTCAAAACTTGAACATAATAAACATTTAAATATCCTAAATTTGTTTTACTCAAGAGTTTATTCCAATCTGTAGCAACAGGGTAGCAACATTTTGCACTTATGTGGCACCAAATACCACAGATTTTATTTCATGCTTTTAATTTGCATGCACTTTATTGTGCATATTAGAAATTATAACGAGTATTATATACTTAGTACTGCCCACGGCTTTACTTGCGAAGAACCGATGTTTATACTAGATGATAATCAGACTATATCTCATTATAACATGTTGTCCGAACCGGTTGTCTATAGTTTTTTTTTTTTTTTTTTTTTTTAATTGTATGATTTTGATTTGTATGTAATTTAATTATAATTTATGTATTACTAACATAGTTCCTAAGTTTAATGTATACTAACACAATTATGGATAATTATCTGAAAATAAATATATATTATTATTATTATGTGTATCTCATCCATAATACTCGGGTACCATCATAAGGAAGGTACCCGGTCCTTTGGAAGGCTTACGTGGGGACACGGATCCAACACGCAGAGGCCCTTTCGAGAACTTTACTGTGTTGTGGGACACCAGCCGCAGCCTGCCCATGACTGCACTATAGAGATACAGTCCTAGGCAGTCCGCGGCCGATGTAGGACTATTTCGAGTAATGGAAATCAAAATAAACTGGGCTATAGAGTGGGATGTTAAATGGGCCGGTATTTGGGAACTATTGGAAACTATGGCACCTGCCTTTCTACTAAAAGAAAGTAAAAATATGTTGGCAGGTGGTGACTAGCCCTCTCACTGTATGGGCCCCCGAAATAAGTCGCTGCAATAGTGCGACAAGGGGGCAACATATTGTGAGCAGCTAAGGGTGGAGAGGCGTCCCTGGACTTTAAACTACGATCACGCGCTCCCTGAGGGTCCAGCATCACGTGCCCACTCGCCACTTACGCTTCGCATCCACCCTTCGAGCTAAAAGCTCTCGCGACTCCACTCTGGCCGGCCGGTTAAGGCAAGCCAGAGGTGGGGGTCCTGTCCTCGTCAGGCTTCACTCCGACCGGCCGGTGAAGGCGAGCCGGAGATGAAGACAGGGGCCTCCCCCAGGAGCACTCGGTTCCCGCGGGGTCGCTACTCCCCGACACCCCGCCACAAGGTGTCCTGCGGGTTGACTGATTGCACGGGTGGAATATCTATTATCACGTAAACAATAGATATCCCAACCGTGGGCGATGGGGTCGTCACATCCCTACGCCCTTATTATTATTATAGTTTTGAAGTGATAGAGTAACAACATCCAGAAATTTCACCAAACATCCAAACTTTTCCATTCATTATATTATAATATTAACACAGTAGGTGTAATACTGTAATATTATACTATAGAATTGAATGAAATCAAAACATAAGCAATTTTAGTAAATAAATAACTGAACGTGTAGCGTCAACGAGTGTGCATTTATCAAGGTCAGAACAATAACATTGTAGTATGATTCAGCATTTCAACGTTTCCGAGTTAATATGTGAATGAAAATATCTTAAAAATACCACAATGAATGACAAGATATACACAATTGCGTTTTATAGGTTGAATAAGTTAAAATAAATAAATAACTAAATAATAAAAACTTACTAATATCTATCCAGTGACCCGCTAATTCATTTGTCTCAAGGGCAATAAAAACAATATAAGTAATTATTTATTTAACACTTTATTTTGCAAGAAAACAGGTACAATAAACTTATCACTATTCAGTGTTCTCTGCCAGGCAATCAAGGCGAAATATTTTGTAAAAATATATTTTTTTGTCTTTCACGCGCGTATACTTACCACAGATAACAAAAAGCTACAATCTATTACAGCACCCTTCGAGCACTTTCCCAATTACACGAGAGCTTAGAAGTAAGCCAGCTATACCCCGTACCCGCTTGATTTATATAGCTCTGTGGATAATACTGTACAATATAATATAATAGACTGTGTAATACTGTGTACTGTGTAGTAGTATATTCAGAAAAAAGAAACATACGAGTTTTGGTATAGTCAAGTTCTATATTTCTCGAAATAATATAAGTCCTACTTGTCCATTTTACAAGTAGCTAATATTTACTATTTCATAAAATAATCAAAGAAATACCGTTTATTATGCAATAGGTACTAGCTTTCCGCCCGTGGCTTCGCCCGCTTTGTCTAAAACATAATAAATTACCAAAAACCTTCCTCTTGAATCACTCACAAATTACTCAATCTATTAAAAAAAACCGCATCAAAATCCGTTGCGTAGTTTTAAAGATTTAAGCATACATAAGGACATAGGGACAGAGAAAGCGACTTTGTTTTATACTATGTTATACTATGTAGTGAAGAACATGATTTTCAACCAGTCTCCAAAAAAAGGTGTGGTTGTTAATGCGGCTGGTTTTTTATTTTATACAATTAATGACCCAAAACGCATTTTTTAAAGAAAGACATTATAGTCTTATCTATTATTAGATTTGCATAAAAATAACTATAAAATAAACATTGTATCAGAATTTTAGAACGGATTATAACACAACGTATTACCTGTTTACGGCCATGGTTATTTCATTCCAATAAATCTGCATAGCAAATTTTATTCAAAACGGCTGTGTAGATTTTGCGTGAAATTGCAACAATCACATTCATATCCATTCACTATTTAATAATCGGTTAGTAAGATTACAAAACTGTTTACTTAGATATTACAAAGTTCTGTAATATAATGAAATAATCGGATAAGGATCGATTTCTTTTTTAAATTTTAAAGGGTATATTCCGTAGGTCATAGAATAGGTTGTAAACATAGGTTGTAAACCATTTGTAGATATGTCTGTGGTTGTAAACCATTTGTAAACTGTTATTTAAGGATGTCCTGATTGAAAAGAGTTTTCCAAGCTATTACCTACTTATCTAGTAGTTATTCAATAAATATATAAACAAATAGCAAAAATATTAAACATTGCTGTTTATAAATATTTCCCCTAAAGTATTGTGAATGTAATGAGCATGAATATAAAAAAAAGAAATGTGTACAATTGATTTGTACAATTGCGCAAAAACGTGTGATCGAGCGGAATTTACTGCACACGCCGAGAAATATTCGCTTAGGTATTATACCAAGGTATTACAGTACAAGAGCTAGTGATCACTTTATTATAAAATTTTGTCACCTAATGCATCGTACTACAAAATAACTAATTATAATTTTGCCTCCTCATTGTGAGCATTCTCGTTTGCATATAAACTGTCGACTTTAAAATAAATAAATCTACATTGATATAAAATAACGTTAAAAGTAGGTATAATTGCGATGCGTGGAAGACATGCACTGAAAGGTTGAAGAAATGCGAATGTAGATGAATACTACACATTCTTATAAAATAAATGAATGTTATACAATTCTATAATCCCAGTAAAATATTAATAGCAGTTAAGTATTTTGCATCGCTGAATCGCACTAAAAAATTAACCCACAAGTCATTGTGGGTTAATTACTACACTATTAAATAAGCTAATAGCATATTTTATAATAGGATGATTCATAATGAAACCTACAACTTTAACATTTTTAAAATGATAATTAGAGTCGTTTTGTTTGTATTTAAATTTCTTAAAAATAAATTTAATTTAATCTCCAGCTCTTATTCTACCCAGTGTAGTGATTGAAAACACACACACGTCCCTCTATTGTTCCACTTCACACCACACCTGGCGGATAATCGAATATAATAATAATTTCACCGACTGCGACCATAAAATGTATAATATTTATCGATTCCTACTTTAGTATAGTTGTATGGGAAATGCAATCGGAAGTTTGAAGTTCGATACCCGGTAGAGCTTTTCCATAGAGAAAATCGATCAGTAGAGCAAATGTGATGAGATAATCTGTTCCTTTTAAATATTTAGAACATACAACTTTTAAATAATTAATTTTCTATATGTATTGACTTACATCGAAATCAATTTAGCTTTACAAAACGTGACAGTAAGAAATTATTTAATTCGCACATAGATACCTATGTTCTGAATTTATTATTCTACTTCATTACATTGAAATAAACATCTATTTCTTTCCTATTATATTTTACCTTCATTAGTCACTTAATACATGTGAATGAGCATGAAATAAAAAAACTATTTAACTAAAAACATGGACTTACTATTTTGGGATTTGGAAATACCGTTACCTATTCCAGCGCTATACAGCTATGTTTTTACACCACAAGATTCGATTCATATCAAAGATATGCCAAAATGTAGGTACCATAGGTTTGGTCCTTTGTTTAATATTGTCACAATTCGGCAGGTGTACAGTTGCAGTGAATCATAATCGCTATTAATCACACCGTTTGTTTTACAATAGCTACTGCACCGCAAAACCGCAAAGATATAGAATTCTAGATGTGATCACATAGGTACCTAGTACCTACTAATAAATAATAACTATAAAATATAACTTTATTTGTCTCTTCACAACATTGCTTGCAAATAAGTCAGTGAGTTTATCATCTAGTGTTGTGAGAGACAGATGCCTGAAATAATAAATAAATATAATAATAGTACAGGTGGAAAGTTATGAAATGCTGAATTAATTGCCGCTTCAATACTACTTTGAATTGTCACCGTAATAATTTAGTTATTTTGAATATGGACGGTATTTGCTACTCTTTATGTACATATTTTTGTTTTGTAAATGCTTTTTAACAAACAATTCGCAAGATTGTTGAATTTCAATACTATATTATGACCTTAAATAGAATGAGAAGGGATATTCTACTAATTTATTATGCTACATACAATTACTACATGTAATATAGATATTTCCTTAGTTCAGAACGTGATTCATCAGCCCATATTTGTTCCAAACAGTCAACCAGGCCAAATAGACAATAATCGTTGAATATTGTCCATTCCATCAATTCTAATTCCACGCAATGAGTCAGATTCGCACGTGACCATTGTATATAATGACTGACTGACTGTAAGTAGCACCTGACCAATAATGCTAAGTGAAGAAAGTGCGAAGTCAATATTTGTGGTTAAAATTATAGCGTATGTAATTCCAGGGCATGGTCTTTCTATTCACCAAGTTTAAGCCAAATCGGTTCAGTAGTTTTAAGCGTAGGTACCTAATCTCAAACTTAAAAATTGATTCCTTCAACTAGCTTTCCTTCAGAAGGGATTTTGGGAACTACAACATATAACATTTCATTTTTCATTTTTAAATTTGGTGTGCATATAATTTGATAGACAATCTAGTTACTAGTAGCTTGAGTAGCCACTCTGAACAACATGCACAATACACATACTTCAGCAAGTTTCAATAAAGCAATAATGTAGTTTATCTTTTTATTAATTTCTCCCAATGCTATGATACAATACCACTTCATTTTCTTCCTATTTCTCTACACTGATATGCTTAAAACCCCTCGTCATGATGCTAATAAATCCAATTTCCGTCGTTTGTCCTTCACATCCGATTCTACGAATATCACAATCCTCATGAAACCGGTCTTAAATAATACATTGTACTACAAGTATACTAGCAGTTATCCGTGGCTTTACTCGCATGGTCAAGAAATGCCCATAGGATTCTCATATTTGTATATTTTTAAGTTATGGTTATATTTTTAAGATCTATGAAATTACCATGTTTTTTGGAAACAAATATATGATTATAATATGATTTTAGGAATAAGATCAAGATCAAGCTTCTCCGCGTTAATAATAATAGTTAAAAAAAACTAAAAATCACGCTTTTTATAGAAACCGAACTAAAAAAATGGAATAATTTTATCAAATTAGTGTATTGTCATCGGTCCTCAATAAATCTACAAAGTTTGAACGAAATCTGGTCGTTTAAAGTGGGTCAAAATCGCGCCCAAAGAAGTCGGTTACAAACAAACAAACATACAGGTGAAGCTAATATAAAGCGTGTAAAAAGTAGCCTGTATCAAACCTCCTAACTATAACATAGACACGAAAACCGTACCATTAGACCTCATTCACACGAGAGCTTTTTTAACGTCCGTTAAAAAAGCGTCCAAATAGAACAATAATACACGCCTCATAAGCGAAGCGTTGAGGTGGGTACTACTGTCACTTCGCGCAAAACATCTGATTTTTCAAACTTAAAATGTCTTTATGTATCATACATTGCACTTGTAAGATAATACATACACACACATATTAAGAAAAAACACTATTTTTAACATTCATGATATTTTTGATGTCATTTTTGTTATTTAAACTAGTTAAAAAACAGTTTAAAAAAGTTCTGTCTTGGACGTCCGTGTGTCTGTATGTGCGGAGGATTTTCTTGTTAACACGATAGCGACCGAAATACTTTACTAATCGAGTCTTTTTTTTTCTCTTACGCTTGAGTATGCTCAGGAATAGAACCCTTTCATTTTTCAGGGTCTGATTCGATGTGGTTTAATTGTTATTAAATAAACAAAAATAATAATTAATAAATAATTATTAAGTAAAAAAAATTATGAGGCGTGCACTTTTGGATTTTCCAAATTTTTTAAACTAGGTTTCCGCCCGCGACTTCGCCCGCGCAGTCAAAGAAAAACCCGCATAGTTCCAGTTCCCGTGGGATTTCCGGGATTGCGTTATTTTCCCGGGATAAAAGTAGCCTATGTCCTTTCTCGGGTATCAAAATATCTCCATAGCAAATTTCATGAAAATTGGTTCAGTAGTTTAGGCGTGATTGAGTAACAGACAGACAGACAGAGTTACTTTCGCATTTATAATATTAGTAAGGACTTGTATTTTCTCAAAAGCACGTGCTAATTTTATTTAAGAGTCGTAGGTACATAGTATAAAATGAGTGATAAAAAACAATTCAATATAATTGGTAAAATTTTTAAACAAAAATTCGTAACAAAAATCAAATCTAACAAGGTTACTGTTAGACCTATTATTTTCAATAAACAAATCAGTTGATCTGATAACAATTTTATGTAATAATATTATCTGATAACTTATCAAATTACATTTAATCAGGTCACAATGGAAGGATGCAAATATTCTATTTTAGATAAAAGAAAAATTAACATTAAAGCTTCAAAAACATAAAACTGCTTACCGATTTTCGTTTTACATATTTTCACTTATAGTTTTTGAGGAAAGTTTTGGCATAGATAATAGGGATAATACAATAGGTACTATACAATACTAACTAGGTTTTAGTATGTTTCAGTACAACGCAGGTGCAGCCGCGGGCGGAAAGCTAGTTATTTATAAAATAGTTAATTCATCAATTTAATCTAATTATATAATTTAGTAACTACAACAAACATAATGTCCCAGATGAATAATTAATATGAAGTTTGTAGTCTAGACAAGTAGCCTAAAGCCTTAATTAAGGTCATTTTATTTATTTTTTTATAAAGTAACTAGCGACCCGCCCCGGCTTCGCACGGGTGCAATGCTGATACAAAATACACTATAGAAAAACTGTGAACGTTGTACATATACGTATAAAATTAAAAACATAGCGGCCCGCTCGACTCGCCCGATAGCCGGGCGGCCGGCCGGTACCGCCGCAAACGCTACGGGCTCTTTCAATTTATGCGTTTCGTATCGGACCGCTACAGTGCCGGAGCGGTGCGTTTGTCGTACGGCGCACGGCCGGTCGTTTGTTTTCATACAAAATGCACGGTGCGGCAACAGTGCGGCGTCCGTACCGCGAACGCTCGACAGCAGGACGGCAACGTCGCAAGTCCCATAGGTATGTCGGAAATGCAATAAAGTATCGATGTATATCTTAGATCATTTAAGTAACAGTTACTTAATGATCTAAGATGTATATCGTATCAATGTTTTTTGAAAATATCAATATCGATATTGATATTTTTATTAAAAAATATAGATATATCGGTATGATTTGACAGAGAATATTCGTGCTCTAAAAATTAATTTTTTGGTCTAATCTAATTCAATCACAAATTCAATCATCTTGCATTTCTACGGATACTCAAGTACAGAAATACGCGCGTTTTGAGGTTATAATATATAAGTTAGCCGTGGTAATAATACGGACGGGCAGTTGAAGAGCACTAACAGTAATGTTTCTTCGTCAGCGTCCATGGCTTAACTCCCGTATGTATTACTTTACTCTTTGGCTTAACTGGTGTCAAATAAATTTAAAACAGCACTAGCATACAAACGCACGGCAGTTAGATACGCTTTCAATTTAAGCGTTTGGTAACGGACTGCTACCGTACTGCAACGGCACGGCAGCGGGTTATAACTAGCGGCACGGAAAACGTGCGGCAGCGGTCCGATACGAAACGCATAAATTGAAAGAGCCCTACGTCCCGCAATTTTTAAATCTGTAGGTAATATCTTCGAAAATATTCACTTAAATCATACGGTGTAAAGGGCCATATAGATCTATATTAAATGAACAATGTATTCAAGGTATTTAATTGGTTAAGGATTAATGCTGTATTAGTTAAAATCGCATCGAAAATTAGCCATTATTGGTCGTAAAAAGTAAATGACAAAAAAAAGTTATTGTGGGTTATCCATAAGAGATAGACATATACCATCGCGGACTTTTCTGTAGACCTTTTCAATGTGTGTAATACTTAGTACATTATTTTGATAAAACTCGTAGGGTTCAGCCGTTTGCAATGTAAGCGGAAAAAATGTAATTTTTTACGACATCACATTACAAACCTCAAAAATAACAGTACTTCTCCACTATTTAATGGATGTTATTATACATATAAACCTTCCTCTTGAATCACTCTATCTATTAAAAAAAACCGCGTCAAAATCCGTAGCGTAGTTTCAAAGATTTAAGCGTACAAAGGCACATAGGGACATAGGGACAGGGAGAGCGACTTTGTTTTATACTATGTAGTGATGTACGTCTTACCACGTCTTACTAACCGGAAGCATGAAAACAAAATTCAAAAAAAGTATTGCAAATATTTCTGACATATTATATTATTTTTGTTTTAATAATGCAAACAAGTAAATTGTCCATATTTTACCAAAACTGTGGTGGCTTAAAAACAAAACTTAATGAATTAAAATTAAACTTACTTGCGGCTGATTACGATGTTGTAATATTGGTGAAGACATGGCTTTCCAATAGTATACTTGATTCGGAAATACTCGTTAATAATTATTCTATGTTTCGCCGAGATCGAAATCTTAGTATATTTAATAAAAAAGGCGGTGGGGGTGTTTTAATAATGGTTAAAACTTAAAAGTTCAATTAATGTCTTGAGGAGGTTTGATTTGGAGGCCGATAACCTGGAAGAATTTTATTATATATTTACATTTTCCATCATACTCAGATTTGCTTTTATGTGCTTGTTATATTCCGCCAGTTTCTAGAAATAATATTTACGATAGATTTTTTTACAAACTCCATGACATCTATACAAATTGTACATTCAGTAATTTTCTTATAATAGGTGATTTTAATCTATCCTATCTCAAATGGTCATCGGACTGCCCCTCGTCGGACCCACTATCATGTGACACGGATACGGCTAAGTTATTATCATACACTATGTCCTACCTTAACTTAAGGGGGCGCATACAGCAAAATAACCAATCTTCTATTAGATGATACGTGTAATATGCAAGACCAAATCTAAAAAATAAAATATATATCAAACTAGATGATATGTTCAACGATTCTGTTTAATCAAAAACATAAAATATTAAAATTTAATCGATAAAAAAAAATCACCAAGTTAGCTCTAATTTTCACACTTTTACGTTTTCTACTTGACATGGTAATACTTATTATGATTTTTTTTTCATAAACAATTATATTAAAACATTTGCAAGATATTTGTCAGAGCATTTTGTGTAATTACTTTTAGTTTTGGTTTTATCTGCGATAAACCACTTTTGGCGCTCTTTTTTTCTCGAGATAAACGTTTGATTTTGTCACGATAAAAGTGGTTTATCGCAGATAAATCCAAAACTAAAAGTAATTACACAAAATGCTCTGACAAATATCTTGCAAATGTTTTAATATAATTGTTTATGAAAAAAAAATCATAATAAGTATTACCATGTCAAGTAGAAAACGTAAAAGAGTGAAAATTAGAGCTAACTTGGTGATTTTTTTTTTATCGAGTAAATTTTAATATTTTATGTTTTTGATTAAACAGAATCGTTGAACATATCATCTAGTTTGATATATATGACGGCGCGCCGATAATTATAATTCGATGATCGAAGCTTCTGAAAGATGGAAATACTATCATTTGTTTTACGTAAAGGCGGGAACCGCTTCCGAAAAAATTACTGAACATATAATGAAAACTTGTAAAATCGATAACTGCACAGTTGAAGTATTAAAATCGCGAGGTAATTATTCGTCTTTTAAGATTGGCGTACTTGCAAAAGTATCTCAGCTGATTATGGATGTCAACAATTGGCCGGAGGATGTTTGTATAAAGCCGTGGCGCAATAACTTTCGTAAACAAAGTAGTGATCAATAAGTTTTGTTATCTGACTATTACCTATCAAAATTGCAGAGGTTTACGCAGTAAAACTACGGAGTTTAGAAAGTCGGTGTTTAATTCGTCATCACACATCTTTGCATTAACAGAAACATTTTTAAACGATTCTGTGTGTGATTCGGAGTTATTTCCCAATAATTATACAGTTATAAGGAAGGATCGTGCAAATAACACAGGTTATGGAGGTGTTTTATTAGCGGTACGCAGTGAGTATTTAGTGAAACGTATATACGATGTAGATGGTCTTTCAAATGATAAAGAAATAATCCTGGCTTTGTTATCATACAAAAATATTAGGTATTTGTGTGTTGTAGTATATATTCCTCCGAGTTATAATGATAACCAATTTTCGAATATCTTATTTGTGATAGAAAATGCAATATGTAAATTTTCACCGATAGATGTACTCATTTTAGGAGATTTTAATTTATATTCCATGAGCAGGCACTCAAACGAGACATTTAATTGTTTTACAGCCTTTTGCAAACTAAATCAACATAATAGTGTTTTAAATAAATCGGATAGAATGTTAGATCTTGTTTTGAGCAGCATGTCATTGCAATACGTATCTGTGAGCGGTGATATACCACCTCTCGTACCCATGGATGCACACCATCCACCACTCGAAATAACAATAAAGTGTAGGCGAGGTACAGCCCTCGTTAGTAAGGATGAGGAACCTCCTCCATCCCAGGAATCTTTAAACAAATCTTATCAATATTTTTGTGACTGGAATTTTCGGAAAGCTGATTTTAGTTTATTATATTCTATTTTTGAGAATACAGATTGGTCTGATATTTATGCTATAACAGATACAAATGAAGCCGTTGACTTTCTTTATTCTAAAATTTGCAAAAGTTTAAGCTATTGCGTACCTTTAAAAAATGTTAACAAGCCAGTTAGTCGTTACATTTATCCTACTTGGTATACGGCGGAGATAATTTATAATATTAAAAATAAATATTATCACCACAAAACATACAAAGCAAGTGGTAATTTAGTTAACTTTGAACTTTTTAAATATTATCGTGCCTTTGTAAAGAAATTGATTAACAAAGCGTACCAAGATTATACAAATAGAATTGGTAGTGAGATTTGCAATAATCCTGCAAATTTTTGGAAATTTGTCAAAGAACTTCGTAAAAGCAGATGCGCTACGGGTTCATATAATTATAACAATAAAACTTTAGTTGGACAAGATGCTGTAAATTCGTTCGCTGAATATTTTAGTTCTGTATTTTTGCAAAATTCTCCCCGCTTAAACGCCGAAGATGCTTTACAAATTTCTGATTCAAATTTTAATAATTCTTTATATGTACAAATTGATAAATTTAAACCTTCTGAATTAAAACTTGTCAGTAAAAAATTAAAGTCGCATTCCGCCGCCGGACCAGACGGTATCCCGCCCTTCGTAGTTAAGGATTGTATATCGGTTTTTCTGAGTCCCTTGTTACACATATATAATTTATCCATCCAGCAGTCATTATACCCCACTGTATGGAAAATTTCCCGTGTGACTCCCATACAAAAAAATAGTGATAACTGTGATATAACTAACTACAGACCCATAGCCGTGTTGTCGACATTTGGTAAATTATTTGAGATGCTACTTAATAATAGAATCAAACGACAAATTGAACCTCATTTAAGTGATTGTCAACATGGGTTTAGATCCAAGCGATCGACCACAACTAATCTCACAAATTTTTTAAGCTATGTAAACGCACGTATGGATGAAAAGAAACAAGTTGACGTCGCCTATTTTGATTATCAAAAAGCTTTTGATAAAATAGACAACGACATACTATTACATAAATTTGCTCTGTTTGGCTTCAATCCGAAGCTTTTACAATTTTTCGCTAATTATCTAAAAGATAGGAAACAGTACGTACAGTTAGGAAATTATAAATCATATATGTATTACACGAGATCGGGTATAAGTCAAGGCTCGAATTTAGGGCCAACCCAGTTTTTAATTTTAGTAAACGATTTGCCAAATGTAGTCAGCACCGCTAGATGTCTGATGTTTGCTGATGACCTCAAGTTATACTTAACAGTTAATAACTTTACCGATCACCAAATGCTTCAAAATGATATAAATTCTGTTGCCCGGTGGGGTGTAGAAAATAGTTTGCTTTTTAACACTGAAAAGTGCAAAATGATGACCTTTTCGCGCTCCCTAGTGCAACAAAACTTCAATTATAAACTAAATAATTTAAATTTACAGCGTGTTTCAAATATTAAAGATCTAGGTGTCACCTTTACAACTCGCTTAGATTTTAAAGAGCATATAATAAACTTGTGTAACAAATCCCTAAAAACGCTTGGATTTATAATCCGTACTAGTCATAATTTTGATAATATAAAATGTGCCATCTCTCTTTATATCGCATATGTACGAAGCAGCCTCGAGTATAATTGTACTATATGGGACCCCTACGAACATAAATATATTTTAATGCTCGAAAAAGTCCAAAAAAATTTTGTAGATTTATTTATAAAAAGATGTACGGATACTATCCATACATTTATCCCTCCTTATTTGTTTACGGCATGACGGGCTTTATGTCACTGGAGTCACGACGCAAATATTATATGTTAATACATATGTACCAACTGTTACACGGGGGCGTGGACAACCCAGACGCTCTAGAGCAGATCTGTCTAAACGTCCCGCCTAAGATCATGTACAGCGTGGCGGGTCCTCGGGACGTGGGCCTGCGACGCCTTCGCGACTTGTTCACCGTCCAGTCGGGAGGGCGAACGAAGAGTGGTGGGAATGCTCCCCTTATACGAGGAATAAAGCTGCTCAATGACATGCTAGCTCACAGCAATGAAAGCGATATATTTTGTATAAGTTTGTATAAATTTAGAAATATGATATTGTTATTTCTCAGTTATGAAAAGTGATGTAATTTTGGTGAGTAACTTGTAATGTTTTGGGTATACATACATACCTGTAAATTACTTGTGATGAAAAATAAAAAATTACTTGTGAAAATTACTTGTGAAATTACTGTACTAAATAATAATTATCTAGCATAGTTGATTTCACGTAGTTAAATTGTTTGTTTTGATTGTCAATGTATTATGTTGTGTTGCCAGTAATGAAAATATTGTGAAGTAAGGTAGACACATGACATGATAAAAATAAGAGCGGGTAGTCCCGAATAGGGTAGTGGGTTGGCACGATGGTGACAGCTGACATTCTACTGTCAGTTGTGCACAGAGGCGCACGCGTACTAACCTATTGGCTCTTAATCTGTTTCCATCTTGATTGTTACGCAAAATTGTGAAGTACTATAAACTTTAATAAGCTATCTGATTGGCGTTTGAGAAAATAGTGAGTTTATTTCGGTGTTCCCATCACTACTAAACCACTGCTATGTCTGATAACGGAGATCATACCGCCGAGCCTTCCGACGTTCCGTTATCAGAAGTGGGATTACTCCGTGCATCTCAGGAGCAGCATGCAGCCCACTCAGGTCAGATTGAACCACCTGCTTTAGAAAAAGAGTGCGACCGTTGGAAAACACTGTTTGAATTGCAGCAACGAAGTTTGACAGATTTGATACGGGCAATTCAAGAACCTCGGCTATCTGTATCAAAAATAGCTTTACCCGAATTTAATCCTGACCTTCAGGGTAGCGATGCTCGTGCTTGGTGCGAAACAGTTGACCTATGCTTGCAAAAAGAACCACTTTCCGGTGGAGACCTGATAATAACCATGAGTAAAGCACTCAAAGGAACTGCGGCATCATGGCTAGCACAGTCTAAGTAGTTATCCTGGAATAACATGGGCCCAATTCAAGGATCTATTTTTAGCTAGATTCGATTTCGTTGAAACTCCTGCAGCAAACTTATGGCGATTGTTTAATGGAAATCCAAAGGAAGGTGAATGCTTATCCTCTTATGCCTGCCGATTTATGAGTGCAATAATGGCAAGATGGAAATCTTTATCAACGGAACAAATTGCCATTGCTGTTACACTAGCACACGCTGCAAAAATCGACCCAAGATTGCAGAGATTGGCTTTTACAACGGAAATAGACAATCGTATAAAATTACAACAAGAACTTATGGCATTTACGTTTAGAAAAAGAGGACCTCCAGCTCAAGAGCAGGTGACATCAGCTGTAGAAGCAAAGAGGCCGCGTCCCGAAAACTCTCGTAGGTGTTACAATTGCAACAAGTCCGGACACGTGGCTACTGAATGTCGATGGATTGGTAATCGTGATGACACTAAAGCACAAACCGAAACTTCAAGCAGCTCTGTAACTCATGCTTCAAAGGAGGGCAGTGCACCGAAGACGACCATCACTCCAACCTGCTTCAACTGCGGTGAACAGGGCCATATCGCAACGCGGTGCCCCGGCAAGGAGGCGAAATCCAACGAGACTCGAGTGGAACGTCGTGTGGATATCTGCGCCATCAAACCAGCTACTGATCATCTTTCGGACGAAACCGGTGAGAAGTTTGGCAGTTGCAAGCCTGTGTGGTATTTTAAGAGCCTGTGTGGTATTTTCAGAGCCTGTGTGGTATTTTAAGAGCCTGTGTGGCAGTGTTAGAAGCCTGTGTGGTATTTTAAGAGCCTGTGTGGCAGTGTTAGCAGCCTGTGTGGCAGTGTTAGAAGCCTGTGTGGCAAATAGGAGCCTGTGTGGCAGACAAGAGCCTGTGTGGCATTGTTAGAAGCCTGTGTGGCAGTAAGGGGCCTGTGTGGCAGTAAGGGGCCTGTGTGGCAGTAAGGGGCCTGTGTGGCAGTTAGGAGCCTGTGTGACAGTTAGGAGCCCGTGTGGCTGCTTGGAGCCTGTGTGGCAGTTTGTAGGCTGTGTGTGATAACTTATGACGATTTATAGTCTGTGTGACACTCAAAATATTGCGTAGTTTGTAATTAAGCTTATGTGACGTAATTGGACTTATATTGCGCTTTTGAACTGTGTGCCTAGTTTTGAGTGTGACCCACTTTGGTCAGGATGCCCAAGCGGTGCTTGATGTAAACCATTCTCGTTTGCCTGTTTACAGATGATGAAGATGAGCGAAATGACTCCACACACGAGGACGTGTGAATATGCAGGACGGCCGTGACGGCGCGCCGATAATTACTGTACTAAATAATAATTATCTAGCATAGTTGATTTCACGTAGTTAAATTGTTTGTTTTGATTGTCAATGTATTATGTTGTGTTGCCAGTAATGAAAATATTGTGAAGTAAGGTAGACACATGACATGATAAAAATAAGAGCGGGTAGTCCCGAATAGGGTAGTGGGTTGGCACGATGGTGACAGCTGACATTCTACTGTCAGTTGTGCACAGAGGCGCACGCGTACTAACCTATTGGCTCTTAATCTGTTTCCATCTTGATTGTTACGCAAAATTGTGAAGTACTGTAAACTTTAATAAGCTATCTGATTGGCGTTTGAGAAAATAGTGAGTTTATTTCGGTGTTCCCATCACTACTAAACCACTGCTATGTCTGATAACGGAGATCATACCGCCGAGCCTTCCGACGTTCCGTTATATATTTTATTTTTTAGATTTGGTCTTGCATATTACACGTATCATCTAATAGAAGATTGGTTATTTTGCTTTATGCGCCCCCTTAAAGCAATATAACACTATTTCAAATGAGAATAATAAAATACTCGACCTTATTCTAAGTAATATTGTAGGAACATCTGTTTGTGTTTCATCATTAAAAAAACCGCATCAAAATCCGTTGCGTAGTTTCAAAGATTTAAGCGTACAAAGGGACATAGGGACATAGGGACAGAGAAAGCGACTTTGTTTTATACTATGTAGTGATTTATAGCTAATTATACAATTACCTAGTTGTGAATGAATAAATAAATTCTAGATGTCTGAAAAAATCGCAATAAAACCACTTTGTTTTAATCTATAATAAAGTTTAATTGTAAACTATTAAACTATAAATAAAAATTTATTAATTTATTAATAATTCAATTTTAAATAAGGTGAACCAATAAGCGAATATCAATACTAATAAATAATTTAATTTCTTAGTATTGATATTCGTAATCTTATCGAAGATAATAATCTATCATACACTATAGAGATAATTAGATTCAGTAGAGTATTTATGTAAATAACACTTGTTTTGTGATATTTTGAAAAACATGTGTAAGTAGCAAATTAATTTATTTCTAATTACTTTTTAATTGAAATCTTCAACGGTATAACTCAACGATTTTGTTTCGAATAACAATTAGTAATAATTTAATAATTGCAATTGCAACTGATTATTAAATATATGTATCTATTACTAAAAGAAAAGAATAGGCAGGCAATTCCATAGATTAGGTACAAATTACTTGTAGAGAGCCAATAACATAATTTATATTCACTGTAAAACCATTGTAAAACCAATTTGTAACCATAATTATTCTGGCAAATATTTTTTTTCATTTCATTTCATTTTCACAACATAATATGTTTGCACAACATAATGTCAAGGTTTTAAAACATAATAAGTTATAAAAGTATGCATCATTAAAAATTTCGGCCTTAATAACCAGAACCTGCGGCTTCGTTTGTATGAAACCTAGGTAAAGTATAAATTTAATGTATATAAACACACATACTCTACTAAAATTATTACTTAAAACTGAAGAATATCAAGAAATTGTTACAAAAATCCATCCAACCATACATCCACACAAGTTTTCACATCTATCATTGGAAAAAGCACATTCAAATCAGCCTGTACCTAACTTCAGGGCTGCTCCTTCTATTGCTAACTTCGGTACAAAGTCTACACACGCGGGAGCCCCCCGCCCCCGCGCCGCTCACCCGCAGCGCCCCTCAGGAGAGATGGTTGGATGTCAGACTTAACCATTTTGATGCTAGCGACACTAGGAATTTTAGGATGGTAAGTTAGTAGTAACTAGTAAGCATATGAAAATTGTTCGTTAAATTGAACGTTACCAAGATGATTTTGAGCAACTTTAAATAACAGTTGATTAAATTTTTAAATCGTACTTTTTTCTAATTTACCATCTCTCACAAGTAACAAATTTACAAAACTGTTGTAGTAAAATAGTATGTTTTCAAAGTACCTACTACCTGTTTTAAAAACTGCTAGATATATTTTCTTTGCCTCCTCTTATATTATTATCCTACTTCAAATGAAAAATAGGCTTTACTGTATTTTTTTTAATTTTTGGATCTAAATATATGTATACAGAATTTTATTCAGATCCAATCAAAATTTTAATGTTACATAACGACATAAGTCCATCCACCATCAAACTTTTAAATATTACAACAGCAGAACTTACTAATAAACCAATTCTAATATTATGTTCTTAATTATTAAGTATTTATCTTACAGCGTTACTACTACAACGATGAATTCACAAGCCAACACAGCAACATAGTAATATTTGTAGGGGGGGAGTGGGAGATCTCCCCCGGGTGGACACAGACCGGGCTGGCCTATGAACTCGCTTCGAGGACTGGCAGCGGCCTGTTTTATACTGAACATCGGTACTATGGTAGTACTAGGCCTACTAGGTAAGTTCTTTATTTATCTTCTTTAATTACTAATATTATAAAGCTGAAGAGTTTGTTTGTTTGAACGCGCTTATCTCAGGAACAACTGGTCCGATTTTAAAATTTCTTACGGTGTTAGATAGCCCATTCATCGAGAAAGGCTAGGTCATAATATAATATCATCACTCTAAAACCAACAGGAGCGAAGTGGGAGCGAAGCTCTGCGGGTAAAACCGCGAAGCGCAGCTAGTTTTGATAAATTGCCCTCTGAAGCATTAAATAAACAACGAAGTGATAGTATAATTAAAAAATAGACATTGAAAAGTACCTATTTAAAGATAATAATAATTAAAACTTTTGATAATTTTGCGATGTGAAGGTACTGTATTGCAATTCGTGTGTGCAAGTACAAAGATTTTAACAATAAATCTAAAAACGTACCTACGATTTGAAAAAACAAATTTCTTTCATAAACTTTCATGGTCTTCTTAGCTTTGCACATGACTCTTATAAATGCTACAAACAAAAAAGTTATTATTTTAAAACTAAACCTCAAAACCATTCCCTCCTTTCAACTAAATCGGTTAAACAAAGCAGAAAATGATATACCAATAATGAAGTTTCACGCCGAAACAAGCCGATAAACATAAAACCGCATTCGGCTATAACAATAACAATGAAACTCTGGTTACCGGTAGCTCCGGTACATGCAAATTAATGCTCGGCACAGGAATCGAACCATTCTACATGATCGTTGAGAATACGATTGTGTTGAGGCCGCCTGTCACACCGTATTTATTGTTTTAATACAGTATCAAAAATTTGAATATACATTTTTATAGTTTATTTAACGACATACAAGTAGACATTTAATAAAATCAAACTACAAAAAAATTAGTTGTAGCCTAGCCTATTCAATTTTGTAACTAAAATTATTTATATTATATCGTTTAGTTAAAAGCACAGGAATATTGATTCACAAAATAATCGATATCGTACAATCTAAAAACCTCATAAAAATCATATTCATTCGTTCGTTCATTATTTTAGCATAAAAATCCTTGCTAATAAATAATTATATACCGTTAATTTGCATATTAGAATACTTTCGCTTATAATCTAGAATGAAATAAAAGGTATACCATGAACACAACCTAGGCTAGTAAATACAACACATGGTTGATAAAGTACCTTACCATATAAATCTAACTCTACTAAGGTGAACGACACTGAGTCACTCCATGATACATAGTATATTTACATAACTATAGTATGCATAGTATATGAGTCATGTCACAGCTTCTAATTAACTGTGTAAATGTTTGACCAATAATTTATTGGTAATGGATGTTGTATTTAGCGAATTTTTTGCAGTCAAATGTTATGATTCATAATATTATTGTTGTAGAGATAAAAATGATGATACTTTCTAATACCTTAGTCATTTCCGCTGTATACAATTATGCTACCATCTATGCACTATAACGAAATGAAAAACAAACCTATGTTACGAATAATTTTAATGTTTTTTCTTTCTCGTGTGAAAGAGTTTTCAATGTCGTAGTTGTTTAGAGTATAATAAATATATAAGAGGGACCAAATGAAATGAGAGATCTATCCGAAGCTATGATTTATTTAAAATTCATACATATTATTATGCTATGCTAACTTAAAACTACACATACTACAACATACATAAATATCCAAAATATGAATCCTCTTTTATAATATGAATGTAAATAATATACAAAAAACAGCTGTAAACACCTGTAAAATAAATATCAGTGATGTCATCTCTGCAGAAGCTAAAATTCAAAAGTTTCAAGTTTGAGTTTAATAAATCCTGTAAATTTTAAGTATGTACAATTACAGCATCAAAAGTCACCGACGCTCCTGGAGTCGACTTAGTTACAATATTTGTAACTCTAGAACGGCTTTGGTGACAATTCGGTGTGACAGACGGCCGCTCGAACAGTACACTATCAACCATAAACGTTAATTTGTCGCAGTGGATTCCAAATCACGGACTAATCCCATCCCGATGGACATAACATTATATGTATTTATATATTGTGGGATTAACGGTTCGTAATATACTAGTAGTTACGAAGTAACTATTCTCTAATCTGTGCTAGTAGCATATGGCTTTGTTCAGAAATCAGAGGTATAAAATATAATATTATGATGATGATAAATCGTCGTAAAATACATTTTTTTACTCATGTCTCAATGATGAGCGCATATTTGTATGATATTAATATATAGGATTAAGAAGAAACCACTCACCCATTTTAAATTAATATGAAAATTATGAATTAATAAATACATAGCAGATTAAAAGCGCCCTCTTGTCTTACGCTTTTAAGCCTTTTTCAAGCTTTTTCGCTCGAAGCTTTTCTTTCTCTACCAAAATCAAATACTTGACATTTAACAAATTGACCAACATATGAACTTTTATCAATAACATCTTTTACACTTTAAAACTACATTACATTCAAGCCATAGTTTTGAATGATATGACGCATTGTCAATTGCGCGCCAAAACGGGGTGGTGGCGGGTTGCCAACATGGAGCCATGGATCGTCCAGTTACCTCTGAGTTATTGAAGGGAGGTTTATGCAAATGCATTTAAAATTCAAATGGCCACATATTATAATATAATACTAGTATAGTATTATATGTACTTGTAATAGTAATATTAGTATAATATTATATTATTATCTGTGATATAGCGACGAATATAATGTACCGATAGTTTAATAATTGAAGAGCTTGATGAAAAAAAAACAAATGCCTGTTAAGTTTAAACTGCCCAATGATATTGTTTTCTAATACCTACATTGATTGTATAGACAAGCGCTTTGCAAGCACAAGCAACAAGCACTTTGTAATATAGTGGATGAAACTATAAAACATAGCAAAAAGCCCTGACTTTAATATAAAAGTTGAAAGAGGAAAGGTATCCCGTATCAAGCAATGGAAAGCTTATAATGTACTAGCTATGTTGCGCGGTTTCACCCGCGTGGCTCTGCTCCTGTTGGTAGCGTGATGATATATACTATCTATGATATATAGCCTATATTATAGCCTTCCTCGATAAATGGACAATCTAACACCGAAAGAATTTTTCAAATCGGACCAGTAGTTCCCGAGATTAGCGCGTTCAAACAAACAAACAAACTCTTCAGCTTTATAATATTAGTATAGATATGACGAATCAATTGAATATGTAAATGTTAAATTCGATAAATTTTTCCTTATAATCTAAGTGTAATAAATAAATAATAGCGTATCCTGTATACTAGTTATAATGTGTTCATATCAATTTCCAAGATGACCCACATAAGAGGAACCAAAGTTAATTGGCTGCCCAGTGACCCACTGATCTGTGATCTACGTTGGGATTAGTCATACAAAATTAAGCTTGTAGAAGTGGTTTGGTTGTAAGATGAAGAAATAGATAGTTCTGGGTTCAATGTTGGTAGAGGAAAAGTTAGGAGGTTTTAATTTATATGATTTCTGTTTTAATCGACTATTAAGTAGCAAATTGCCTCGATATCATTAACCGTTATTGCGTGAAAGAAAAATAATGATAAATCTTAATCCATCGATCAGCTTTCGCGCTCAAATAATAATAGTAGAATTTTCTCTTTGCTTATATATTTTGTTCCACTCAAGCTTGTAAACCTCTAACGGCCAGTTACCACTATTACAATACATTCTGCACAGATAGATAAATTATTATTTAAATTAACATAATATTATAGGCTCCATTTGTGTTTATACATTTTATTTTATTATTAAACATACATACATACAATTACAATTACAATTTATTACAATATACAATTAATATTCATGTAAAATTATATAATTATATAAATAAAAGGCTACCAAAACAATTTATACAAGCCAATGTTTCCCTAGCTAGGTTACTGGGCAACCTGTGTTTAGGAGAAACAGCTTGCCTCTAAAATAAATTCACAAGAAGCCTCTTAGCAAATACTTAATTATAATTAAAATTGGTTAGAATAGAGAGTAGAGAAAAAAAAGATATGTATAAATTTAAGATGTGAGAATGCTGGTGTGTCGTATGAAACTGTATCGTATGAAAGTATATATATTTGTGCGTGTAAGTGTGTGTGTGTGTGTGTGTGTGTGTGTGTGTGTGTGTGTGTGTGTCTGAAATATTATATTGTATTTAAGCAAGAGTCACGTTTACACTTTAAGCCAGTATCTCAAGAAGTTGTTCTGTCTCGTCATAAGTTTTTCCTAATAGAAAGACGCGTACGGTTAATTTACATTTAGAATACGGTAAGGCATAGATGCTAAGACTATCATTAATTTTGTTATACAAATAGGGTCCGAGGAAGTAAAAGAACCTCTTGGTGAACCTGCTATATGGCCGAGGAACAGTGCAGATTTTGTTCTTTCGTCGAAACGAGATTGTAACTAGAGGTGTTAATCGGTGTTGTAAAATAATAGTCTGTAAAATAAAATGTTGTCTAACGGTGAGAACCTTCCAATCTTTGTACAGGTCGGTTGTACAATACTGCATAGGTTTAAACGTGGAGACTTTCATAACTGCTCTTTGAGCCACCTCGAGGGGCTTCAGTATGGTTTTTGCGGCACCTCCCCAACATACAATACAGTATGTGACAATAGATTCGCACAAGGCATAGTAGACGGTGCGTAGAACGGCAGTGTTCGTGACGTGTCTCAAATTTTTAAAAATATAAATAAGTTTTCTGACCCTAGTTGTTAGGAGACCAATATGAGTTTTATAATTTAAAAGTTTATCCAGAGTTATGCCCAAGTATCTAATATTATCTACAGAATTAATGGTTGGACAGTGACACAGAGCTGTTGTTGGCATGTGACAGGAGTGAGCTTTTACTGAAATTGGTGTTTGAGGTTGTGACTTTGAAGAAAGAGAAAAGGTTATTAGTTTTGTTTTAGAAGTATTCAATGTCAGGGTGTTAGTAATAAGCCACTCATGTATATAGTTAAAGCCATTTTGTGCGGTATTTTGAAGTTCAGACCACGAATTTGCGAAGAATGTTACAGCAGTGTCATCTGCAAAGGATACTATCTTAGCGTTAGGTATATAGGCATTACAAAGATCGTTAATGAAGACAAGAAATAAGGTGGGTCCAAGTATACTCCCTTGAGGTACACCAAAGTGAATAGGAAGCTCCTTACTTGTGTAAGCTCCTATTTTTACCATTTGTGTTCGAGTCGCTAGGTAGCTCCTAAAGTAGTCCAGTTGCGAGCCTCGTATACCCATTATTTCGAGTTTATTTAGAAGCGTGGAAGTTCGAATGGTATCGAAGGCCTTGGCGAGGTCGAGGAATATTGTAAGAACCTTGTTTTGTGAGTTCAACTTATTGACAATGAAAGTTGTTAGTTCCTGAACTGCATCGGTGGTGCTTTTATTTCTCCTAAAACCAAATTGTTGACATGAGATAAGTTTGAAATTTTCTAAGTAGTTTATTAGTCTATTATTTACCAAGCGCTCAAGAACCTTCGATAACGCAGTGAGGACTGCTATGGGGCGATAGTTACCAGGAGAAGCTTTTTCTCCTCCTTTGTATATCGGGTGTACGATAGCTTTTTTAAAAGAGCTGGGAAAAGTAGAAGTTTGGAAGCTCAGGTTGAAAATATAGGTTAGGACAGGGGCCAAAGTTGTCGAATATCGTTTAAGAACGGAAGGGGGAATACCATCCCATCCGGATGCTGCATTTGTTCTAAGAGAATGTATAATAGTCGTAATTTCGTTGGGATCGGTTTCAAGTAGAACAAAAGAGGCTACCGGACTCTTACACTGCGGCAGAGTTCGCCCCGTTGAAGAGTGGCTGTTGATTAAATTTTTAGCAAGGCTCTCACCTATTCCAACAAAGAATCTATTAAGCTCGTTACAAGACTGAGACGGTGAGTTTGACAGAGACAGTAAATCACTTGTTCGGTGTACCGGCTTTGTAGTGTAAGTAATTCTTTTTATAGTATCCCAAAGAATTTTTAAATTATTTCCAGCTTTGTTAAGTTCCTTAGTATCGAATTGTCTTTTTACTCTTTTTAATATATTATTACAAAAATTTCTGTATCGTTTGTAGCTGATCATTAGGGTTTCGTTGTTGGGTGATTTTTTACATTTTTTGTGAAGTGCATCCCTGTGTTTTATACACCTAAGTAGTCCTGGAGTGATCCAGGGTTTAAGGATTTTTTTCTTAGCAGATAATTTTTTGACAATCGTGCTTTCAGTAATAGCGTTTTGGATGAGTGACACGAGAGCATCAGTAGCAATATTAACATTCGAGATAGAGTATATAGGTGCTAGATCTATTTGTTCAATTATTTTGTCTAATTTGTTAAAATCAATTTTAGATATAGTCGAGGTTTCATTGTTTTTTATTTTTTTACGATAGACGCAAAGCAGGGTAGAGTAGTGATCAGTGACTGTCGTGTTTAAGAGAAGCGAAAGTGATGGAGATTTAGTTCTTAAAATTATGTGATCTAGGCAGTTGGGGCCTCTTGTAGGTAATGTGTGAGCGGGAAGGAAGCCATGACATGCCAGGGTATTAAGGTAGTCATGACAACGAGGATCCGTTGTTTGTGGTTTAATGTCTAAGTTGATATCGCCAGTTAAAATAACAGATTTAAATCTAGAGAAGGTAGGTAGTATTTCGTTCAGAGTAGAGACGAATAAATCAGTGTTTACAATAGATGGTGATCTATATATACATAATATGGCAATGTCACAACCAATTTCAACCACTAAGCCTGTAGCAGAGTTTTTAAAATATAATTCTTTATATTTTGTATTTAATTCGCTTCTAATATACACCACAACACCATCGCTCTGATTTAGATGTTTTGTAGTAGAGTACATGTAGTAATTATCTTTTTATTTCCAGATTCTTATCATTTTATTTCCAGAGACACACAACTAACAAACCTTCGCTTCTTAAACGTAGACCAGGCGCTCGGAGACCTGGCGCAGTTCATACAACATGTGAAAAGTGACGACTATGAAGGGGGAAAGTTTAAGTAAGTTACTCATAATTGTTCTTATGATATTATGGTTGTATATTATTTGATAGTGTTTCGGCTAATTGCGCTACATAGAGCGAAATGCGAGGAAAGTGTGGTGTATTAGCTAGTCCTTCAACATTGTAAATTATAATATATTATATTTTGGGACGGTAGATAAATATGCTCTATTTTAACCAAATAGAGCTTTGGATCGTAATTTATTTTCGCCTTACCTAATACAATAATTTCACATTGCTGTATTTTTTTATATATTTATAAGATAATATTGACAAATTACATGTTAGATAATATAATTTATTGTATAATATAACATTATAATTTCAAATGGTTGTATTTACTAGGAACGCCACAGTGGGTCTAGTAGGATGTTCATACGCCGGCAGCATGGCCACTTGGATGCGCCTCTCCTACCCCCACCTGGTGGACGCTGCCTTCTCTGATAGTGGACCACTGCATGCACAGGAAGATTTCCCTGGTATGTCTATGAATGTTATCCATTATAAAACACATTTAAACGTATTATTATCATCACACTTAATCATGCTTACACCAATAGGAGCTAATAAATGTAGAGCAAACCGCGGGGCACAGGTAGTATAGATATAAAAGTGAATAGAAAGCGTATATAAGCGCATATACATATATTAAAATCATTTTTCAAAGTTGGTAATGGATAAAATAAAATGGTACTGAAAATTCCAGATTCGTGTAAAGCATCATTCCTTAGTATTAAAGACTAGGTACTTATAGGTTTTTTTAAACGTATCTCGTAATAAATTAATAGATAATGCAACACTTTAAATTGCAACATCGCTGACATTTAAAGCGCCTAAAATATCTTGTAATAATTTCTTCATCACTGCATCATGCTTCAACATTTTTAGAATCCAAACCGGTTCTCAAACTCATCAGAAACTACATTTTTATATTTATTCAAACCGAATTTGTATAAAAACACAAAATAAAAGTAACAAACAAAAATTACAGAATATTTAGAAGTGATAACCGAAGCGCTGCGCTCGCAAGGCAGCGAGGCATGCCTTACTAGCGTGGGTGAGGCAATACAACGCATGGTAGACCTGCTGGCAACAGACGATGGAGCTG
Organism: Colias eurytheme; assembly: GCF_061535395.1. Lineage (NCBI taxonomy): Eukaryota > Metazoa > Arthropoda > Insecta > Lepidoptera > Pieridae > Colias > Colias eurytheme. The sequence continues at coordinate 246,197 of NC_143006.1, forward strand.
CCCAAGTATCTACTATGTTTAAGTGAGTCACGACACGACGATACGACACGATACGTCGAATCGACCACGATAAGTCGATACGACGTCGACACGACGCAACAGGGCCATACAACACGTCTAAACGATTCGACATGATATTTAACACAAAATAATACGACAAAAAATATTATTTTATATCAAATTTAATTAAATTGAACCACACGAACTACTACACTTTAAACACTACCTACCACACTACACACTACTTACTAAACAACAATTTTTGAAAAGTACACAATTTAACCATACTAATTAATACTTCTTAACCATTCTAACTACATTTAGCCATATTATCTACTTCAATTTAGCCACAAAAACTACTCTTCAATAATACTTACTTATAGTATTAAACCACACTAACAAGTAACAACTACAGTTCTAATCCTACTTACTACATACTACTCTATTCCTACTAACTACTACCTACTCTAATCCTACTAAATAACATATAATCCAGCACCTGCGCCCCACTCCGCGCCAACGCAACCCTGGACATTACCACGTTCTTTTGGTACGGCATCACGGAGACATTCGCTGACCTGGTGCAATATGCAACGCCGGGGGATATAACTAGTGCGTGTGACGTCATCACAGATAGCGCTGTCGGTGAGGATTTATATTGAGTAAAATTTAGGCGAATGTAATGAAATTCAGATCTATATTTTTAGTAGGTACTTGGAATTGAAAAATTAAATACGCAATAATAAACAAAAATGTATAAAAATAAATAGGCCAATGGGTTAGCTATGAAACGACGTAGCGTTTAAAACTCCTTTTAGTAAAAAGCATTCAAAACTATCTTTGCTCGATTCGCAACCAAAACACAAGTTGAAAGTTTTCACGGAAGCTTTTTAAATTACCTATTTCATCGTAAAAGTTAAAACATATAGTAGAACTTCGCAGATAAAAATCTTATTTCAACCAACATACTATTCCAGTAAGGGCCGATTTTTCAATGCTTGGATACAACTTATCCGTCCAATAAAGTATTACACGATAATTTTAAAATGTCACGTAAACTATCAAATACGGGCAATTAGAATACGTTTTTAAAATGGTAGTTTTTTTACATTATTCGACGAATAATTTTTAACCAAGGATTGAAAAATCAGCCCATAATCATACTTATAATTTTATTATACAACAGCTTGTTAAAATGGAATATGGATATGTGTATGTTTGTTACTCTTTCACGAGTTTGGATGAAGCTTTCAGTAATATATAATAACAGTTATATAACACGTGATTGTGTAAAATAATTATATTCTGGTGTATAATGTATATCATAGTGGTGTTTTGGCATGACTGTAAGCCACTAGGTTCTTTAAATAAATAAATGAGATATAGAAATAGGTAGTTAATATTGTCCGCGGATAAAGCCGCGTGACACATCTATTACTTTCATCCGTAAATCGTATTATAATAATTTTCCAGCGGACCCAATGCAGCGACTCGCAAACTGGATTACCAAAGAACCCTGGACTCAACCGTGCATCGAACCGCGATACGAGGAGGTTGTAAGGAAACATATTAATGTTAGCTATGATGCACCTGATACTACTAGTAAGTTAAAAATTCTTATTTATTGAAAACTAGCCAGTTATAGCCTATCTTAAATCTAAACCTAACCTAAAATCACTACATAGTAATAAGCAAAGTGGCTTCCCGCGTCTGTCTGTATGTATTAAAACTGCACAACGGATTTTGATGCAGTTTTTTAATAGATAAGAGTGATTCAAGCGGAAGGTTTTAGTATTATTATACTAAATTTTTGGTTTTAGACAAAGCGGGCGAAGCCGCGGGTGGAAAGCTAAACATATATAATACTAGCTGTTCCCGTGACTTCGTCCGCGTCGAATAGTGACTGTATAGTAGTTAGAACTTTAGGTAACACACAATTATTGAGTAAACACGTTCTACCATAAACAATTAAATTATAAGCACTTACATATAAGTACTTACTTTATATACAGTTAAGAAATAAAATAAATAATAACAAAAAAGAACTAAGTATGTATAAAAATTAAAAAACCCCATCGCCCAACGAACATAAGTGTATAGAAAAAGGAATTAATAATTTCACAAATATAATTTCCCTTTTCTATATACTTTCGTTGTGTTGCGTTGGGGTTTTTTAAATATTAAATTTAATTTTTATTTTAAAAAATTTAAACTTTTGTTTCTTAATTTCTCTGTAGTATTTTCAAGTACACGACACCAAGCTATCAATTCTACCTATTCTACCTACATATTATATTTCTACATCACACTGATTTAATCATTACGAATGTTTGTATGTGTGTTGATATGTCGGTGTGTTCATGATAATATCTATAAGCTTGTTGCTCCTCATCATTTAAGTTGGGCCATAACCGTGCACACATTGCATGGGACCACAGTGTCAAAAGCAGTGGTGTTTTGCCAAAGGCCAGGACTGTGGCTTTGAGACTTGAGTAGAGTTCAAAATATGCAGGGTGTGGCTATCCTATCGGGGAAAAAGCCCCAATTTATATCATCCCCCTCTACTTTCAACCAAAAACAAAAAGATCAAATCACATGGAAAGCTCAATGAAACAAAAAGCTCAAATCACATGAAAAGCTCAATTCAACAAAAAGCTCAAATCACATGGAAAGCTCAATGAAACAAAAAGCTCTAATGATATCGAAAGCTTAATTTAACAAAAAGCTCAAATCACATGGAAAGCTCAATTCAGCAAAAAGCTCAAATCACATGGAAAGCTCAATTCAACAAAAAGCTCAAATCACACGGAAAGCTCAATTCAACAAAAAGCTCAAATCAAATGGAAAGCTCAATGAAACAAAAAGCTCAAATGACATCGAAAGCTCAATTTAACAAAAAGCTCAATGATATCGAAAGCTCAATTCAACAAAAAGCTCAAATCACATGGAAAGCTCAATGAAACAAAAAGCTCAAATCACATGGAAAGCTCAATGAAACAAAAAGCTCAAATGATATCGAAAGCTCAATTTAACAAAAAGCTCTAATGATATCGAAAGCTTAATTTAACAAAAAGCTCAAATCACATGGAAAGCAAAAGGAGAATGGGCAAATTGGGCCTGAAACTTGGGCTAAGACCAATACACACGAAATATTGTTTTTGTGATAGATCATTACACTTACCTTACGAAAAAAATAAAATAAAAAAATAAATCAACCGGGTTCTTGTACAGTCAAGGCAAAAAGTTTTATTTATTTGGCTATTATTTTGCGCACAATAACGGTGTTTTTAATTCGAGTGAAGTAAGTATAAATCTAAATGTCACTGGAGTGACTGAGTTTAACCACAAAAAACGTCTAACTACGTTAAATTATAATAAACACGGTATAGGTACCTGTTACAAAACATAATATTAGTGTATTTCGGTTATTAGAAGGCTTAAGATTAGTACGTATTTGTAAGTGAAAGTGAATTGGAGTAACATAAATATATTGTCATTGTCTTATAACAGTTATTTATTGCAAAACATATTATACACAAAGAAATAAAACTTGATGTGACTGTACAAAAACCCGGTTGATTATTTTTTTATATATATTTTTCCCGTTATGTATGTGTTATGATCTATTATAAAAACAATATCTCATGTGTATTGGTCCACCTCAAGGGTTCAGGCCCAACTTCCATAGTAAAATGCCCATTCTCCTTTGTTAACTACAGTTGCGGGTTCGGAAACGAAAATATGCTATTTTTTTACATATTTTCATTGTACAGACATCACTTTTCTACCATAATATAATATTACTAGCAATGCCCTGCGGTTTCACCCGCATAGATAGCGATATCGTGACAGTGAAAAGTCTACATATAGGTCGGACTATGGTTTAATTTTTAATCATATGAAAATCACCTTCACCCCGTCCCGCACTACGCCTGCTCATTATACCTACTATTTTCTGTAGATTGACACTTTTAAAAATTCGTTATATCTTTTGAATGGGATAGGTATCCAATTTTTAAAGTGAAACTTTTATTACATCGTCTCAAACTTTTTGGTCTGTGTAGCGCATGTCGCGTGTATCGCGGCTGCCGAGTAGGTATACCTACTCGCCAGTACTCGGCAGCCGACCGTCACGCGACATGCGCTACCTACACAAAGCAGTGTTCGGAACCGTTCGAACAGTTTCACTTTTACCGTGGTTTCATAAAACCACACATTTTTTTTTAATTTAAAAAGTATTTTGCTGGTATTGAAACGGTCTATAATAAAACATCATTTAATGGGATAAGGATTAATATACATATGTGTATGGATTACATGATTTGATTACTGTCGGCACTTCTATTTACTTTGAAAACGTAAAAAAGTTGTTGTAGACATATGGTATCGCGGACTTTCTTGTAGATATTGATCCATTCTATAATACCGTAGAACATTTTTTTGTTCAATCTTCAATAGATTCCGCAGCGCACGCGATGACAGAATTTTTATTAAGGAATTTTTTACACCTTGGGTTACATTATTGCATTTTTGGTAAGGATCTCTAATTTTTTTGAAAATGCAATATAGCCTATGTTGCTCAGTGAAGATGCAGCTTTCTAAATGGTGAAAGAATTTTTGAAATCGGTCCAGTAGTTTATGCGTGAAAACCATACATACATACATACATACTTACTTATAATTACAAACCTTTCCTTTTTAATAATATTAGTATAGAAAATCTTCCTTTTCCTTTATCACTAATCAAAAACCGCATCAAGAACCGTTGCGTTGTTTTATTTTTTACCTATTTATTTATTTAAAGATCTAAGATAGACAGACTTTGTTACGATGCGATGTAGTAATTACTCAATCAAATTTTAACGGTTTTTTTATGAGATTTACTTCAGTAAAATCGATTTACAAACGTAGACTAAACAAGTTTCTTTCGTCTCTTTACACTTAGTCTATGTATTTTGTATCTATCTTAATACTATTATAAAGGCGAAAGTTTGTAAGGATTTATGGATGTATAAATGTATGGATGTATGGATGTATGGATGTATGGATGTTTGTTACTCTTTCACGTAAAAACTACTGAACCGATTACAATGAAATTTAGCACACATATAGAGGGTAACTTGGATTAACACATAGGATAGGTTTTATTCCGGAAATCCCACGGGAACGGGAACTATGCGGGTTTTCCTTTGAAAACGCGGGCGAAGCCGCGGGCGGAAATCTAGTAATTTATATTTTTCCCGAAGGACTGTTATAAAAATTAACGTAATAATACAGAAGTCGCGGGTGTGAAATCCGGCTAATTGCTGTTGTGTCGCGTCTGACAGTAGTTTATTGGGAGCGCGTGATGGATTACACACGTCACAGGCTTGTGCAAGCTGCATGCACAAATCAAATGCCTGTGAAATTGTGTGACACACGGATTTCGAGATAATAGACGATTTTAATGTTAAATTATTTAAATATGGAACTTGGTTGAATGGAAGTTGAAAATGTGAATGGAAATGCGTACCTAAATTATTGACTTGGAAGTAAAATATGTAATTTTGTAGATAGATGTTGTGATGATGACAGACGTTGCCTAAATATTATATTCGCTTTGGAGGCGAAATGACTATTAAGTCATTAGAATACGATATTATTTTTATCCATAACATTTTTAATGAATAGAAATTAACTGTTTGTTTCTATTTCTTCAGCGTAACACAATTTTTAAAAGACTTTAGTCATCTAATAATAATTATAGACATAAATTATTTTAATATGAGAAAAATTTTAAAGAATAAAAAAGCGTTCACGATGCGGGATTCGAACCCGCATCTTTTTATCATTCTGGGCACTTTCTGCCCAGGTATTTTCTATTCTTCAAAAATTTATCATATTTATAAAGCATTTGAATGCTATAAAACTAAATATCAAATAGGTACATTATTTATTTCAAGCAATAAAATAAATTAGCCATATGCAGATAATTTTAATACATTATTTCTTATGTAATATATTATTTTAACATTCTGTATGTATGTAATCCATGGAGCGGCAATTAGTATCTGTTGCCAATACATCAATGTTACGACAAGCCGACGTGTGTACATACTTCATGTCTTGCGAACTGCGCGGTCATGTTTCATGAGATGTTTTCATTTAGTAGTATACTAGCTTGATGCCGCGGCTTCGCTCGCCCGGTACGAAGAAATTGAAGGCTTTGTGCTTATGCAGACTAAATAATATATCTTATTTGGTAGAGAAACATATTATCATTTTCTACGTTAATAGTTATTTAAAACACATATAATATCTATAATATCACAAAATATCTCAATTGATAATTAAATTCTTATTTGATTTAGTTATAACACGATTTATTTATCTTAATTTATGTACCTATGCTATTGGACCATGTTAAAGAGAAGGAAGTAGGGAAATACACAAAACGTATTTTTGCACACGTTGTTTTGTTGACTAAAACTATTGAATTTCACAGAATAAGTTTTTACAACACACATTATTCATGTGAGTGGTCAAGGTAAACCTAAACAATAATTACTTTGAATCAGTTGTAACATGTCTTATTTTTTCACGTGAATGAAACTAAACAAAGAATATGTACCTAATGAGTTAAAATTAGCATAATAATAAAATGTAAAGGAATTAATGAATCGATATGAACTACCTACAATAAGAAAATAAACAACCTTTCTGAGGAATAATCCTGTATTCCGCTGTTTCATTGATTCATATTTATAGGTAGCATATACATATTATATCATTTCAACGAGGCTTTGCCCGCTTAGAATGAATCGAGAACCATGCATATGCCGGTAAAACAGAATGATAGTCGCTGCAGCAGTTTATATGATTATAGTGAACAGACAGACGCGGCGAAAGACTTTATTTGTAATACGTATAGCTTTTCAATATCTACACTAATATTATAAAGAGGAACACTTTGTTTGTTTGTTTGATTGTAATGAATAGGCTCCTAAACTACTGGACTGATTTTGATGTGATGTGATTTTGATTTGATGATTTGATTTTGTGTGTGTGATTTTGATTTGGTACAGATAATCTTTAGACCCTGAGAAAGAACATAGGCTACCTTTTATTGCGAAATATGTACCACGGGCGAAGCCGGGGCGGACCGCTAGTTATAAATAATATTTAATTTAATATTTTTCAAGTTAAGGTAGTCTAAGATTTTGTTGGCAATAAAGCTTGTTTTCTTTCTTTCTTTCTAGTGCGTCTCTGGACATACCAAACGTGCGTGGAGTACGGTTGGTATCAGACCACGACCAGCTCGCACCAGCCATTCCTCTCCACTGTGCCCTTGGAGTACTTCCATCAGATGTGCAAGGACTTCTTTTCGGTTGAGTAAGTTTAGTATTGTGTTGTATACTAATACAGGGTGTCCCACTATTGGTATACTAAGCGCGAAGGAACTTGTAGTTTGGCATACACTGATCACGTAAAAAATACTTAAAAAAAAAATTACGTCCAAAATTGTTTGCTAAATTTTTCCTGAAAATCCATGTTTTCTTCTCTAGCTTCGCGCAGCCGGCATATACCGCTTCTCTTATATGAGCATTTTATCTATGAAAACATAATCTTAAACGATAGCTCACGTGCTGGTGGCAAAGTTGGGCGGCTCGCTTGTTATGGGTGTACACATAGAGTTTTAAGAATTCATCTATTTGAAAAAAAAATGAATCTGGAATTTTTTAATTCTTTTTTACGTACTCAGCGTATGCAAAACTATAACATCCTTTGAGCTTAGTATACCAACAGTGGGACACCCTGTATAATATTGTGATACTGTGCTAATACTGTTCATTTAATACGTATTAGCACAGACTAATAATAATATACTACGTGTATTAGGTATTATGTTATACTATATATTATCATTATTTCATGTATAGTATTATTATTTTGGGAATAAATGCCTTTCTATTCTAATGATCTTAGAATGACTAATAACATAGAATTTATACGACCACCAGCTGTAATTTTTTATTCTGCCAATATGTTACAGTTTATATACAGTATCTACTTGTGTTATGTACCTATGCATGTTTTGAAATATCGTTTTAACCGACGATCTCAAAAACAAACGTTTATTAATTCGTTTTTTATTTTGTATTTTAATTATATATTATTTTCAGTATAAACGAGAGCCTACTTCGCGCGGGAATCCACCGCACGAACCTTTTCTTCGGCGGCTTCAACATTCCAGACCGCGTGGTGTCGGTGGCCGGGGGCATTGATCCCTGGTCCCCGATGGGGCCAAATGCGACACATAGCAGGCCCCATGCCCCTGTGTACTTTGTGCCTGAAATCTCACATTGCAGGGCAATAACGTTAGTATAGAAATTATAATTCATTTAAAAAATTATGTTCAATAAGTAATTATCTACGATTTAAATCGAAGATTTATATTATGAAGTCCATTAAAAAAAATTAAAAATAGGTACTCTTAATGAACAAAAGACAAAGTTTGTATTGGTTAGATATATAATTGTATTCATGAACTAGGTATTTGCCTAGTAGGAAGTGCCTAAATGCTATCAAATTGTACCTATTGAAATTTAGAAATCTTCAAAGAAAAAAACGTATTTGAAAAGAATAATATTTTTTATTGTAAAATAAATTAACCTTAGATCTTAAGAAATTAACATATTTCTATAAATCTAATTATTCATATACATATATTTATTTTACAGGCCTACAAACGACAGCGAAACGGAAATACTTCGAGATGCAAAATTATCAGTCCTCCGTCACATGGAGTTGCACATGACAGGAGATAGCGTGCAGTCTGCCGCTCATAGTGTTCTAATAACTCCATCGATTGTTGTGTTTAGTATATCTTTGTGGTTGTTGTAAGGTTTGGAATAAACTTGTATAGTGAAGATTGTATTTATTTATACCCATTACCGAAACCATTACCGAATTATCTTAATTCGTATGTAACTACTTGAATATCAATAAATTATCAGAATCTTAAAAGAGAAAATAAGAAGACTGATAACTAGCGATTTGAAAACTGGATTATTTTATTGGTAATTCATCGATCTTTATAAAATAAACACACTCATTGATATTGAAGACGTTAAAAAGTCGCTTCAGCGTGCAATAGTAGATTTACAAAATACCTATGTACATATTAAAAAGAATTATTCATTCATCTGCATGTTCATATTGAAGCGCAAACCTAAAATTAAAACCTTTCCAGCATTTTCATATTTTTAAAAACTCCTTTAGCCATTTTTATATATCCGTATATGTTTTTTTTTATTACTTATTGATTATTGCGTAGAGAGCGTGTCCCAAAAATTTAAAAATTAATTAATTATACCAAGACTTAATGATATGCTGGAACGCTCTGTGAAACTTTCAGTAATCTTAAATTGGTACGGGAGCTATTAACGTTAAAAAAAAGTCATTTTAGTAGAGTTGGTTTTTTGATATACTGTTCCTCTTGCTATTTCGGTTAGAGTCCGGGCTGTCTGGCTGGTCGCAGTGGTTGCGTTTTTTAGTGCGCATCTTATCTGTACAGGATAATTTCCTTAATTTTAAGTCATTTTTTAACGCGTAATTTTTAATATTTTGCCTTTAGATAGGTAGATATCCATCAGACATAATTTTTTTATTGCAAGACGTTTTTTACGTTGTTAAATAGGTGCCAGACGCAATTTTTTATTTCGTTTTTATAAAAAAATCAAATTATTTTAGAATGTCTGTAAATTTCATATTATGTTCTTCAAACATAATATAATCTAAAATTAATTAGCCAGACGCTAATTCGATTGTTAAGTATTAAATATGTACAAATTAAAAACGTAGTGAAAGTAGGTAAGTATAACAATTTGGTGATTGTATATATGGAGAGATAGTTTAAAGTGCAAGACAGATAGAAAGGGTCGGCCGCGAAAATTAAATAACAATAAAAAATAACTTTTTTTTTCGAAAATATACGATGCATAGAAATTGAATTGTTCCTACTCTAGGATTCCCTGTGTTGTGGGAACAAGTACCTTCCATTGGTACATTTTATTCCTTAGGCTAAAAAATAAACTATTAGGGTACATCAACAACTACAAAACAATTTTTACTACAAAACAACTACAAAACAATCAACAAATACAAAACAATTTTTTTTATAACCAACTAGCGACCCGCCTGGCCCTGGCTTCGCACGGGTGCAATGCTGATACTAAATACACTACAGAAAAACTGTGAAAGTTGAATATAAAAACATAGTGGCCCGCTCCGGCTTCGCACGGGTATAAAATATATTATAGCCGGGCGGCCGGCCGGTACCGCCGCAAACGCTACGTCCCGCAATTTTTAAATCTGTAATATCTTCGAAAATATTCACTTAAATCATACGGTGTAAATGGCCATATAGATCTATATTTAATGAACAATGTATTCTTGGTCTTTAATTGGTTAAGGATTAATGATGTACCTATTGGTTAAAATCGCTTCGAAAATTAGCCATTAGTATTTGTCGTAAAAAGTAAATGACAAAAAAAAGTTATTGGGGGTTATCTATAAGAGATAGACATAATATACCATCACGGACTTTTCTGTAGACCTTTTCAATGTGTACTATTATAGTTAGTACATTATTTTGATAAAACTCGTAGGGTTCAGCCTGCGTTTGCACTGTATGTGGAAAAAATGTAATTATTTACGACATCACATTAGAAACCTCAAAAATAACAGTACTTTTCCACTATTTAATGGGTGTTATTATACATATAAACCTTCCTCTTGAATCACTCTATCTATTAAAAAAACCGCATCAAAATCCGTTGCGTAGTTTCAAAGATTTAAAGGGACATAGGGACAGAGAAAGCGACTTTGTTTTATACCATGTAGTGATGATGATAAGTGATAACAATATTAATTCATAAATCTTAATATATCTTCTTATATATAAAAATGAATCGCAAAATGTGTTGGTAAGCGCATAACTCGAGAACGGCTGAACCGATTTCGATAATTATTTTTTTATTATATTCCTTGAAGTACGAGGATGGTTTTTACGTAGAGAAAACGTAAATATGTACCACGGGCGAAGCCGGGGCGGACTGCTAGTCTTATATATCTTATATATAAAAATGAATCGCAAAATGTGTTGGTAAGCGCATAACTCGAGAACGGCTGAACCGATTTAGATAATTCTTTTTTTATTATATTCCTTGAAGTACGAGGATGGTTCTTATGTAGAGAAAACGTAAACCTGTACCACGGGCGAAGCCGGGGCGGACCGCTAGTAAAAAATAAAAATGAATCGCAAAATGTGTTGGTAAGCGCATAACTCGAGAACGACTGAACCGATTTCGATAATTCTTTTTTTATTATATTCCTTGAAGTAAAAGGATGGTTTTTATGTAGAGAAAACGTAAATATGTACCACGGGCGAAGCCGGGGCGGACCGCTAGTATATAATATATATACATAAATCTCGTGTCATAATGTTTGTCCTCAATGGACTCCTAAACCACTTAACCGATTATAATAAAATTCGCACACCATGTGCAGTTCGATCCAACTTGAGAGATAGGATAGTTTAAACATGTAGGTACCACGGGCGAAGCCGGGGCGGACCGCTAGTATACTAGCTATATAAATTCATGCTAACTACTTTAGTTAAATTCAATACAAACTTAAACATGCGAGTGTGTGTATGTTCACGTGTGTGTGTCTTGTGTGGTGCGGTGTGTGTGTGTTGTGTGTGTGTATGTGTGTACATCATTATTGAAACTAATTTTCTAGTTGTTTACAGATGATGGAATATTGGAAAACAATAACAATTCCTTAGACGATAACATAAATAATTCTGACAGTGTGAGGGAAGATGATGATGATTATGAAGATGGCTTTTTAAATTTAACAATGTAATTGTTGAACCTTCATTGATATAGATTTTATTCTATCTTTTTTATTCTATCTAACTTTAATATTTTATTTTTCACTTTATGTTTTTTTTTTCATTTTAGCTTTTATTTATAAGAACAAGTGTAAATAATATTATATTCTTGCAATTATTTCCTGTCGCATAATTAAAATACACTAGCTAATGAGCTGCATGCTTCATTACTTTTTTTTATTTATACTCATTATTTAATACTTAACAATCGAATTAGCGTCTGGCTAATTAATTTAAGATTATATTATGTTTGAAGAACATAATATGAAATTTACAGACATTCTAAAATAATTTGAATTTTTTATAAAAACGAAATAAAAAATTGCGTCTGGCACCTATTTAACAACGAAAAAAACGTCTTGCAATAAAAAAACTATGTCTGATGGATCTATCTAAAGGCAAAATATTAAAAATTACGCGTTAAAAAATGACTTAAAATTAAGGAAATTATCCTGTACAGATAAGATGCTACTAAACGCAACCACTGCGACCAGCCAGACAGCCCGGACTCTAACCGAAATAGCAAGAGGAACAGTATATCAAAGAACCAACTATACTAAAATTCTCACTTGTCAACGTCGGTAGCTCCTATACGAAATGATTATCATTTATTCACACATCTGATGTAAGCTGAGGTCCATGACCTATTGATTTCAAATAATCCGTGATGTTACCATTATAGATATACATATATTATCTCAATGGATGTTACTATGTTGTTACGTACACGGTATGTAGTTACTGGTTTTATTATAATTTTCTTTTGATTCAATAGTGTTTTTTATATTGTAAAAATCAAAAGCTGCTCCACAACAACTCTTAATTTAGAATATAATATTATTCATTAATGAACGAAGAATGAACGAAATACTTTCAGTAGGTATGTATGTGTTCATATTTCCTTCTCTTTTACATACTTAGCTCAACACAAAACACAACACAAAACTTTAAATGAACTTTAGCATACTAGGATAGATTGGAATTTTTCCTGAAAAATAAATTTTGAGATTCCCTGAATATTATGCTAAACCGATTTCGCTGAAATTTACATTTTACATAAAGTTTTACCATAATTTGTCGACGAACAGGCTTTAATTAGATGTAAAAATATTATCCATTTTGAGAAAATCGTGTTATTAAGTAGCCGGTCTATTGAATTATGCTTGTGGCTTTCTGGGATTGTCACAAAACGTCGTAAGCATTTTTATCAATCTAAATAATAATTAATCTGTACGTGTGTGTGTGTGTTGTATTTGATATAAAAAATGATACAGGTATTTTAATTGAGTGTGACTAGCAAAACAATGTTTACCGGGTCTTCTTGTACCTACATACTAGCTACGTTCCGCGGTTTCACTCGCATGGTACCCGGATAAAAAGTACCTAGCTGTACCAAATTTCATACAGATCTGATTACCAGATGCGAAAGTGTACAAAGAAAATAATTTAAGGAGTCAAGGAGTAGAAATAAAAGTCGATATAATTTAACGGTATTTATTGGTACTACTAATATTTAGTACATTTGTTTATCGTGAAAGCGCTTGCGAGGTGCATGTAGGTTGCGACGGTCATACATACAAACACGTTGATTACACTGAAGCCTAAACCGATACAAGCATAACATTTTACATTTAATAAATATATCGAAAAGTAATATTTAATAAGGGAATGATTAATATAGATTAAAATTTTCCTACATACACCTAAGGCTTAGCACAGACCGTGCGACTATAAGTTGGTCGAAAAATACCAAAATTTACTTTTTTTTTAACATTCAATCTAGTAGGAATAAACTGTTTCAAAATTCGAGTAAATCGTTAGAAATGCAAGAAATATTTTTTTATGAAAATTCAAAAGTCGCTACATCTGCGCTAAGCCCAAAAATTTAGTTAACACGTAAGATATATATATTCGAGTGTACAAAATACAATATTTATAAAAGCCCAATACGTATATAGAAGCTCGTGCAAGCGTCTCTACGCACATCCTCAATCTAACAACGACATAAATTTTAATAGAATTTAATTCTAATCCACTAATAATATAAATTACGCACAATAATCAACAAGTATTGTATAATTTTGATAAACGATATTTAAATATTCAAAAAATCGCTACATGAATAGGATTTGCGACTTTAAGTCGCCCGTGTAACTACAACTAATTCTAACAACATTCTCAGCTAATTATCCATAATTAATTAATTTATTAAATTGATTTAAAGTGAAATTCAAATATCCCAAAAAAGCTAACTATAGATACAAAAAAATCGCATAAACTGAAAATGTGCGCAGAGCCTAAATAGTGATAAAAATGGATGGTTTTTGGTGTGAAACTAGCCTACGGTACAAAATATATCTCTGCGGCCGCGCCCTAAGCGCGTTCCGTTTTACACATATATATCTTATTTTATTCTTACAAGCTGTTCATTTCAATATAAAATAACATTAAACACAATTTGTATGCAATTTCAAAACATTTTTAGTGAACGAAACTTGTTATATTTAAATAATATTGAAATATAGATGAAAAAGGTAATAATTTGTACGAACCAACTTGAACTATTAATATGGGTCAATAATCTACACATTTAACAAAGCATTTTTATTAAAAATCAAACAGCTCATAACTTTATTAACAGAATATGGCATATAAAAGGTACTGTGTTGTGGGCACTTCATCTTAAACTATCGACGTAACAAAGTTTCATTTATGGAATTACAGCCGTTTCGTTTCAATTCAGGGGCGAACTGAATTATACAAGTGTCCGAAAGTTGTATACCGATCTCAAAATATAGTATACGAGCGTCAGAACATTGTATACAAGTGGCCGACGATGTATACAAGTGACAATTTTTGTATACCGGTAAAAATGACTATAAAACTCGGTTGCATTACATGATTTATTTCTCTCAATAAAATACCAAAGCCCCTACGATAAATTGATTTAACATGTATCTCATATTGTCGAATAATACTTTCCGATCGAAACTACACACGCGGCTGTCAAATTAACATAAAAAACGACATTATTTACAAAATTTATAACTTAAAAAAAATTGCGAGACACAGAATTATAATGTTTTTTTTTCTATACAAGTTATCATCACAACTTACGTATGGAATAAGATATATTTAATACTACACATTACTTACAAAAAAGGGTAACAAAAAATAATAATAATTATTACAAAATATACACTCCAATCGATAATTCGATATCGGTTCATGTCCCGTTTGTCGTGTCTGGTGGAATACATTTATGTTTGTATGTTTGTTTGTTTGTCCGCTAGATGGCGTTATACACAAATGTCTAAGACCATCGTTTTGGTCGGAATTACGTCAGCTTAGTGTTTGTTTGGTCTCCGCCCGTGAAATCAGCCCCCGTTGCTCGGTTGGTCCTGGGGAAAGAAAAAAAATGTTCAAAAATGGTGAAATTTTTATGAGTTGTGTCTGTAATTAATATTAGGAAAGGTACATTCAATTTTTAAAGATTTGGTAACATGCTAATAGGCTATTTACCATAGAATATTCGGTTAGGTTAAGTAAGGATATGAAAATATAAACAAAAAATCTCTAAACATTTTTTATTGTAAAAAACAGTATAAAAACAAACCTGTATTGATTGGTCCACACTGTCCTTAAGGATCGCCATCTCCTCCGTCATTCGTTTATCTGAAACGCCACAACAAATATTCTGAATAAAAAACAAAATAAATCAAAGTTTGTATAGCTGCGTAATTTACAACAATATAATTAAGAATATAAGCAGGAGCAAAGAGGTAAAATCGTTATTATAAATATTTTGTATTATTATTGGTATAATTTATTCTAACGTCTGATCTATAAATATGTTAGTATACGCCGCGTCACGTAAAAAGAGCGCTGGGAAAAAGTGGAGTGGGTAACTTTGCGCATGGGTACACTCGCGCACGCAAGTACTATACTAGGTCTATTGTTTTATTTTTTAACGATATTTTTGCTCGCCGTTTCGTATATTGATTAATGCTAGGTACATTGATAAATATATGGAATAGCAAATAGAACTAAAACATGTTGAATGCAGTTTAAAATGTTTAATCTAGAATATTTAAAAAAATTAAAGTAAAGGGGAAACTCCTTCCATTAAATCGTCATGGGTGACGTGAAATCCAGATGAGGACGCGGTTAACAATTCGTCTCACTGTACACACGGAACATTTTGTTGCCAGTGCGGTTCGTTTCATACATTGTTTTAAATTATCAACTGAATTATTATCAGCTTCTCTCTTCATAAAACAATAAACATCATAAATCATTTTTCTGTGAAAAACCATTTCGTAATTAAAAACTTTTGTGTGCGGTAGTACTATGAGAACAAACGTAGCGTGAACACAGCGCGGGAAGCAAAGGTTAACTGACGAACCAATAGCGCACCGGCAAGCAAGCGGCGCGTCACTCGCCCGCCCCGCGCCGCACCTCATGCCACCAAATAGATCTATAAATCATCTAGTGCGCAGCTTGACCGCCAGCGCTCTTTTTACATGATCCCACCTGTAATCCGGTTTGGTCTGGTCTATGTGTAGCGTCTATTCTAAGTATATGTAGTGTCTGGTATATGTTTATTGTTATATTTATGTGTAGCGTTTGGTTCATGTGTGAAGTCAAGTTTATAATATGTTATGTCTAGTATATAATATATAGTGTCTGGTCTATGTGCAGTTTGGTGTTTGTGTGTTGCATTTTATATATGTGTAGCGCCTGATCGATATGTACCGTCTGGAGTATATGTATCTTTTAATTAATCAATATGTTTGATCTGTGTGTGTGTACGCGCATTTGCGTTGTGTGTTCGTGTAAGCATGTTTGATCTGATACTTGTAGCGTCTGATCATTGTGTTCTGTATGTTTTATATGTAGTGTAACGTCTGGTGTATGTGTATGCTGATGTAGGTGTGTGTTTTTGTGTAGCCTTTGATCAGTACGTAGCGTCTGATCTCTGTGTATGTGTATCCTCAAATCAATATGTATCGTCTGGTGTATGTGTATCCTCTGATCAATATGTATCGTCTGGTGTATGTGTATCCTGTAGTGTTTGTGTGTTTCGTTTTATATAATATTATGTGTAGTGTCTCATTTGATATATGTATTGTCCTGTGGATGTGTAACCTCTGATCATTATGTAGCGTCTATGTCTCTGTGTCTGTGTGTCTGTCTGTCTGTCTGTATGTGCGCACGTACCTCGTGTCGCGCGCTGCTCCCGCTCGCGGCAGGCGGCCAGCTGTTGTCGCAGCGCGGCGCGCTGTGCGTGCAGCGCGGGCAGCGCGGCGACCAGCCGGCCCAGCGCCGCCTGCAGGCCGGTGGACACGCCCCTCTCTCTGTGTGTATGTATGTGCGCACGTACCTCGTGTCGCGCGCTGCTCCCGCTCGCGGCAGGCGGCCAGCTGTTGTCGCAGCGCGGCGCGCTGTGCGTGCAGCGCGGGCAGCGCGGCGACCAGCCGGCCCAGCGCCGCCTGCAGGCCGGTGGACACGCCCCTCTCTCTGTGTGTCTGTATGTGCGCACGTACCTCGTGTCGCGCGCTGCTCCCGCTCGCGGCAGGCGGCCAGCTGTTGTCGCAGCGCGGCGCGCTGTGCGTGCAGCGCGGGCAGCGCGGCGACCAGCCGGCCCAGCGCCGCCTGCAGGCCGGTGGACACGCCCCTCTCTCTGTGTGTATGTATGTGCGCACGTACCTCGTGTCGCGCGCTGCTCCCGCTCGCGGCAGGCGGCCAGCTGTTGTCGCAGCGCGGCGCGCTGTGCGTGCAGCGCGGGCAGCGCGGCGACCAGCCGGCCCAGCGCCGCCTGCAGGCCGGTGGACACGCCCCTCTCTCTGTGTGTATGTATGTGCGCACGTACCTCGTGTCGCGCGCTGCTCCCGCTCGCGGCAGGCGGCCAGCTGTTGTCGCAGCGCGGCGCGCTGTGCGTGCAGCGCGGGCAGCGCGGCGACCAGCCGGCCCAGCGCCGCCTGCAGGCCGGTGGACACGCCCCTCTCTCTGTGTGTCTGTATGTGCGCACGTACCTCGTGTCGCGCGCTGCTCCCGCTCGCGGCAGGCGGCCAGCTGTTGTCGCAGCGCGGCGCGCTGTGCGTGCAGCGCGGGCAGCGCGGCGACCAGCCGGCCCAGCGCCGCCTGCAGGCCGGTGGACACGCCCCTCTCTCTGTGTGTCTGTATGTGCGCACGTACCTCGTGTCGCGCGCTGCTCCCGCTCGCGGCAGGCGGCCAGCTGTTGTCGCAGCGCGGCGCGCTGTGCGTGCAGCGCGGGCAGCGCGGCGACCAGCCGGCCCAGCGCCGCCTGCAGGCCGGTGGACACGCCCCTCTCTCTGTGTGTATGTATGTGCGCACGTACCTCGTGTCGCGCGCTGCTCCCGCTCGCGGCAGGCGGCCAGCTGTTGTCGCAGCGCGGCGCGCTGTGCGTGCAGCGCGGGCAGCGCGGCGACCAGCCGGCCCAGCGCCGCCTGCAGGCCGGTGGACACGCCCCTCTCTCTGTGTGTCTGTATGTGCGCACGTACCTCGTGTCGCGCGCTGCTCCCGCTCGCGGCAGGCGGCCAGCTGTTGTCGCAGCGCGGCGCGCTGTGCGTGCAGCGCGGGCAGCGCGGCGACCAGCCGGCCCAGCGCCGCCTGCAGGCCGGTGGACACGCCCCTCTCTCTGTGTGTCTGTATGTGCGCACGTACCTCGTGTCGCGCGCTGCTCCCGCTCGCGGCAGGCGGCCAGCTGTTGTCGCAGCGCGGCGCGCTGTGCGTGCAGCGCGGGCAGCGCGGCGACCAGCCGGCCCAGCGCCGCCTGCAGGCCGGTGGACACGCCCCTCTCTCTGTGTGTCTGTATGTGCGCACGTACCTCGTGTCGCGCGCTGCTCCCGCTCGCGGCAGGCGGCCAGCTGTTGTCGCAGCGCGGCGCGCTGTGCGTGCAGCGCGGGCAGCGCGGCGACCAGCCGGCCCAGCGCCGCCTGCAGGCCGGTGGACACGCCCGCCAGGCGAGCCGCTAGAGCAGCCGCGCCCGGGCTGCTCGCCTCACCCGCTGGAACGAACAGACCAATGTTAAAGCCCTCTACCAACTGGCATTACCCACTGCACCCCCTAAACAAACAGACTGATATTAACCACCAGACGCTTTATATGGGACCTTCTACCCGCAAGCATTACCTACTATTGCATCCCCTGCCCCACCTAACTCACCTGCTACGACAAATCGACAAATAAACACACATTTACAACCAGACGCATTATATGCAACCTGCTTAAAATTCAGAACGTAACATTCGACTTTAAAAAATAATATTTAGATTGTAACTTCAACCGATAAACAGTAAATTCAACATTGAATACTGCAAGTTATTCTTTTAACATTTAATATTTATGAAACCACATAGTATTTAAAATGGTACTAACTCAATTTGACAAAAAATTAAATTTTTATACAAATTTACATAATTTCGAACTACCCTCCAAATCAATATTTTCAAAAAAATTACCCAAATAACTGTCAATATCAGGCTCTTGTATCTCTTGCGACACGTCGGGCAACATGTCGAACGACGCATCGAGCGATTGCGACTGCGCTTGCGACAGCAGCAGCGACTGCGACTGCGACTGCGACTGCGACTGGTTCAACTTGCCGTTCTCTCTGGGAATCTCGCCGTCAGCCGTGTCGTCCATCGACATTGACGTGTCTGCCGCGTCTGTGAATTTTTTTTTGCAATATTAGAATATTTATTTTCTGGGCAAAGGATGTTAAATAGCAAACAACATTGTTCATAATTGAACAGGCCAATTAAATAATTTAAAAAACGACAGATCTGTTAAAACTTTAAATTAAAGCCGCTTTTGGACAACCTTTGGATATTAAAAATAAAACAAAATCAATATTAACTTTATTTGAACTAACAGGACGCTTTAGAGTTTAGACAATGGTTAACACAAGTTTAGTAAGTACATTAATAACGATTTGAAATGCAACAAGTATCTGTAATTTTTTTATCTAAAAATTACTTTAACCAAACCGGTTCATTAAAGTTTTCACTGAATTTGAATTTCTACCAAAGAAAACAATCTAAAACCTGTTCAACAAATACAAAAAATACCAAAACCACTCACCACTGTTATAAAGCCTGTCGTCCCTCGCCCGGCACGTGTCGCAGCGGCCGCTCCGCGCTCGCATCGCGCTCGCTTCGCTTATAGATAGCGCGCTACTTAACATCTCCGTTAATTGGTTCGCTAGAAAAGTCAATTATTAATATAAATTTATAAAAAAATTAAAAAAAATCAAATCACGCGGCGGGATTCGAATCCGCGTCTTTCTGCCTATAAATAATAATAATTTATATTTATAAATCAATTGAATGCCATCAAATTCACAGTCAATTGTTTTAAACACTAGGAGATTCGCACGTGGTACATATTATATTATAGTATATTAGAACTCAGGAATCCGGTAAAATAATTTATATAAAACTTCTGATATTAGCGCATTAAAATAAATTGACAAACAAGCTCTTCAGCTTTATGTTTAAGTACAGATTAAATTCAAATTTTGTAACAACATTACTGTATATATGGAACATCAAAGGACCTAGAATATAACCTTGTGGAACTCTGTAGCGTTCTTGTGTTATATTTTGGCGTTTATGATCAACTTAATATTTCACAAAATGTTCATTTTGCGTATCCTAGAATTTCTATTAACGTATATTTTCACTTGACAACATTTTACGGCACTACAGTTTTTATTTTATTCAATTAAATCCAATGTCAACATTATCGAAAGCTTTAGAAAAGTCGATTCGTAAAATTAAGACTAATGAACCTAGAAATAGTCTAATGGACATTTATTTAGAATTTTCCTATAGAAACTATATGAAATTTTGCTTACCTTGCGCTTGCGCAGCCAACAGCAGCTGATGTATGTCTGGTTCACTTTCCACTGACATTTCACTCGGTCGTAGATCACCACTTAAGTCTGTAAAACGAAAATTTTTAAATTTATTGTTAAATTTTCGGAGCTCAGCTACATTATAAAAGATATGTATAAAAGATATGCATCGTATTTAATGTCAAAACATTTGAAACTTTTGGGTTGTACGTCGGTGTGTCATAAATAACATTTCTACAGTTTTATTTCATCACTCGCTTTCTAGTTTTAAAAAGTATTTTTTTATGTCTATTATTAAGCTAACACTTTTCTGTTTTGCCACTAACACCTAGTTGACAAACATCTAGCAGGTTCACAAACGCACAGCACACAATCTTAACCACTCAAATTACCAAATTTTTATTTCCCACAATAGCTTTCCGCCCGCGGCTTCGCCCGCATTTTCAAAGATAAACCCGCATAGTTCCCGTTCCCGTGGGATTTCCGGGATAAAACCTATCCTATGTGTTAATCCAAGTTACCCTCAATATGTGTGCTAAAATTCATTGTAATCGGTTCAGTAATTTTTGCGTGAAAGAGTAACAAACATCCATACATCCATACTTACAAACTTTCACATTTATAATATTATTAATAGGATATTCCCCACTCAACTCACCATCCTGCCCCAAGGTGTCGGCTACAGCCAACTCACTGAGGTGCGCAAACGCACGCGGCGGCAAACCCAACAGTTCCCCCACCACAGCGCTCTTGGCCGATAGCGCGTGGGCTATCGCTGCGTCCAAGCGACGGAGACGCTCTGTAATACACGATAAAAACATATTGGTGGGAGAAAATAGTTAAAAAATAGGTCTGTAGTATGGGAGATGGAACGGATAGTGGATAGTCACAAAAGACAAAAAAATCGCTTTAATAAGAGGATATTATTATGTTGTTACTGATACTTAATTTAAGTAAAATTTGAATAATGTTTTAATTTGAAATTTTAAATAAAGTATGAATTAAATCAGGTTCTTAAAATGGTTCAAAATCGCGACTAAAATAGTCGGTTAGGAATATTAAAAATAGATGCGCTTAATATGTATGCCTCATAACGTGGATCAAGTTATACGGACGGACATGTCTTTACAAGTCGGTTACATAAATCATAAAAGTGAAGCTAATATGTTAAAAATAAGATAGGTAAAAATAGAGATGGACAATAAAAAAGAGAAACTAAATTAATATACATAGTAGCATTGAAACGTGAAGCTCGTCCGATCTGTGAGATAATTTGGTAGGAGAGAAACAATTTATTGTGATTGATAAAGATAAAGATAGAAAAACAAGCAAATATAATATAGACAAAGTAAAGCGTGACACTCGAGCAACTACCGGAGACGCTCCGATAGCAGACACGTTATAATATCTATACTGAGAAAGATTTAATAGTGATGAAGTTATTACAGATGGAAGAAAAGATAGAACTAGTAAAACATATGCAGTATTAAAATGAAAAAGGTATACAGATAGTCAAATGAAAATATTTAATTTCAAATATAGACACGAAATAGATAAACGTT
Organism: Colias eurytheme; assembly: GCF_061535395.1. Taxonomy (NCBI): domain Eukaryota; kingdom Metazoa; phylum Arthropoda; class Insecta; order Lepidoptera; family Pieridae; genus Colias; species Colias eurytheme. The sequence continues at coordinate 268,578 of NC_143006.1, forward strand.
TTGCGTAGACATTAACAACAATTTATCAAGATAAGAAACAAAACAAAGTATCCACTGACCGCTATGTGACAGCACCCTCTGTGCCGTGGGCACATCTCTCAAGGGAGGGCGGATCACCAGCGCATCGCTCGCCTCTAGGGCTCCGCCCTCGGGCTCCGGCACGTGTGTCGTGATACGGCCCTCTGTGGCGCGCCATCTGTGACCAAAAATCCATACTAATATTATAAATGCGAAAGTAACTCTGTCTATCTGTCTGTTATGTACTCAATCACGCCTAAACTACTGAACCAATTTTCATGAAATTTGGTATGGAGATATTTTGATACCCGAGAAAGGACATGAAAACATTTACAAATGAAGTTGGTTAAATACTGTCATTTCAAGTACTTTCCCTTAATTCGTCAATATCACATTGAAATTGATATTTTTGGTTTTATGGCATTCAAATGCTTTATAAATATAAATTTATAAATAATAATAATTTATAAAATAATACCACATTATTATTTCAACAAACTCCATAACTAACCTGTGCCCATCTTCACTTTCATCTTTATCAACCGACACCGATCTATCTCTCTCTCCCTTGACTTCCTCTCTCTCCTGACTTTTTTCAACTTCCTTGTCTTTGTCCAATTTGTCCAGTTTGTCCAATTTGTCTAATTTGTCCAATTTGTCCAATTTGTCCAATTTGTCGAGTTTTTCCAATTTATTATCACTATCGTCGTCAGGCGGCGCGCTTGATGTTGACTTCTCTGACGCATCAGATGGATTTCTTGATACGTTTATTCCTGCAATATGGAAATTTCAATTTGTTATTACGTTTGTATTATAAATAGTTTCTGTATGTATGTGTCTTTACGTTTGCTAAATTCAAATTGTGTTCATTTGAGAGAATGTAGTAACGAATTAATTATATTCAAATTATATTTATTTGCAAGAATGTAGCTGTTACAAATAATAGATGCTATGTTTACAATATTTATGTGGCTACATTCAACCCATTGATTGTGAGTGAAAATATTAATACTGAAAATAAATTAATCTGGCTCATTAAATACACACACAATAACTTGAATTTACACTAATTCTTCAAAGTCATAAATTCCTCAATGTCATAAAATTGTATCACTAACTACTCAACGGCTCAAAAACTATAGAGTTTGACAGGTGTATTATGTGCGTGTACACTGTACGCACACATTTTTGTGTACGTGTGTGTGTATTTTATATGTATGTACATTTATTTGTACACCGAAAACTCACCAGAATCATCAGTGGACCGCGTGTGTTGGTGCGAGACGATGTTAGTTTTGGTTTCAGCGAGCCGCGCTAACGGTGACTCTTGGATTAGTCGTACCCACCTGTAAAACATTTATTAGTTTTAACGTAGTTAATTTTATTTATTTTAAAATGATTATTGTACGGTTTAGACGACTAAATTTGATTTTAAGACATTACATTATCCATGTTTCACTGGACGATTATTGTCAAAGTTAACGAACCGTTAGTGAAGTGACTAAAAGAGAAAATTGACTTCAAATAAATATAGACATAATATTATAGGAAGTGTTGTAACATTTTTAGTCAATCCAAATTTTAACTTACCAGATAAATTTTAAATAATAAAAAGAGCGTTTCTTACTACAATAGAAATGTGTGATCTAATCATATATAAAAATATATTACGTATGAATGGTTAAACAAATTTACATAATATTTGACTAAATTTTTTTTTTTCTTTGAAACATTACCATTCATAAAATTAATATTTACATATTATAAAATATATTCCAACTCACGTGGCATACTCAGCGGCAGTATTAGCGGATAGTTCGTGCATCTGTATACCGTTGATGTTCATGAGGAAGAATGTGTTGCGCATCGCAGCGTTCGGCCGGAACAGTACCTTATCCCTGTGGCATAAGGTTCAAATTTGTATGGATTTGTTTTGTTGATAAGGTTCAAAATGCGATGATTATGTTTGGTTCATCTTGCTATAGTTTTAACATTTATTCTAATATTAGAAATGTGAAAAGACTTTGTGTGTTTTCATGCTCCAATTTACTGAACTACTGATTTAAAAAAAAGTTTAGGACTATTGCGACTATTTTTTCTGGGATCACGGGTGACCGATAGGTCAGGAGCTCGAATCCCGCCTCGTGATCGATTTTTTTTTTCTATTTTTTTGAAGTATGTGAAACTTCTATCGTCGCGTAGAGAGTAATTTAACGATTTTGGTATATTTGAATCTTCCTAAAGAAGTTTCACTTCTGACACGTTTGCTCGGCACACGTTCTTCTTTGTTTTTGTTGGGGTTTTGGTTATTTTTTTATTGATATCTCACCACTTAATGAGCGGCGAGAGCAGCGTGTTCTGCGAGGGCTGCGCGATCGGCTTCAGCAGGAACCGGTCCGCCTCGCGCTGCAGCAGCACCAGGCTGTCCTCAAGCATCAGCGCCTGGTAACAACCAACAAATTAACGATTAAAACTTTACTGTACAATATATTGTACACAATAAAAAATACCTAGCTATATGTAAACAATGTACAGAAGGCGACCATGGAAGATGGAGGGTTGTCGCGTAAGAACCACAGGACAGCTCTTTGGCATATTATGATATATTATGTAGTTAGATATACGTTACATATTATGCAAAATTAAATTGTAATATTGACATGATTTTAAAAGAGCAACTATGGAGTTTCTTGCCGGTTCTTCTTCATAGATACTTTCCGAATCGGTAGTAAATGTTTAAAATATGTAGTGACGATTCAAAAGAGCTTCTAAAAGAAGTCTAATTTAATAAATACTAGATTTCCGCCCGCGGCTTCGCCCGCGTTTTCAAAGGAAAACCCGCATAGTTCCCGTTCCCGTGGGATTTCCGGGATAAAACCTATTCTATGTGTTAATCCAAGTTACCCTCTATATGTGTGCTAAATTTCATTGTAATCGGTTCAGTAGTATTTGCGTGAAAGAGTAACAAACATCCATACATCCATACTTAAAAACTTGCGCCTTTATAATAGTATTATGCATAGAGATCTAGAGAGATGCCAATCGCTTGCGCTGAGTACGAAACCATGTCTCATAAAAAATTTACGCACACAACTGCAGTAAACAAAATCAAAACAATACTTCGCGTTGTGTGCGTGTCATCACACAAAAATATGAGAGCGACTATTCGTTCGCACACTAGATTGTAAGTGACGTACGTATACAGCACCGCTACAGTTTGTTCTTTTTTTGGGCATATTGCTGCGACACCGGCCCCGCCCCCTAACCATATCTCCCTTTAGTTTCTGTGATCTGTGGTATTATGATTTGAGTTTGAGTTAAGTTCTTCCCACTCGACCATCTGCCCCTGCCCCTGCCCCTGCCCCCACTCACCCGCACGCCGCACTTCTTGGCGTCAGTCCGCAGCAGCAGCTCGCCCTCCATGCGCAGCGCGTGCGCGGTCAGATCCAACCGCCTCAACTCCTCCCACTCGCCGCCAACCGGCGCGCGGACTTCTAGCTTGCTTTGGATCGTTTTTAATCTGAAATAAGTAATAAATTCAAGTTTTATACAATTACTATCTGTTCAAATGCAAATTCCCAAAAGATTTAATCTGTTTAACACGGCTTATCCATACTAATATTATAAATGCGAAAGTAACTCTGTCTGTCTGTCTGTTACTCAATCACGCCTAAACTACTGAACCAATTTTCATGAAATTTGGTATGGAGATATTTTGATACCCGAGAAAGGACATAGGCTACTTTTTATCCCGGAAAAATGACGCAATCCCGGAAATCCCACGGGAACGGGAACTATGCGGGTTTTTCTTTCAAAACGCGGGCGAAGCTGCGGGCGGAAAGCTAGTTATAAATATGTAATGGTAAATCATTAACATATGTTAAAAATAATAACGGATCTAGAATAGAACCTTGTGGGACCCCAATTTGCATTACTGTATCTGGTGAGGTTTGGCTTTTCAATTTAGGCCTTTCGAATGCGGTTATATACCTCTAGTAAAGTATCAGATCTTAAGCATAACTTGAAATTTCATGAATATTTAATGTTTCTGAATATTTTGTTGTGTTCAACATTATCAAAAGCTTTAGAATGATCACAAAATAAAACCGTCTACAGTTTGTTGACATTTACAAGACTAAAGCATTTAAAAACGTACATTCGTTACTATTTCATTCTATGTATTCTATAACTTACCTATGTTCATTCTCAGCGGTGCGTATAGCCGTGTCCACAGTATGCAGCACTTCCTTGGCAGTGGCCAACGCTCGGCGAAGTTGGGCCACGTCCTCCGCACTCTCACCATCAGTGCCGCCGCCACTACCGCCAGCAGCGGCCACTTCTGGGGTCACTTCTTCTTCTACCACTGTCTTGAGAATGCCTTCGAGGAGCAGCTGGTATTTTGTTAATCTGTGAAATTGAAATGTTTTAGTTTTTGATAGTGTCAATTTTGTGGACATTTTTGTTTAGTAAATGTGACATTATTTTCAGTATCTACCAACTTTAAGTCAATTACTTCCACTTTTTATCTTTAGCAATGTAATGTTTATTTGTTTTTGTTATTTCTTTTCAACTGACTTAAAAAGAGGACTCAAATGTTTTTAACGTCAACTTATGACTGGTTTAATCGATTTTGACTATTATTTTTTTAATTTTACAGTTTTTTCTGGTGCCATCGATCTAAAATCGACTTTAAAGATTTTTGTCTTTTAGTGTCCGCACCTCTGCCACACGCAGGCGAGCAGGTCGCGCAGCTGCAGCCGGCCGCAGCGGGGCAGCTGCTCGCGGCCCGCCAGGAACTGGTGCAGCTCCTTGTTGTGTGTCTATTTAGTGTCTGTACCTCTGCCACACGCAGGCGAGCAGGTCGCGCAGCTGCAGCCGGCCGCAGCGGGGCAGCTGCTCGCGGCCCGCCAGGAACTGGTGCAGCTCCTTGTTGTGTGTCTATTTAGTGTCTGTACCTCTGCCACACGCAGGCGAGCAGGTCGCGCAGCTGCAGCCGGCCGCAGCGGGGCAGCTGCTCGCGGCCCGCCAGGAACTGGTGCAGCTCCTTGTTGTGTGTCTATTTAGTGTCTGTACCTCTGCCACACGCAGGCGAGCAGGTCGCGCAGCTGCAGCCGGCCGCAGCGGGGCAGCTGCTCGCGGCCCGCCAGGAACTGGTGCAGCTCCTTGTTGTGTGTCTATTTAGTGTCTGTACCTCTGCCACACGCAGGCGAGCAGGTCGCGCAGCTGCAGCCGGCCGCAGCGGGGCAGCTGCTCGCGGCCCGCCAGGAACTGGTGCAGCTCCTTGTTGTGTGTCTATTTAGTGTCTGTACCTCTGCCACACGCAGGCGAGCAGGTCGCGCAGCTGCAGCCGGCCGCAGCGGGGCAGCTGCTCGCGGCCCGCCAGGAACTGGTGCAGCTCCTTGTTGTGTGTCTATTTAGTGTCTGTACCTCTGCCACACGCAGGCGAGCAGGTCGCGCAGCTGCAGCCGGCCGCAGCGGGGCAGCTGCTCGCGGCCCGCCAGGAACTGGTGCAGCTCCTTGTTGTGTGTCTATTTAGTGTCTGTACCTCTGCCACACGCAGGCGAGCAGGTCGCGCAGCTGCAGCCGGCCGCAGCGGGGCAGCTGCTCGCGGCCCGCCAGGAACTGGTGCAGCTCCTTGTTGTGTGTCTATTTAGTGTCTGTACCTCTGCCACACGCAGGCGAGCAGGTCGCGCAGCTGCAGCCGGCCGCAGCGGGGCAGCTGCTCGCGGCCCGCCAGGAACTGGTGCAGCTCCTTGTTGTGTGTCTATTTAGTGTCTGTACCTCTGCCACACGCAGGCGAGCAGGTCGCGCAGCTGCAGCCGGCCGCAGCGGGGCAGCTGCTCGCGGCCCGCCAGGAACTGGTGCAGCTCCTTGTTGTGTGTCTATTTAGTGTCTGTACCTCTGCCACACGCAGGCGAGCAGGTCGCGCAGCTGCAGCCGGCCGCAGCGGGGCAGCTGCTCGCGGCCCGCCAGGAACTGGTGCAGCTCCTTGTTGTGTGTCTATTTAGTGTCTGTACCTCTGCCACACGCAGGCGAGCAGGTCGCGCAGCTGCAGCCGGCCGCAGCGGGGCAGCTGCTCGCGGCCCGCCAGGAACTGGTGCAGCTCCTTGTTGTGTGTCTATTTAGTGTCTGTACCTCTGCCACACGCAGGCGAGCAGGTCGCGCAGCTGCAGCCGGCCGCAGCGGGGCAGCTGCTCGCGGCCCGCCAGGAACTGGTGCAGCTCCTTGTTCTTGCGGCGCCGCTCGCGCAGTGCGTCCAGCGCCATGCGCTGCCCGCGGCAGAACCGCGCCAGGCAGCTCGCGTAGCCCGCCTCGCCCAACTGAGACGATAGATAGTAAAGAGTGTTTAAATCTATATATTATATAAAACTCAAAGGTGACTGATATAGTGATCTATCAACGCACAGCCCAAACCACTGGACGGATCGGGCTGAAATATATGGTATGCAGGTAGATGTTAGGACGGAGGCGTCCTCTAAGAAAGGGTTTTGATCAATTCCAACCCCAAGGGGATAAAATAGGGGATGAAAATTTGTATCATGTTTATTTATCTTTTCCACGCAGGCGAAGCTGCGGGCAACAGCTAGTTTAATTATAAAAATAAGTTTCAATATGACTGTGTTTATATTTTCCCTTGATTTTAACATTCATATTCTTATTCTTCTACATTATTAGGGACAGTAGGATTTGTTAATTGATTTTCAATGCCTGAAAGATCTAGAAAGAAACAAAAAAAAGAACTAAAATATGGATAGCATTTATGTATTGGCATTATTAAATATAAGTACATACTTTGTTTGCATAAGAAAGTAGTTTGCGTAAATACCTTGATTTAAAATAGACTCATTAATTTAATCATTAATTATTAACTCATTAATAACACAAACTCAAACATTGATAAGTAATAAACAAATTACTGAAAATGCTGTCAATTTTACCCCTCCCCCCCACTCACCGTGTTCAGCATGACATCAGCCACAGCCCGCACGCCGACCACGTGCTGCGGGGCCTCACTCCGCACCGCCCGCAGCTCGCCATACAACCGCACGTGCCGCTCCCTCACAGCGGGCAGGTTCGGGAACAGAGCACGCAACTCGTCCGCCGGCAACAATGCGGGCTGCCGCTCCAGTGGGCGGAGGAAATCCCCTCCCAGCACTTTGAGCCAGCGCACGTGAGACCCCTCCGATACTATTAGCTCTGCGAGACGAATTATAATGTTCGTGGTAAAAGAAATACATGAAAGTACAGATGAAAAATAACAATACGAAAAAGCGTATAGACTCAATTGCGCGTAGATAATAAATATAGACAAAGGGATATTTCATTTGCCACAAAAGAAAGACAGTTAAAAATAAAGACATGATAGGGAACAGATACATACAATGATGCTTAACATAGATATAAACATAATTTTATATGGCACCTAAGAAAGATAAAATTTAAAATTCAAAAAATTAAACAGAATACAAACATCTAATAATACCAAAATTTCTTGCAGGTGACATTTCTGCAGTGATTATTAAAGTGGATCATAAAAAAAAATTCTCAATTACATACATACTTAAATACGAAACCTTTAATTTAATTCTAGAAATTGTATATTGAAGCTATATAAGCTTCAATTCATTCATAAAAACACCTACAACATGACATATTATTTATCTACAACATAACTATCATTGACACCAAAATACTGCCCAGACCATAAAACTACTAAAGAATTGAACCCAGAAGCTACTCCTCACCATGTATGACCTCCTGGCGCTTCCTGAGGCGGGCGCACAGCACCACGCTGTCGCGCACGGCGGCCGGCAAGCTGTCCGACCACTGCGCTGCTAACGGCTCCTCTTCTTCGGACCAGTCTGGAATAACACATTATTTATTTAAGAAAAAAGCTTATATACTGCATGCAATAATACAAAAAGACCCATTTATGCAAACATGAAACATTTTTTGAAGTGAAAACTTCTTTAGCGACGTTGAGCACTCGCGTCAGGACACGTGACCTGATCGAAAAAGCGTAAGACGGATACCATTCCAAAATATCAAACATGCTCAACGTTAATAATAAAGTTTTCACTTCTGCCGGCACTCCCGGAATGCAACCCGTCTTTTTTTTTGTTAAATTTAGTGTTAAAATACGTTTTCTACCTTCCCAAAAAATATAATAAATTTCTGACAACTAATAATGCAGCTTTTTACCTGTCAATTAATGCGGGCTTAATCAAATTTCCAAATTTCAAATAAAAGAACATTGTACTACATATATATATGTACATATATATACATACATACATTTTGTATAATCTTTTTACAAAATTCTCAATGTCTGGAAAATTCTCACATGTGGGTTGTCCGATATTTTTTTTTAGCCTACAATAGTTGATTAACGATACGATAAGCACGCTGCAACTAAACAAATTGTCATATTATGTAGTCAGTTAAAAATTCTCTAGAAATTAACAAATCACAACCACCTTGTTGCTCAGCTGCGACAGTGTTGCTCTCGTTGCTTCTAGACGACAAACTCGAACTGCTCGAGCTGCCGGAAGGCGCTGTCGCCGCTCCTGGCTCCAAATCACTGTAATATAAAACAATATTATATAATTAAAATATTGCACTTTTTTTAAAAGCTCCATACAATATTTTCCATGAAGGAAAACTTTCATGTGAAAAAATCTTTATAAATACCAAGAAGAACGTTCTTCTTCACCAAATTATAGTGAAGTTTCATATAGAAATGTAAGTCATATAGAAACTTCCAGGATTCTGCACCTAGCGCAAAACTTTTAGGGCATATAAATTCATGAGGTATATCTCACAAATACATGACATTCCATACCCTTAACACACAACATTCAATACGTGTACGGTAACACCTTAACATACCTTCATAACTGATCAGAACATTCCAGAAATTGTAGGTATCTAGCTCATAAGTGAAATATGCCAACCTACAACTGAATTCACAGGAATTGCGTAGATATGCTCACTTGTTTATACATGAATGAATTACGTACGCTTCGATAAAGTTACATTGAGTATTTGTGATATGCTTCATCTAATTTGAATAATTGTAATAATTTCTCAAGTGAAAAGGAAAATGATCGAAGCTTTGCCTATTTACATAAATCGATTAAAATCTCAATCAAAGGCTATTGCCGCTAACGATGAAAATTTCCACGGATTCGAATAATGGACTTTTCCTCAATTGTGAAAATATCGACGGAAAAGAAATGTTTGTTTTGGACTGCTTTGCGAAGTTCGTGTGATCCATTGAAATGTTACATTTTTTAGGCCTGACCTTGAGTTTTTTAGAGGACGCAATTTTATTTTTTTGATGTGTAGGGGGGGTCAGTGTGAAGCTATCACCAAGTTTGTGGGGTCGCCACCCTTGTCCCACGGCCGCCATCTTGAAAATAGCGGTTGAAATGGTTTTTACGATATATCTCTTAAACTATTTATCTGATAATAAAACAATGTTAACATTATTCGTTGCAAATTAAATTCTCTACAACTTAGGTTCAGTAACTTTTTGTCGTAGAACTATAAACAAAAAAGTTATAAGCGAAAATGTTCAGAAATTAGAGATGTTTATATTTTTCAATAAAACTTTTTTTTATAAGTTTACGAAGAAATTATATCAGACCATTTTTGTAGATTGTTTTTCGTAGAACAACTTTTATTTACAACATTTTTTCATTAAGTAAATAGCTAAGGTTTTACAGCCATCCGAAGTGAGTACTATTTTAAGTACTCTTTACTATACAGAATACGATATATTATTATGTGTGTACTAATAATAATTTGTCACCAGTAATTATTTTATTTTTGTTAATAATATTTTTAATAATTAATTTTACAATATTATTAATAATTAATTATTGAATCTTTTCCCCACAACCCAGGAGGTAGAGTCTGGAAGTGCGTTTTTTTTTACGTCGAAAAGCAGGGCTGAAATGTTCTGCAGTGTGCTTCCATTGTTTTGGAGTCTGGGAAAAGAGCCAATAGCCAATTTATTATGTATAGTTACTACATAGTAAATAGCTAAGGTTTTACAGCCATCCGAAGTGAGTACTATTTTTCAGTATAAATAGTACTAAGTAAATAGCTAAGGTTTTACAGCCATCCGAAGTGAGTACTATTTTTACTGAAAAATAGTACTCACTTCGGATGGCTGTAAAACCTTAGCTATTTACTTAATGAAAAAATGTTGTAAATAAAAGTTGTTCTACGAAAAACAATCTACAAAAATGGTCTGATATAATTTCTTCGTAAACTTATAAAAAAAAGTTTTATTGAAAAATATAAACATCTCTAATTTCTGAACATTTTCGCTTATAACTTTTTTGTTTATAGTTCTACGACAAAAAGTTACTGAACCTAAGTTGTAGAAAATTTAATTTGCAACGAATAATGTTAACATTGTTTTATTATCAGATAAATAGTTTAAGAGATATATCGTAAAAACCATTTCAACCGCTATTTTCAAGATGGCGGCCGTGGGACAAGGGTGGCGACCCCACAAACTTGGTGATAGCTTCACACTGACCCCCCCTACACATCAAAAAAATAAAATTGCGTCCTCTAAAAAATGCGACCCCAAATGTAACTTTTCAATGGACCAGTGTGACGTCTTGATAATGAGAGGTTTATTTTGGCTACCAAAATCAGCACCAATGCATTATGTATGCATGGAATATAATATCCCTTACCACTTTCGTTTAATTTAAAATTGCAAAATTCTATAGACGAGATCGACCTATATCTTTGTAGTCAATTCATTATAGCACTATTGTATCTTCAAATAATCCTTGAAATGTCATAAATGTTCTTCTTTCATTAATTCAACTAGGAAGTGTTCATTCTGCCAATATACATTCTTAGAACAATCTACCCAACCCACACAACCAAACAAAAGCACACAACACAACTACAAACTAAATCAAACGCTTCCCAAAAATCCATCACCCGTTCAATACGATGAATGATTAGTAGGTACCGATAAGTCTCAATCGCACATCGCACTCGGCTCTGGTTCCGGGAAAACAATAGAAATGGGTATAATTAGACGCAGAATCAAAGGTCGGGAGGAAGCGAGTTACAAACATGTGGGGGAAGTTATTACACTAAATCCGGAACGCGCGCGCGCACATCTGATACTGTTTGTGCAAAGTCCACGCACTTTTTGACAGAATGACGAGATGTGACGGGTTTTAATCGCAATTATTTAACTTATAGACCATAAAGATTAGTAAGCTGTATGAATGAACCAGTAACTAAGGGATATACAGCAGTGAATCTATCGTAGTAACAAGGTCAACGATAAGAATTATTAAGTTCTTTCAACAAGTAAGCTTTTCTGTTTGAAAAAGACAATATCTATTTATGATCTTTTACGCAAGTTTTTCACTTTATGCAATCCTTGCAGCAGTGCTTTATCGACCTTCTATTCCTTCTTAACTCTGTCAATAAGAAACACGCAAATTTCTACCATCCATATTAAATGACGTCCCTGTTAAACCAAATCATACACAAGTACATCCATAAATAACGTATGATCAAATTGCAATATATTTAATTATTATCCTTGAACACCTCGGCTGGGATTTACGATTGTGATTGATAGACAATTTATTGATTTAGTTTCTATATATACGCACTGCAAGAGTGACTTAAATAGATTTCACCGTTTGACGGATTGCCGGATGTGCTTTAATAGAATCTGTATCTTTGCAGATATGTTCAAGGTAGCATTTCATTTTCAGTATACAACTACTAGAGAAAGATGTATAAGTAAATTTTTCCTTTTAAACGTCCGTGAAATATTTTTTATGACAGACTTTTATATTTCTTCTAAATTTAATGCAAATGAACCAACCACTGCCTGGGATAATTTTTCTTACTTGAAATATCAATTGCTGTATATATTTTTATATCAAACATAGACAATTTCTTGCGTCAGAATACGTTATTATCAAGACTTTATGAGCACAAGTAATTTTTAAGAATTGTTTAAAAATATCGTTAAAATTTCTTACAAAAATATCGAAAGGTCTCATTCAAAATTATTTTAGTTTTGAACAACTCGGGCTAATTGGCAAACTTCATTCACTTAATCTCATATAATACAAAATAGTGCCTGTACCCTCCCTTAATAAAAACATGAAATAAAGGTTAACACGATTAAATTCCACTTAAAAACACCCACACACTTCAACGGAATCCATTACGGTCGTCATTCAAAGTATTGTTTATTCAATTATTACTTTTCTAAATGCAATATTATAATCCAATTAGTAACAACTAACGTATTACATAACCTACATCGATTATACGACTAGTAGCTAGATTAGACTGGTGGAATTTAGGTACCCCGATTTGTGAATATTTAAACTTAATATTTTAAATCAGCGTGTCTGTTTGTTGCACATTACTATAGAAATAGAAGCAACCGTTTTGAAAAAATCAATCTTTATAATTTTTATTTTACACAATGAACAGTAAAGAGGAACATAAATGATGCTCATCAATTTTACAGGCATAAAAACTTGACATTTAAATTATTATAAAATTAATTGAATAACATTAAGAGCACATTATAAACATGTAAACCACGTCGATCTATTACAATAAATTTTACGAAACATAACAAAAAAAAAAACATTTAGCAAAAACCCCATCTACATTTCAATAATGAAAGTCTCTATTAATTTCAATATTATTTGTATAGAAAATAATGTTAAAAAAAAGCATTGATAATTCGTTCCGTCACATGAGTGGCGCATCCTGACAAATATCTGACGGGCACATTATCTTGTAACGTGACAAGCAATTACGATAAACGCATAGAAACATGATTTACTTACACATTTTTTGTTAAAATATTATTTGTGAAATAATATTGTTGGATGCTAAACAGTTGGTATTATAAGGAGAAGAGTTGTATTTGTATATTTTTGGAAGGTCATAAATTTTCTACAAATTTTTTATCGTAGCTAGATGTTGTTTAGATCATCTATAAATCTATATCTATCATCATATACATCTATAAATACACTATATATAAGGAATACACTATATAATATATAAAAGGAACCACACAATTTATTGATACATATTTATTTTCCTCGACATCCTCGACATCAGCACACTTCTACAAGTTGCAATTTCCCTTACACTCCCTTCCATCATGATTTCGTTCAATCAAACCCTTAAACATCTTATAACAACACAACAACAACCATCACCTCTCCGATAGCGTCCGCCTCGCCAGCATGCCAACAGTTGCCGGCTGTCGCCCGGCTGGCAGCGACACGTTGCGCGACACACGAGGCGGGGCTTGCGCCGCCATTTTGTGTCGTACCACACTACACTAGAGTACACTAGAGTGCACTATAGTTCACAAGAGTACACTAGAGTAAACTATACTTCACAGAAGCACACTATAAAATCACTGATCGCTTGTATTCATAGTAAAAGTGAAAAACTGTTTTTGAATTTACTACACTACACTAGAGTACTACATATATACTTCACTGGAGTACACTAAGTCACTGATCACTTGTGTTCGTGGTAATAAGCTAAATACTTGTAAAATTGTTCAATTAAATGGTAAGAATAGTTTAAATGCTGAAATATGTTTATAAATAATTAATTTTTTTTAACGTTATTTATTAAACCGTTGATTATGGTAATGTGGTATGGTATGGTATAATAATGCAATGGTACAATCAGAAATAAATTAATCGGCATTGATAATCATTTCACGTTTGTTTTATCTCTGATAATAATTTCCAGGAAGAATGCATAATATGTATGATTTTTTTTTATAATAATTAATGTACTTTTTCAGTATATTTTCCTTTATTAAACGACCTCTAGGCTCTAATGGATAACCAAATACGCATTCACAGCGAATATTCACAGTAACTTTTTCCATAATATTATATTCGTATAAACATCACGAAATGACCCATAAAACCATCAATTATTACAAAAACTTTTCCCCCTTGGAAACTAGGAAATGGCACGTTGCTCTTAATACGCATCCTTTACACATTTTACAATCTCATAAATCTATTTACCGCATCATATACACATATATATTATATAAATATAAATATTGCATCTGACGCGCGTACATTTTCAGTTATTGCCCGAAATACATAGTACTGATAATATATAGACACTTTGGTGAGTGCGCTGCGGAATTGCACGATTTAATTCCGCCATCCCCGTTTTTCCTTCGATCGTCGAGGCGCACAGACTCTAGGCATCGCCATATGGTGGATGTTCCATGTACCCGGACAAAGCGGTTCGGATCGACATTCTTCATCCGAACCGCGAGGGACTGGAACATGCTTCCTGAGTATGTGTTCCCCGACGAGTACAATATGGGGGTCTTCAAGCGAAGAGTGAACGGGTACCTTCTAGGGAAGCGCGCTCCATCATAGGCCACATCTCAGCTTACCATCAGGCGAGATCGTGGTCAAGCGCTTCCCTATCACACAATAAAAAAATAAAAAAAAAATATAGAGCAATGAATCTTTTAACACCGACGTCATCGTCAAATACTCGTATATTCATATTATCCAGATGCTAGTGCTTTTCCTAAAGGACAACTACTGCATTTTATCTCATTATCTCATTAGATGTTATTTTATGCAATTATGTACATACCTACGTCCGCGTATAAGAAATGCCACGAAGATATAAGTAGCTGTTTAGTTTAGCGGCAGGTTGTTCATAAAAATTAAAAACACGTTTTTTAAAAAATATAACTAAATGTCATATTTTAATTTTTAATTATTTAAAAAGTATATTAGACTAGAGAACGATAAACCGTCACATTGAAATTCAATTAATTTCCAACACGAAATAAGCTAAACAGCATTGTCATGTTAAAATGAACAAAATCACTAGCAAGCCGCGCTCCAACATCATAATAATTATTCTAAGTACCAGATCGTTTATTTCCGAGAAGATAAATAATAGTATGTTGAATAGGTAATCTAGAGATATATAGAAATAAATCAATCGTCCGTCCTGCTATGTGCCATACACAGGCATTAAGGGCTAATTTAGTGCCGTAACTATATGCTAATCTAACTTCCTGCATGTGTAACCTTTGGATGACCATTTTTTACAAACGTATAAAAACAGCTATTTTCCTATAATATTATTCTTGCTTTTTCTACATATGGTTTTCTTATATAGCATGGGTTATACAACTTCGTTTTTGCCTACAAATAATACATCTAAAGCAATGATATTTAATTATATAGGTTTATGCAAAAACTGTGCCAAATATCATTCATATCCGTCCTGTCATTTATGTGTGTTAGAGTAACAAACATACTAACTTTTTATTTATTATTTTAATAGGTTAATAGGAAAAAGTGCGATTTACAAACGTTAATATTTCGTTCGAGATGAAAGTTTGCGCCGAAACTAAGAAATAACACACTAATAAAGCTTTTAAAAATCTAGTTGTATTTTTGAATTTGAGTTTCAGTTGCAAACAGAGTTGATATATTTTTACATTGACTGTGTAACGTACATAGTTCTGTACTTGGTAACTGCATTTAACAATAAAAGATAAAATATACCAAGTTTAAAACAAACAAAGCTTATGATAATTTCAATTGAAAACAAACTAACCAATACGAAAACAGTGATTGGAAACTATTTGCAATTCCGATTATATATAAATAAATTATTAGTTTTCTGTGCATTATATTTATTAATATTATTCATACACACATACCTACTAACTATTTATATTTATTTATCTGTACAATTATTTTTAAACAATTATCATATTTTCCCATTTTGATATCGGTGACCCAACGCGTTAGATATTATATGCATCACATTATAAATATTCTAAATAATAATTATAAAATAACGGAAGTCATTTAATATCTCGATGCATTGTACTGACTGCACTTGACCTGATTTTCTTATCTTTAAATTGTCTCTAAATAAATTATAAACAGAGCATCGTATAACAGGTGCAAGTGATAATACTATCTTTTTCAAATTGTCTAATAGTTAAGTACCTACTTCAAAAATTTTTTAATAAAAAAAATCCCGAGATTTCTTTGTTAAAGTGACACAAAAATTTACTCAGTATACAATCATCTTAACAATAAAATTCATGTTTTTATTTCGAGCTAAAAATGCTATACCTACATACTCATCAACCTACATTACTTATTATCAATAACCATCGAAAAACAAAAACACTACACACCACTACCTAACCTACGACAATCCAAAACGTCACTTCGACACGAGCATATATAAAGTACTCCGTAACATATAACCCGCGGCACACGTCCGAACCGCAGGGCGTCCGCGGAACGACTGATAAGGGCAGATGCATGGATGTAGGGCGGGCGCAAGCTCGTAGAGCGGAAAAGCTTTAGTGCGAATTAATGAATTAACAAACGAATTGTTTAGTGATAGAGTTCGTATGTTTAAGTATTGTTTTAAGTTGAAACTGAAAATATAAACGCAATAGTGCATTTATGGCAAAAGTACCTATACTAAAAGCTCGATTCGGAGTTTTATCATTTAACAATAAAAGTACATAGAGATTAGCGTATTTTCTAGAGGAATTTTCCAAATTTTGCGGTTGTTGTGCAACAAAAGCTTCATATAAAGCTATATCACTAAAAACTGCACTCAATCATATCAACCTCCACCCCATCCTTACCACGAACCTCCTCACCCCATAATTAAGTGCAATTATAAGAACCATCCAATGACGTCACACTTCACACGTATAGGAAAGTTCCTCCGAAGGCGCGGCGAGTACAGCGCGCAAACATGCGAGTTTATGTGTGTGCATTTGAGCCGATCGTAAATGTACATCTACCCGCCTTATGTTTGTGCAAACACACGTCAGCTGGAGTGCCACTGACGGTGTCGTTAATGAGAGCTACGCTAATAATAATTGAGGAGCACAAGGTTTATTATTCGTTGTTGGACACTCAAATATCAGGTACCTAGACAGCAAACAACTAAACTTCTATACATATAAACTTAACTAGCTCTCCACCCACGGCTTCGCCCGTTTTGTCTTAAATGTAATAAATTATATACTAAAACTTATTAGATTTAAGACAAAACGCCGTATTACTTAAAAAAGCCGTATCAAAATCCGTTGCGTAGTTTCAAAGATTTAAGCACACATAGGGACATAGAGTGGACTATGTAGTGATTTCAATTGAAGAAACTTTCTGTGCCTAGTTTAATATAACTATGTTTTTTTTACTTGAACATAATATAGGCTAACCTCTTAAAATGTTTTATGCGTGATGTTGCAGTATTTACTACACTAAAAATAAACTAAATGAAACCACACACGAAATATTATATTTTCTAAGTAAATAATTAGTAGAATGTTCAGATTTACAAATATTTCCCTTCATTCCACAGCCTTGTTTCAATCGTGTTGTTTTGGTTATTTTTACATATTTTCATATGTTTTGATACGGAAACTGCGCAGCGTTGTATTTTCTATGTTCATTGTTATGGCTATTAATCAATAATAACTATTTTAAAAGATACGCATTTATTCTGACTGTTATTTTTTTTCAACCATACACGATATGCGTTATAAGTTTTAATTTTAAGAATATAAATACAAATTTTATGCCAGCCCGATAAATTAAATATGCAAATAGCTGAACAGTTTACTACACCTAGTCTAAAAAAGAACGGCCTATTTACATTTATTTATTCAAAATATTAAAACATCTTGTTATTGACAACATTCAGCCCTCAAAGAAAATATTCCTTCAGCACACATAAACCAAACAGTACTACATATACGCTATATAAAAGCCGGTATAAAAGAAACTATTACCCTGGATAACGACGTACATAAGAGCCAATACTCGCTTAGGGCCCGACGTAACCTACTTTGCGCGACTGTAAAACCTAAGGCTTAGTGCACATGTCACGATTATTGACGTGAAGCTGCACCTATGAGCTTCTGCGTGTTATTAACCTTATATTAGTTAGCTCAGATCTAAGTTTGAATTTTAGTACTTTTGTAGCAAAAAATAAATAAGCTCGAAGTATTGAAACAACAACATATTAACATTAATGCCTGTTTAGAAAGAATACACAGATCTACTAATATAAATAACTCTATAGAAATAAATATCTTATCAATGAACAACATTGATAATATGAGAAGAAATATAAAGTATGGTCAAGCACCTTCGAAAATACCATTTGGAAATAAAACCATTATAAATTATATCAACAACAATAATGAAATCAATACATTGTCTAAACAAACAAACCACATATCCCTCAAGAAAATCCACACTAACGTCCATCCAAAACACCGCCCTCCTAACACAGAAGACGAATCTATACTAATGTTATAAAGCTGAAGATTTTGTTTGTTTGAACGCGCTGATCTCAGGAACTACTGGTCCGATTTGCAAAATTATTTCGGTGTTAGATAGCTCATTTATCGAGGAAGGCTATATATCATCACACTAAGAAAAACAGGAGCGGAGCAATACGGGTGAAACCGCGGAGCACAGCTAGTAAAATGTATAGAAAAAAACAACACCACCTTTATCAAGTAGAGCGTTACAGAACGTGACTTTAGCGTTGAAGCCTTATTTCTCTATCCTGTTACATAACTGCATTTAGGTTACAAGGGGTTCCGTGTTGTTAGCCTGCTAACTTACTAAACCGGGTTATTATAGGCTTCAAATAGACCTAGTTATAAATTATTAAACATTTTTTAATATATGAAAATGTTTTTCGGAAAATTTGAAGCTATTAGATATCATTATGTCATCTCTGAAACTATCATTCAGTGCAAATCTTCAATATAAATCTTAGACTAGAGGAATAATCGCTATCATACAATAATTACAAGCCTTTTCATAGTCGTAATCAAATGAGAGAAACATTTAAATGATGATGATGATATAATATACGTCCATTCTACGTCAAATCTGGTTACTTTCTATCAAAACAGAATACCCAAACGTTCACTGGAAAACCGAATTCAAATGAATCATTTGAAATGATACCGTCACTTGTCTCCAACTAAACCAAGCGCGGGAGGAAGCTACGTCGCATCGGTATGGGAATGTATGATTTATTTCCACTATATACGCGGGACTCGATTATTTTCGTCGCTCGAGGAATTTCCTCAATGATTCAATGTTATGAAAGATCTCGTCTTCGCGCCGTTGACTCAATGAGAATTCGAGAGATGACATTTTCGTGTAAACAGTGTTTTTTGTTTCGTGAAATTGTCATTTATAGATTTTATTATTTTCATGGGAAACATAAAATTCAAAGAAAACAAGTAAAATTATGATATTCATATTCAACTTCGTCAAAATATGTAAATGCTCAAACCTTTTCGGGGCTAATAGTTTATCGAACAACAACCATAACTAAACTTTTAATTCCCAGAAGTAACAATATTCCAAAACCGAAACCTAATCTGAAAACACAAACGCTAATAAAAGATCTAACCAGACAAACAATAAGGTTAATACTTTCACCTAGTCAATTAATTAATCAGCCAATTTGCCGACGAAAGACACGGCTTTAACTACATTATATGAAAAATAGTTAACGGCGCCCATGACCCACTGTCTCGGTTATATTTTAGAGACGATGTCGAAACCGCGTCTCGAGATTTCAAACAAAACAACGAGCCGTGAAAATCGATGAAAATTTTATGCTCTCAATGAAGTGAGAAGAACAACACAATCCTTATTTTAAACGGATGCAAAAATATATGATTTTCGACCTTGAATGTATTCTTTAATGTTGATATAAATTATAAAGTTCATTATCTGTGCTCTCGCGGAAAAGAATTGTTTTTGGGGCTTCTGGAAGCAATACTACAATAGTTATTGATACTACTATAACACTACCTACTGATATAGAAGAACTTTCATACAAAACCTTTTTTTAGAGACTATTTGGTAACGGCATTACAGCCGTTGTCACAAATTAGCAAGTAGAAATAAAAACATTCAGACAAACAACAGAGACCAACTAATTTTATCCACAAAGGATATACCAAAATACGCATCAAAAGAAGCACTATTCAGTCGAACAGAAACCATGAAACTACTCATTTCAATCACCAATAAAAGTGGTAATTTTAAATCCGACGCACATTAGACCGTTGCGCGCAATCAGAGGTCGCTAGTAATGATAAATATTCCTGTCATTGCCAGATATTTACGTCCAGCATAGCGTAAATATTTCCTGGGAGCGTATGAATAATCATACAGTTAATTTCGTGAAGTTTGATGTATGGTAGGGGAAGACTAACGAATTAATGTGGTATCAACTGAATATACATTTGTTGAGAGGGATTCATTTACAGTGAAAAATTAATAAATCATTGTAGATTTAATAGTATTAGATATCAAAGTATATGAAAAATTTAATTTTTAAAGTACAGCTACTATGAATATTAATAACGAACACTATAAAAGTAAAAACATAAGCAAATAGAGGCAAGCATAAAAATCTATCGAGTTTCGACTGATATATATTATAATCTATGAAATTTTCCTGTGAAGATTTGAATAATTAAATTCAAAATTGGTTGCATTGGATGGTTTCAAGTCTAGACTGCATAATCTTTAGATTAATGAAAAGCTACGTGAGTTAAATTGGAAGCTCTTCAAATTTACTATTTTTGAAGAGAAATGAATGATCTTAGATTTTTTATATTAAATAATTATTCAAGTTACTTTTAATCATACGGAAAATTTCTACTTAATAACATTATTCTTTCAAGTTAATTCCAAGAAAGTTGTTAAATATTTTCGGCTAAAATTTCCTTCCTTTCGACTTTGTTAGTACAGATGACGTTGTAATCAACAAAGATTTGCAAAAGCCTCGAAGCCTTACAGTTTCCAGAACCTTATATAAGTAAGAGTTACTTGAACTTTTATTTCCACGAAATAAGGAATCTAAGGAAAAAATATACAATTCTCAACCCTGCTTAAAATCTTCCACTTAACATGAACGTTATTGCTTATAAAATTTAATGACGTAATAAAATTCCATGTACCATTAATTTTTTCAAGGTTTGTAAAGAAATTTGATAAACAAACATACAAACTCTTGTAACAAATACATTTATAACAGATCAGGCGCTAGGTGTCATAAATATGCAATGGTATGATTTTATTTTGCATAATTGCGTATACCAGTTTTGAAACCAAACTTTACTCATACATCTTTAGAAGTAAACTTAATTTTATTTACCCCTTAAAACATCCCAAAGATTAACCCCAAAAAATAATGACATCAACTTAATCAAACCCAGACAGACATGCCTCAGTTGTCATGTTGTCTTAAAGCAATATTATTTCCAGTGTGAAAAAAAGACAGCGCTCTATAGATCGTCTAGCGGCATCACTTTCACATACAGGAAACAATACTGCTACAAAACATCATGGTAACTCCCAGACCGTACCAAACATACCTACTTATTCCTACGAATCCTATACATAGCAACTGATGCTTTTACGGGTAAAAATCAAACATTGGGCCAATATAATCAATTAGCGGCCACTCCAGAGATAGCGCGTACTCTGATTGAGTGTCACCGAGTGCAAAACAAGTAGATTATCACATACATCAATGGGAATGACGTCAGTGCTACCAACTGGACGGGAAGTTTTCAAAGAACTAATGTCAAAATAGTATACAATTTTTTGGAATGAAAGCATGACTTTCTATGTGAAGATTGTATTTTTTCATAAAATTTTACAGGATATAAGATTAAAATCGGTGAGTATGGTAAAGTCTGAAATAATTTATCTACGAAACATTTATAGAAATTCAATAACATATTTTACCATCGATTCGGAAAGCAGTATCTATGGAGAAGAACCCACATAGTTGTATATTGCATATAGCTTAAGGAGGTTCTATTTAGTGAGATCAAAACCTAATTCTCTTCGACAGCTAGGTTAGAAAACATTCGAATACTACCAAAACATGAAGTCACATCGCCACATAAACTTTACAGCACATTTTGCGACTTCTAAACCCGGGCACGTAACACGCGAGGAAGCTATAAATGGCGGATCAGCAATGAATAAAATGCCGTCTCTAAACAATGTTTTATTATCGCACAACACATTTGTTTATGCGGATCTTTCTATTGTTTACAATAACTGTGATTTTTACTGCCAACAAGTTATTTTAATCGTCGATGATACAGTATTCGAAGGAAGATGAATTATATTTATCATTGCAAAATTGAGTCAGAGTTTTTTCGTAAAAGAAATAGAGCATTTTGAAATCTTTACGATAAAGTTTTGCATTTAATTAAATCAAAAATTATAGCAGCAAATACGTAACCAACAAAAAAGGTAAACGACCGACGAGCATTCAAAAGAGGCGCCTCTTAAATACAAATGAATTGTTTGTGAACAAAAATACGCTTTATTGAGAAGGATTTCCCGAATTCCCGAACATCGAGCGACAATCGTAAAGCTCGCGAGGGACAAGTGGGACCGCGGTAAATAACAATTTTTTGTGGTACATGCGACTAACTGAGGGCGTTTTATAAACGTCATTTATAGCATTATCATCATCATATTAACAGACTCACTTACATATTTATACTCTTAGGGCATTTTGTAAAGAGAGTTGTAGAGCAAAATATAACTTTGCTAACATCGGCATATAATTCTTTTACAAGAAACTGAAGTTCACATACGGATATCAAAATAAATGATCAATATTTCATAATGTGTAATTCTGCGTTTTATCTGTTGTTATAAGTAACTCTTTAACATTCAAAAATCTATCATTCGTCTGTTGATGTACAAAGCCTAATATTAAATACGTTTACGTCACCTTTACCTACCTAACCCACCTAATACTTACGTTTTAGTATTGAAATTATCTAATATATGTCTAAACAACTAATTAATCGCTATAAGTATATAACTTGCAGCTCCCAAAATCGCTTGGCGCGTGTCCAAACCGCCACAAGAGCAATGTAGCGCATCCAGCGCTTTACCAATTCACTTCATTCTCAAACCAATTTAATGCACTCCTCTGATTACGCTGACGTCCAACTCTTGAAGAGCTTTTGCGCTTTAAGTCATGCGATCAATATACGTTACGAAAAGTTGCGCTAATTGCTGTTAAAGTTTGTATGTTTGTTACTCTACCGCATAAAAACATTCTTTTTAAAGGACAAAAACATTTTTCATACAGGCACAATAATATTTTGACCATTTGAGTGGAATAAAGGAATATTATAGCATATAACGATAATATTCCTACAATTACAGTAAACTAAATTATTTGTACCTATTTATTATTTAGCACAAAGCGTTTCAAACAATGCTATCACTAGGAAAAAGTTTTATCACTATATTATACCCTTAATAGAATGATAAAACTTTTTCCTAGTGATAGGTCCTATCCTACCTAGATACATAAATGCTATGAAAAATACATATAAACAAAGATTTTCCATTTCCACTATATTGTGTCTCGTCTCAATAGAGTTACCAACTTTACCGGCGCCTCGCTTATCAGTTGCAGACGCGGAAACTACCGTCACTCTGTTTTGTTCATTCGTTCAATGGATACGGGGATACAGACATACGTTGACGTATATTGTAAGTATTGTTTGGTGTATTTAGTTTGGATTTTATGTTATTTTTACAGATATAATAAAATATGGGCAATATAAAGATGATAAAAAATACACTTTTTACGATAATTTTATGAATTAGAATTTAGGTGTGAAATTTTTCAAAGTAACATTCATATTCAGAGAAATATAAGAAGGTAATTTCGCTTAATCTACTTCTTTCATAGTATAATTACATGAAATAAAAACTTTGTGGGTTTATTTGCAGTAATATCAAGAACTAATGAACCGATTCTAATAATTCATTCACCAGAAGAAAGCTACTTATCTCTTCGTGGCATTCTCTAGATTATACCCCGGGTAAAGCCGCAGTACACAGCTAGTATTAAAAATTATATATACAATATGTATATTAGCAATTACGCACAGGTTTCCACATAATACAAACTAGTATTATAATTAAAATGTTATATAAAACAAACGCAGTCACGTCTGTCCATTGTCTGCGAGCGCTATTGTTTGTCGAGTAACACTAGTAATGTGCTCTATCGATACATCATGTACACTATACGTACATCACTACACTTATTAAGGTAAAAAGCCGTGTATTTTAAAACAAAATTTACAATTATTTTACAATTTGACCGTAATTATAAATTCCATCATTCATATAATTAACATTTCAATCAGTTGATAAACAAAATTTTAATGATTTTTAATTTAATTTCTTCATTAATAAATACCAAAATCATATTTTTAAATACCATTACTCAATATTATCTGTCACATTTAACAACACGATACCTTCACATGTCCCTACAAACCACGATTAACTTTATAAAAACGCAATCAACACAACAAAATTAAAAACCAAAATTTCAACAAACACGCGACACGTCACACGTGCGTTCACCGTCGCGGCCGACGCAATACTGAAAACTGAAACCTATCACGTTTGTAGCATTCCTGAAAACCCGACCAAATTGTGTTGAACCCGCCATTCATATACATTGTACTAGCACAGAGTTCAGTTGAAACATAAACCGACCAAATAATGTTGACCCCGATCTTATAGTAATTTATTGAAATAAAGAGATCATTGTATATTGGTTATAGCACGGACATGCAAGTTTCAAAATATGTGAAGATTTTGCGAATGCTGCATGACGTGCATGCATAGTTAAAACTTGAATATTGATCGTCATTAATTATTAGCAAGGGGTACAGCTATACGTCTTCAAATCTATTTTTTTTTTATGCAATAGGGGGCAACAGAGCAGACGCGTCACCTGGTGGTAAGTGCTCCACGTCGCCCATATGTACGCACAGTGTCAGAGACATTGTGAGTATGTTGCCGGCCTTTCAAGTAGGAATATGCTCTTTTCTTGAATATATGTATAAACCAAGACCTACGCGCCTAATGATATCTACTCTACATTACTAAAAGCTTACAAAATTTGTATTAAAAAATATTATTTTGCGAATAAGTTCATCTCAAAACGGCAAGACCCTCCACTGTATACATTATATACATCGTCGAGAGCTCTAGTTAAATTGGGCCATGCGCAAGTACCAAATAAATGTTAACAATAACGAGATACAGTAAAATAAACGTTAACCAATTTGCATAAAGCATAAATTGCAATGGCAAAGATTTATCGATCGCTGCGAATTTAATATCCCACCTTCACTTTGGAAAGTGTACTTTATTGCATAGTAATTAAGATTCATAATTGTAATTATTGCATCTATTCATCATTTTCAGGACAAAAAGGTCAAGTGCGAGAGGAACTGAGCATTGCTTCAAGTTTTAAATAGATAAAAAAATGCATTTTGAAGTATCTTTTAATCAAATCCTCGTTATCTGTATAAAAACCTTTTGAATATAATAAAACGAGGAAAAGAAAATAAAGCAATTGAGTTTTTATTGAATAGCAATCTAAATGTAGATACTAATATAATTATCTATATTATATTATAAAGCTGAAGAGTTTGTTTGAACGCGCTAATCTCGGGAACGGTTCAATTCGAAAAATTCTTTCGGTGTTAGATAGCTCATTTATCGAGGAAAGCCATAGGGTATAATACCATCACGCTACGACCAACAGGAGTGGAGCCACGGGGGTGAAACCGCACGGCGCAGCTAGTTTGTAAATAAAATGTAACACATTTATAGTGACTTTAATAGAAATCGCTATATTTATTTTACTACTATCTATCAAAAATATCACATGCATTCAGGTCAATGTATGTATTCAAATTAAAATCATATAAAATAGAAATATACCCTCATTATTGAAATTATATTTAATTCGAAACATTGCTCGTATTTGTGCGAATAACGCGAATCGTCATGTAGCTAGCAGCTACAACAATTTTACGAGCGTTCAATCTAATTCTGTTCATCTAGTTACGAGCTTTCGAGTGCCAAACACTTAATATGTTCCTAGTATGCGGTATTTTACCAGCAAATTACATTCCCTACGTATTCCTAATAAGACTACTGGTACCGTGGTTACAATATTAAGACGGGGGTTCTGAATTCGATTCCTATAACTGCTAAATTATAGTACTTATACATTTAACCGTGGTTTTTTTAACGTTTTCAATCTATACTTATATTATAAAGCTGAAGAGTTTGTTTGTTTGAACGCGCCAATCTCATGAACTACTGGTCCAATTTGAAGACCATTTATCGAGGAAGACTATATGCTATATATCATCACGCTATGACCAATAGAAGCGGAGCACTGCGGGTAAAACCGCGGGTTACAGCAAATCTGTTTATATAAGTATAGTGTACAATATTTATTTCAACAAAAATTTAGTTCAAATTTATTATTTTAACTAAAAGGGCTTATCAGATTTAATGAATGTTCATCAGCTGTTGTCTTCGTTCATGGTACAAGCTTTACCTTGTGATAAATATATAAAATTAAATGTCCATGAATATAAAATTCCAACGCAGAAAAAAATAGTTATTTGAATTACAAACTACATACATATAATTTTATTTCGTTGATAAAATAACTTTATTTTAGTTGCATTTTCATACAAAAACAATATAAATCCCGTCTCAATGAACTTTTGTAAAAGCACTCAAAGACTAGAGCTTATCTACACGCAGACGTGTGAAACGTTTTGTTTCTGTATTGTTTAATTAAAATAGAGAAAAATCGACCTTATTCCACTATGATAAAGTTAATTTTTCAAACTTACGTACCGTGAAATAGTTGCAATAGTTCGATAAAACTGTTTTATATAAAACTCAACCTAACTTTTACGATAAAAAGGTTTAATTTCGTGTGTCATAAAGTTAAGCCCTTCTTATGTCTAGCCAAAGTTAAATTCTGATAGTTAAAATAAGAGAAATACTCGCAGACGGTATGTTAATGTTTGCGCTGAGAAATTAATTTTACACTCCCAGCTGCGCAGTGGTTGATGTCTGGCGTCTGTCTTTGATTAATATGTCACCTATTCCCGTATATGTGAAAAACTATATCAGTGCTGTATACGCATTAAGAGTTGAAGAAGGTATCTATTTTAATTTAAAAACTGAATGATTTTATTTTGATTTATTTTATTTTATTTACTACCTTCGGTAAGGGTTGTCGCACACTAGGCAGGTTACTTATGAAATTTAAAGAAATTCTAGTACAAAAACACAATAAATTCTTTCTGTTATTATTCAATATGTACCTCATACCACGCACACACAGACATAAAGCCCTACTACCTCCTTTCATATCTTATTTCACTATACAAATTACAATGCTGATGTTCTGTTACTATGACGCAAAATTAAATGCTTCTAGTGCGTTTTACCTGTTTAACTTGACACAAAAATACATACGTAACAAACAAACATATACGACGTTCCTTATATGACGTACCTACTTAGTTGTTTTTTACCTGTATAACTTAACAACAACAATAACAACGGAAATAATAAGCATCATTATAATGCAGTTTATATCATATCTTCTTACAATCTGGAAAATAGTAAACATCATCAAAAAAATAAAGCATGTTACTCACTGGCTCGGGTGCGCGGTGAGGCGGTTCGGATCGGACGCGTTGCGGTGCTTGCCACGCCTCGGCGCGTCTCGCTCGCGGCAACTTTCCGCGCGGTACACGCCGCGCGACGCCGCGTTCGAACCGCCGCCGCCGCGCCAGCTGGTGGACGGTGGCCTTTAATTTATTACGGTGCTCGATAGCAAAATCTTATGTTTTATAGATATTCATTTATTTTCTTTCACATACTTATATTATTTTTACACGTTAGGTACTATTATAATACCTGCCCCCCTAGTCAAGTGGCTTTCTGTTAGCGTAGCGTTCAATAGAAAAGACTACGAATGTATGAGATTGACGTAACCTGTAGATACGTTTATCTACAGCCTACATCAATCTCATACATTCGTAGTCTTTTCTATTGAACGCTACGCTAACAGAAAGCCACTTGACTAGGGGGGCTGATGAGTATTAAAATGATTATTAAATTTGGTTTTGTTATATTATATGGCTATGATATTACTAAATTATTAATTGATGACGCAAACACTCATTTTCAGTACCTACTTATACAGGGTGTAATCGTTAAGTGTGCACAGGCGATTTTTCCGTAAGTATTACAGATAACAAAAAACTTTAAACTGATATCGAAAGTACTTAACCTAATGAGTAAAATGGCCGTTATAAATTTTTAAAAATAAATCGAGAAATATCAAAAAAATTATCTTTAAACCCTCCCATACATTATGTATGAAATATGAATATCCCATATACATTTAATATGAAAGATTTTAGCTTTCATTTTCTTTTTTGGTTTTCTGCTTTAATTACTTCGCAAATTTGAAGTGGCATTTCCCACGCTTTTTCCGGACATTTTCACGCATTTTCCGGATATTTTCCGAGCATTTCCCTGGCATTTTCCAGGTGTTTTCCACGCATTTCCCAGGCATTTTCCGGACATTTCTCAGGCATTTTCCGGGGATTTCCAGACATTTTCCAGGCATTTTCCAGGCATTTTCCAGACATTTTCCGGACATTTCAATGGCATTTTCCGGGGATCTTCCAGGCATTTGCCACGCATGTCCCAACATTTTCCGGACAATTCTCAGGCATTTTTCGGGGATTTTCCAGGCATTTTCCACGGATTTTCCGGATATTATCCGCATTTTCACGCATTTTCCGGATATTTTCCAGGGATTTTCCAGGCATTTTCCAAGGTTTTTCCGGAATTTTCCACGCATGTTCCGGACATTTTCCGGATATTTTCCGGACATTTTCACGCATTTTCCAGGGATTTTCCAGGCATTTTCCGGATATTTTCCGGACATTTTCCGGACATTTTCCGGACACTTCCCGGGGATTTTCCAGGCATTTCCACGCATTTTCCGTACATTTTCACGCACTTTCCGGATATTTTCCAGACATTTCCCAGGCATTTTCCGGGAATTTCCCAGGCATTTTCCGGGGATTTTCCAAGCATTTCCCGGGGATTTTCCAGACATTTACAGGCTATGTCAGGGAAATGTCCGGAAATGTCCGGAAATGCCTGGTAAATATCTGGAAAATACCCGGAAAATGCGTGAAAATGTACGGAAAATGCGTGAAAATGTACGGAAAATGCGTGGAAATGCCTGGAATATCCCCGGAAAATGCCTGGGAAATGTCCAGGAAATGTCCGGGAAATGTCCGGAAAATTTCCAGAAAATATCCGGAAAATGCGTGAAAATGTCCGGAAAAACGTGGAAAACGTCACTTCAAATTTGCGAAGTAATTAAAGCAGAAAACCAAAAAAATAAAAAGAAAGCTAAAATCTTTCATATTAAATGTATATGGGATATTCATATTTCATACTTAATGTATGGGAGGGTTTAAAGATATTTTTTTTGATATTTCTCGATTTATTTTTAAAAATTTATTACCGCCATTTTACTCATTAGGTTAAGTACTTTCGGTATCAGTTTAAAGTTTTTTGTTATCTGTAATACTTACTACGGAAAAATACTTTCGGTATCAGTTTAAAGTTTTTTGTTATCTGTAATACTTACTACGGAAAAATCGCCTGTGCACACTTAACGATTACACCCTGTATATTTTGTATTTATGAAAAGTACTGTAATATGTACAATTAAATTTAAAAAAGGTGACAAAAAGTATATTAGAAAGAAGACTTGTTACTATTTTTGGATATATATTATATTTTAAAAAGAAGATATAATGCGCGGCTTGATTGAAGTTACGAAAGCTTTTTTAAAATCAGCGCCACCTCGTCATCGCCTGAGACGACACGAAGTAAACTTTGAAATGTACGTAGTGATCTGTGTTTGAACGAAGATGGCGCTATGATTTGTATCTATGCTATGTAAGCAAGATATAAATGTTCATCAATTGAATTCACTAAATTAACGATTCCTAGTATACAAACAGAACAAAACAACACTCACTTGTTTTCTTTCTCAGTCACTTCCTTAGCGTTGCATTCATTCGCATCATTGTCGACATCGGGTGCCGACTGCTCTTCCGTGGATCCCTCCCTTCGCGATTCTCCTGGAAAACAATTACAATACAAATTATTAATGGATTTTAAACGTGCATTATTTATCCCAACACTTTACAACGATCGTGGTCACAGGTAGATTGACAGGCTTTAATTTATAAATGCAAAAAAACACGCGTTAAATGAAACACAAGAAAATACATCAAAATAGTAATCATTGTCCTTTTATCGTATTTATTATTTAATTTGGAAAATAAGGGCACACGCCACCATTAGAAACTTTGTGCAAAGCTTATTGTAAAAAGCGCCATCTATTATACACTGGAAGAACTTTTTAGTTTCGTCTACTCGCCGCTAGATGTCTAAAGTTTCAAGAACTATATTTTTGCTTCAAGTTAAAATTGTTATTAAAATTCATAATTATTAAATGTTTCACATGTTACTAGAAAAAATAAGACAAAATAATGCATACCTACGTTTCAAAAAGTGTGCTAAGTTATTAATTCAAATAACATACTAAAAAAATGGCATGAATGTATAGAACAAAGCATGATGGTAAAAATATGTAATTATAGGCAATATATACCGGATTGTAAATACCTTTTATCTATGACGTGAGGGGCTAAATACGGTGAATACCATGTACGTAAAAATAATATGGTTGCATGCATTTATCAAAGCTTCCTACTTACGTAGAAGTAAGAAAATGTTAATATATCAAAAGGCAAAATCTTTAGTGATAGGCTTGATTCATTATGATACATTTTAATTATTTTTCCGACCAAAATAATAAACAATAACAGGTGCCATATGCAATAGCACATTTTCCTACAACTGTTCGTAATCATATAGACATCTAGATTATTTAATAGATGAAACTATCAAATCCAAAGTTTAATTTTGTTGGAACAAGCTTATCACAGGAACTGTTAAGTATTCAAATTTCCAATAAAAAAATTGAGTACACTGAGTTATACTATTTATACAAAATAGCTTGTACTTATCATCATTCTACAACAAATAAAAACCGATCATTAATGAAAACATTTCTCAAAAATTGTAAAAAAAATATTCCAGTAGATAGATACATTGACTGAAAACAGAATAACACACTCCATTACGAACTTTTAACCAAACCAATGATCTTCTGCAGACTTCCAAAAACAAAAAGGAGTAGGTTCTATATCCATCTGAATTTTTTCTTTGCGAATCTTAGACCATATTTTCGGCAATAATGAAGAAATATTTTTTTACACATAATGTCTAGGAACCAAGTGGACACTGGACAAACATACACACACAAACACGGCTGTCAAGTGCGCTCGCGCATCGCTTATGTCACACGCTCGTATTGTTAGCGATGATCTAAGTGCGGCGAATCTGCGCAAGCGTCGCACTTGTTTAGTGCAGAACAATTATTCTACAAGTTAATATAAGTATAAAGAGTTTATTCTTATAAGAAATTTGATCGAATCATTTAGTTCGAACTATCGAATATAATATAGTTCGATTCATTGACTCGAAGTGCTCGAAGTTCGAATCACGCAGGTATCTGTTTATGTATAAACTAAAATTTTCGACAAAAATAATTGGACACATATTGCATATTATATCTTTATCTAGATTAAATAAGCTGTAAAGCAAATTCTAAATCGGTCAAAGCATTCACACCGATTTTCCCCAAAACAAAGACGTTTTCAATTCATAACATATTATTTGTATTGTACCTTTTGCTTAATTTATTTATTGAATTGGCGCCAAGTCGCGTTCTAGCATACATTCCTTACCAATCAGGGTTGCCTGGAAGAGATTGCTTTTGAGCAATAAGGCCGCCTTTTAGTACGTATGTGCCGTGTGTTTTCATTGTATTTATTTATAGTATAGCTTATTTATGTTTGGTATATTATGTACAATAAAGAATAAATAAATAAATAAAAATAAATAAATAACATATTTATGTTGGTAAATATAGGCTGTTTTTTTCTTTTGAAGTAAAAATCATCAGAACAGGCAAACTTTTATGAATTGTAACATAATTATGTTATATTTTTAACTACGGTCTATGTTTAAACCAGATTGCCCTAATTAAAATATATTATTACCCAAATGACTTCGCTCACACACTGCGCACTTTAAAATAGGTATACATATACTAATCATACTTATAAAATCAAGATAAGCAATCATTCCTCAAATTAAAAGCATCCTAAAAGCTTGCAAATTTTAGCGGATATTCCAAAAGTTCGCATGAGTCACCAAACCCAAAAGTCTGCAGCAAAATCAAAGGTCGTCGAACCGTCGCATACAGCTTGTAACGCACGACTTGCCTTGACCGGTGTTGTACAAATATAAAATTAACTTAAAAAGTAATTAAAGAAATTAAAGAAATTTCTTCTGGTAAAACTTTATTTGTTATAATTGTCTTTAATTCTAAGAAAGCTCTTTTAATTCATATTGCCAAAAAAACAACAATATCCTACGTAAATTATGCAATTTTGTGAGCATTGATTTATAAATATTTTCCAAGATGTATTAATCCATCACGTAGAAACTGCAAAACAAATCTGAATGATATTTTCTACAAAAATTAACAGCCTGAAGCAGCACTATACTATACTTAGTACTTTTATATTTATATCCAAGTACCAAGCGAGTGAATTCAGGGGCTAGTAAGAATATTCATGAACATCCTACCAATTAACATAATGATACCAATGCATGTTCAATATCTAATTCAGGTCACAAGTATTTAGGTTACACCACAATGCAGCGTATTCCATTGAAAATAGCTGCATTTGTTTATAAACACACAGATTTCCTGCTCCAACAATAATAATGTAAAACGGGTCGCAGGATATTAGCATTGTATACAAACACTTACATTGTTAAGTGTTTGTATTTTTGGGACACAGTATTTTCTTTAAACATAATGAACACATTATTGCTTCCCGTCAGCACCAAGTACATAGTATCTATCTACACAAATTTTAATAGGTAATACATGTTTTAAATAAACAACCAAACGTTCCGTTTAAAATACAACGTTTAACTTAAACTCCATCTCAATCGATTCGGAAGATCCCAATCTAACTTTATAATCATATAGGCGACAGGAATTCATAAGAATTGGCTGAAGAAAAGAGTTCATACAATAGGTATTAATATGACATCCTACAAATTAGCGAGACAGTAAGATACTATAACAAGTAAATGAACAAAGAAGACAAGCTCATAAACAACATATTTCAGGCGCTAGCAGGTGGAGCCTATAATATTGTAGTTCAAATAAAAGAACCATCGGAATGCTTGCATTCCGTATACCCACGTGACAGACATGCAAAACGAATACGTGTTTTGTTAACTTAAAAATGTTATAACATTTCAATACCTTTTCAACGCCTGATCCTAAATATTTGTTCTAATTAGAATATACCACAAGATAAATCTTAAAAAAAATTTTAAATATGGTAAGATAGATGGATGAATGTTTGTACTTAACTCTTTTTCACAAAACGACTAATCCTATTAAGGCGAAACTTATCACCTAAATAGGTAGTTTCTACTACTTTAACTACGACGTAAGTGCCCTACTTCAGATAAGGCTTCAATTAAGAACTATAACCAGTCCATGTGACCGGGTAAGATCCACCCATACTCCCCGTAACCAAATCATACCACACAAGCAAAATTCACCCACCCCACACAGCCCCCGTAACTACCACAGCGCTCGGGGTCACTAATGTTACCAACTGACAGACGCAGCGACCACCGGCGCGCGGGGCAATGTACGGAGGCGCTGCATCTCGCGAAATGGTAAGATAACAGGTCAGTAACTTGCAAGTTGTGGATCGCGTCCTATGTTGTAAAACATCGTTAACACGCGGTGCGTACAAACTGATTAACGAACATGGTAAAACAACTAGTACGTTTGTATTAATTTTAACGAATTCGAAACGCGATTTATTTTCACTACATTATTTAAACTCAAACATTTATCTATTCAACAGTCAACTAGACATCGATTAGAAGCACTTTTGAATCGTCAAAACACAGAAAAATAATTACTACCGGTTCGGAAAGCAGTTTCTACAGAGAAGAACCAATATTTTAAATCAAAACCATAAAATACTAATATCCCTGTGTAATTTCTTAATAATAAAGGAGTTTACAACACATTATTTTCAGAGTAGCTATAGCTAATTTTAATTGTGTTATTACAATAAGTACGGTCTTATAAACAAATCGATAGCAACGTCACTTCTTATTCAAGAATCACGATCTTGTAAGCTTATAATTATGAAAAAATTACTAAACGCATCATATCTATACAGGAAACTAATCAAGTAATCATTTAAACTGTTCACGATGTTTTTACTACGAATATAAATATTTCACAAATCAACAAATTGAAACACCACCACTACAGGGTGATAAACGTTATTAAAATCGCACGAAAATTTACCACAGTGGACGCAATTAAATTCCAATAAATAAAAGTCGAGCAGCGCGCCACCCGTTCCAAGAAACAGATGCTGTATCGTATCGTATACGTACCGTATCGTGTCGTCGCCAATTTACACTCAGATTGTAACGATAATGCTCTTAAAACATTATAACCCGCTGACTCAACTGATGGGATATATTTATGGACGAAATTTGTTTTAATTCAAACACTGAAGCGTGGAAATTTTATATTTATTGTGTTACGTCAAGATGAGTGGACATTATTCATTTCTGCTAAGCATTTTGGTTTTTGCGACATCGACAAACAATTATTGTTATTGTTCCAGAAATAAAAGAACACTTGTAAGTCGCTACATAACCAATAGGGTGGTCAATACCCATAGAAAATAGTTTACCTAGGTATATAAAAATTACACCATCCCCAAGTCCTACTAAATAACAAATCATATATGTATTATAATTGTGATCATAATGAGAGCGTTCACCTTCAAAACATCACCAAGACGGGACAATACAGCCGGAAGCGCACGCGCATCGTTCTGTGATCGATATCGTTGCGCGACGGGAAGTCGACACAAATAGCCGAGTCTTGTACTGAATCATCGCATTGTCGCCGCTTCGATTCCCGGCTGAAGCTAATTTTACCGCGGGGGTGGATTTACGCGTTCCCTGATGTGCAATAAAACGTTCGCCGTAATTTGTAACATCTCCAAATTACTCGTCCGATTTTTATTATGAACGTCACGCGCGGTTCAAATTAATTTCACTGTAATAAACGTGAAATTAACGATCGCTTTTGTTATTTCGGCTTCACTGAAATATGCATTGTGTTACTGAAGAAGAATGTGTTCAACGCGATTTTAATGTACTGTTGGTAATTTATTGTTCACCATTCGAAAAACTAACATACTAACATTTTCAGAATCCATCTATAAAAAATGGATGATACATTCAAAAATTTTATACAACAGCGACGTCATAGCAAAACACATTATTAATAGCACTGGTCCCAAAATAGATTGTGTCTTGTGTCACCCTCCATAATTTGTCCTTGATTTGAACATAATCACGAAACAAATTACTCGTACAACGGGTCTCATGTTACTAACATCCCAAATCTATTGAGGACGACAAGGAAAGAGGAAAAAGGTCATTTGAAACGGTATTATCGAGCGGCAAGGTCAGGCGCCGTGACCTCAAACTGTCCATGTGGTCAGTGACCAGGATGGCCATTGATAAGAGGCACGATTATAAGCTCTCAATATACGTTCAATAATTACAAATAGTATTGCACTGATTTTATATCTTAGACAGAAGTATTGACTTTGCTCTGTTAGATAAAAGATAAGTTGTAAGATAAGGGCATCTAAGGGCAAGTCATAGAACTTGTGAAAATCAAGCAAAGTTTCAGAGGTGAAATTTTATATCCACGATCAATTAATATTAACATCCTTCGCAATTTAAAGTTTTGTAAATTAATAGGTTTTACATGATTAGAGGAGATAAATAAAACAAAACTCGTTTCTATAATAATAATAACCACAACTTGGGTAAAAAATAATGAGCGTACCTGCAGTTCTTTATTTGTAAATATTTCAAAATGTATGCAGGTTTAAACATTTATCTAAACCAACGATCATTGCTTAGTAATATATTAATGAAATGCATTACGACACTTGATTTAAATACCATATCACAAGCAGACATCAAAAGAACATCGCTCAAAGAAGAAAAACAAAAGCCACCTCCACGAACAAACGCAATCCAACGTCACGTGTGTACAGCCAACACACACTTGGCCATACCCGCGTCCCATTGACCGTCGTCGGAATGCAGAACTCCGCCTGCCCTCACATGCCATACTGTCTGATCAATGAATTTATAGATGCCCCATAATGACAGCTTTATGCGACCTCACAACGATAGAAGAATATACCTTGTTTGTTTTTTAATGCATCCATTATAGCCATATTAAATTATTGAATAAGACGTTGTTTGTATGCGTCAACAAGTATATATGGGTTAATCCCGGTGTTTAATAACTGGAAATAAGTATGTTTGTTGATTCGTCATATTTTATAACGGAAGAACGGAAGTTCATTTGGACGAATGTTGAAGAAAAGAGCTGTCTCTTTCCTTCTGAAGAAGTGATAAATCGCTGTTATTTAGTAACTAACTATCCGAAACATTGAAATTGTAACACTTAAAATTGATTGATCGACTTTTTAATTGCTACTTATCGTCCCACGCCATCCAAATCGATATAAAAACATTGATCAATTACAATTTCCACTAACCTAAACCACACCTAACAAACCACCACCAAAAAAAGACAATTTCGACAATATAATACATGTCAAAAACAACTACAGAGCGATAGCGCAGAATTTTAATGAAATTAATAATGCATCGGATCGTCTCATTATCGTAGATAAAAATGAGTGCCGTTATGTTACATTTAATGAGACCGACAGACTCAATGATCCGTCTTCCCCGACAGCTGAATGGGATCGAGGACAGATATCTAGAACTTATTTGGAATGTAAATTGATTTAGATTTATTGTTTATATATCAAGATAGATAATGTGATAGTTGACGCTATTGAAGGCACTGCAAAATCAAAATCTTTTTCCATTGTGTGTGATTATTTTAAGATACCCTTTCGCGATCTTTTGTGATTAAAACAAACAGCCCGCTATCAATAAATGTGTCAAGATTATGTTTATTTTCAAACACAATCTTGTTCACTACCACTTTTTCTTTGATTTAAACTAAAATAAAAATAGAAAATGAAGCGATAAACCATTTGTATTGTGATATTATATGCATACATTTTTGCCATACAATTCCAATAGAATTTATTAGCCGAAACGATGACTTCATCAAAGTTGGTAATAGCTTAATTAAATAAACTAACAAAGCCGCGATGTTGTCATTTTAGTTTATTAAGGAAGACGGAGATGATTGCGGAAAATATCCATAAATACCTAAATTGCATTAAATACCACTTGATAATGAGCCATATAATTTACCTCCAGACGTGTTTATTATTTTGTCTCATTTATTATCAACTAAAACGATAAAAAGCATGAAATTCTTTCATCTTATAATTATTTCAAGCGAATTAATTTTTAAGAACTTTGAAACGGAATATCATCGTTAAAAAAGATGCGACAGCAGATTTATCAGAAACATTATTGTCATTGGTAACTTAAGTTTTTTTGGGGAAAATTTAATCTCTATTACCATCAGAGATAGTTGTCAGTAAAGCTCGATCAAATTGCAATTAACGTTTAATTCAAGGTAAACCCATCTATGTATTTAGAAACCAATCTTACGAGTTACGACAGTAAATCACATATTTGCTACATTAGCTACAAATGCGGATGGTGTTGACCAAGGCAATCAGGTAACATGAGGTCACACATTACAATTGCTCACGAAAGTACCGCAGTAACAAATAGTTAGCATTCAATGGGACTAAGAACTTAATCATTTACAGACAATCGAGAAGGAAGAAACAAACAAGGATACCCACGTAAATAAATCAAGTTAGTTCAGTACAGGGCTTTTTTTAATTGCATGATGCAATAAGCATGAACAAAAACTAACACAGTGTCTATTTCACGAAATTAGTTAGGATAACCAGACCTTACAACTTTTATAAAGTATATGTTAATCACATAAAAGCTATATGTACATTGTACAATATCAATGAACGACCACCCGCTGCTAGCCTCCACTCCATACCGGTCCACATGGTCAATATTTGACAGTTATAATTATAACGTTTCGCCTTGAGTTTACACGCATTTAATTTGTTTTACGATTGATTAATACTATCAATTATTTGAATCACGATTGATAAAATAGATTTTACACTGAGTTTAGATTAGAAATAGCAGCATTGTTGCAGCGTAGAGTAATAATAGCCAGGCCTTGAATAATACTGAACAGCATGAGCCATTAATCTAGCATTTAGCACCTAGAATAGCGCGCTATTCTGAGAATAAATTATTATAAATCGTAAAAGCATAAGTAATTCTGTTTTCCTGTTACTATTACGCGGCTACACCGCAACCTATTACGAAGGGAATGAATAAAGCCCTATAGGCCCTATTTGTACTTATAAAAATATTTGGTGCTGCGGGTGAACTGAATTAAGTTTTACGAATTATGGAAAGTTTAAACTAATTAAAAAATATACTTTTATGGAATTCGTTCTTGTAACAGGTAATAATAACAACATTATAATAATTTAAACAAAGTATAAACTCACCTCTTGAAGCGAAGAGCCAAGAGTTTTGCTTAAACGAGTCTGAATTCTTCTTTTTCACAATAGGACTGGGCTCCGCTATGCTGGCTTGCCGGCTCCTGTTCAACGGCGCTTTAACACTCTTCTTCTTAGCTTTTTTCAACGTCCCGCTATGAGACTTCCTTAAAGTGTTAACTCTGACCGTCTGACTCTTTCCTCGCACCTTACTTTTACTTCTAGACGCCTGTCGGCTCAATCTCCTTCTCCGTTCTCCTATTGCTTTCTTTGCGGGCATGTCTTCATCTGAATCCGTTTCAACTGGAGGTACGTATACGGACAGAGCCGCGACTCGCTTCTCTTCTTCTAGAAATAGTTTAGTGTGGTTCATAATTTCATCAGCATTAACAGGACCGTCGACTTCTACCACTGCTTCGACAGGTTTCATCGACGTCGGAGTCTTTTTACGTCTTAGGAAGTTAAAGCTGCCGACAGATGAACCTTTACTGCTTTTCCTTTTGGCATCTTTAGCATCATTTTTATCATCTTTTTTGCTGTTTTTTCTTAGGTCTAGTTTCATGTTGGACCCATGAACAGAATCTTCTTCGCTCCATAAGCTTTCACGAGACTTTTTTCTATCACAGTTTTTGTCTACCTCTTTCTTATGATCGAACCATTCATCGCCTAGAGTTTTAACGATTTCCAAGGGATTCGATAACGACATAGTTTTCCTATGTCCTTTCTTTGACCTCGTCTCGACTTCTTCATCTGTTACCGCCAGTTTAAGCGATTCCTTGCTTATGGTGTGAGCCTGACTGAGCCTCGGCAGCGCGTCATCGCTCGCTGAGATGACGTCACTTTGACAATCAGCAGATTCGTATAGCGACTCGTCACTTTCATCCCGCCGTTCTAAGAAAAATGTTTTTAATAAGTACCCTGATATCCTATCATTGAATTATAAGCAAGCGTTTCTATGCCATGTTTACCAGATATATTTTAAACGTGTTTTATAATATCTAACAGCGCAGTTTAAATTAACAAATTGATAAAAACGACGAAGGTCAACGATTGAGTTATTATCGCGTTATATAAAGTGCAAAAACTGTTTTAATGATGAGATGAAATGACGGATGGTTGAATAATGACAATAATTATGCGATAGACAATACAAACAGTATAATGAAGGATTATTCGTCCTCAGTATAAAGAGAAGATGACATACGTGCGATTGAATACACAATAATTACGAGCTGCGCAGTTGACTCAACGAGAAACCCTACGGTCCAAAAGCGAAGCGAGGTACCTACTTCATGTTTAATACTTGTCTTCGATTCTGCGAAAAACCTTCGTATGCATGACGTGAGTTTACAAGTGGAATAACATCGTTATAATTGCAAAATAATTTGGAAAATCCAAAAGTGCACGCCTCATAATTTTTTTTAATAAATATTTATTAATTATTATTTTTGTTTATTTAATAACAATTAAACCACATCGAATCAGACCCTGAAAAATGAAAGGGTTCTATTCCTGAGCATACTCAAGCGTAAGAGAAAAAAAAGACTCGATTAGTAAAGTATTTCGGTCGCTATCGTGTTAACAAGAAAAAGGATCCGCACATACAGACACACGGACGTCCAAGACAGAACTTTTTTAAACTGTTTTTTAACTAGTTTAAATAACACAAATGACATCAAAAATATCATGAACGTTAAAAATAGTGTTTTTTTTTAATATGTGTGTGTATGTATTATCTTTCAAGTGCAATGTATGATACATAAAGACATTTTAAGTTTGAAAAATCAGATGTTTTGCGCGAAGTGACAGTAGTACCCACCTCAACGCTTCCCTTATGAGGCGTGCAATACTTTTTCGTAACGAGAACTGTCAATTACATTTTAGAATATTTGTAAATTGTCAATTAACATACAATCCGTTTGGCTTTCTATGCAAGATGGGTGACAAAAAAGGCGAGTCTTGGAAACGATGTACTTATTACATCTGTAACTAGAAAGCGCTTTGCTTTCTCCTCTAACTTTGGTTGTGGTGAATTCAATATTAATGAGTTGCTAAATGGGTCTGTTACGAAATACAATTACATATCGGTTTGTAAGTCTGTTCGTAGACGTTATACAATTATTTTATTTATGTCCTGTTAGTGCAATCGAAATAATTATTAAGTACGATTGCGCAAGTGATATAAATATCGGAATGTTAATAATTGTTTGTAATGATATTTGTTTGCCAAATGTTTATATATAAATTAATAAAAATTAAAAGTTATGTTATTCAAGACTTTTTTAATACTGACTTTACGAATCTACCAATTAGGAAATATTTTTAAATTTACAATAAAATGTTCTACAAAATACCAACAGACATAGTTTTTGGTAGTTTTAATCGAAACAACATTGTAATTACTCTTCCAACATTCCTCCTCCTCCTATTCATTATGCTTGTATTAATATTTAACAGGAGCACACCTAAATGTAGCAGCAAAATAAATAAACTATAATTAACCCAAATTTCCATGCAACAGGAGGGTCATCGAATTAGGTTAATCGTAACACGCAAAGCCTCAAATTTATCGTCTATAAATATGATAGTTTATCTGATAAATATAAATGTATTTAAGACTATGATCCAATATTAGGTATAGCTAATTATTACATTATTTCAAAACTAAAGGACCTACCCACTAATTTTAGAAATATTCCAAAATGATTGATATTTCGTTTTGAGAAAATAACTATATTAATTCGATGAGTACAAATGTTTAACTACAAATAATTACTTATTCAAATTATAAATTACTTTAATTTCGTTTCTAACACTTTAAAATTACAACTACAACTCGTCACTCAATTATACTTAGTTTTATCCCCGTTTTAAGCCTCGATTAAGAAAATAAACGCACCAAGATAAACCCACCCTTATTAACAAATACATGCTATCTCGTAATCCATGTAAGACAATATTACTACCTTACACAACTCTTATCTATTGTTCTATACTGATAACCAGTGATAAGCCGGCGGGATAGTTTGTACTTTGTAAACAGAGATTAGCCATTGTTAACGCTAAGTCGTATTGACCAAGTGACCGATTTTTATATTACGAAATAAGTTATCAAAAATTAATTAAAATAAAATCGATACTGTGTATTGTTAATTAATCTGAAGGA
Source organism: Colias eurytheme (assembly GCF_061535395.1). NCBI lineage: Eukaryota > Metazoa > Arthropoda > Insecta > Lepidoptera > Pieridae > Colias > Colias eurytheme. The sequence continues at coordinate 310,649 of NC_143006.1, forward strand.
CTTCGTAAAATTTGACAAATGAGTTTAAAAATTAAGAAAAAATTATAAATATGGGTAGATAATAATTATTATTATCAATGCGTAACAAACACATCGACTTTTTCATAACATCATTTTTTTATCAGTTCTTGTAATAAACGAATGATAATCGAATATATTTTTTATAGAAAACATTTTTATAAATTTAAATACTATATGTGATATTTAAACAAATTACTTCTTCTTCAACTTCCTACTACTAGTCAATTTAAACAATACACGACGAACAAAAACATATCCTCTTTGCGCTTCTTGATGACGTCACAAAAGTCAACCACCTCAAGCTTTTTGCAGACGCGAAGTAGACTTTAAGTGGGCACGTCTATTTATCTATATAATAATATTTGCATACCATTTTTTGTTACAGTTTTATAAATACATACGGTTGCAATTTTGTAAAAAATTGTATGATTAGGTAAGACTTGAAATTTTCTATAAAAATTTATTTACCCCCTTTTTATCACATCTTGCGTTATTACCAAAGAATATATCTGTCGAATCTATCACTGACATTATTGTAAAAAAATATCGCATTTGAATCAATAATAAACAAATTGTTCCTAAAATAAACATGCAATTGTGCATTAATGTATAACATCCGACAGACTCAAACCTACTGACCTTCTGACATTGACACGATTAAATTGACATTATTGCAGCAAAGTGGAACGTACCGACAAAATTGTTATGTCACATGATCTATAAATAGAGTTCGACAAAATTTAAAACTCAACGAAATGTATTTATAAAATGCACCTGATATTTTATGTCTTATCAATTTGAGTTATTTTAGTTATATTATTTTATTAACAAAATGCGTAAAAAAAACTCTTGAGTATATAATTTTTATCTGTTATTACAACTGGCATAGAAACGCTTGTCAATCTCATTTGTTTTAATCGAGTTGGAGTCATTTCTATTTTAGTTAGATAAAATTAAGAAAACAATTACGCAACATATCAAAAAAAAGTAACGCCTGTTTAAAACGAATTTGTATCTTTAGCGTAAACCAAAGTTACAGCAATAGAAAATAATAATAAAGTTGACTTTAGAGGATTTAAGTTGAATTTTCAATATTGTAAAAAAAAATTAAGTCATATCAAAAATCTGTATAAAAACGACTCAAACCAACTCAAACCTATTAACATACCCATGGACACTTTGATATCCAAAATGTCTGAATATCGTCGTCTCTCTTTGTCACTCTCCGTCGAGGTCTCTCGCTCACTCGACTCGCGAGTCGGCTGTAAGACATTTTTCTTCTTGCGCAATTTATTAAGACCATTTTCCACTTTTTCGGGGACCTTCGGGTCCCTCTTGAACCACATCATACCGACCATATAAACGGTAATGTCAAATTATTTGACATTTGACAATCACCAAACAAAAACACCAAAGTTAACGTGTAGATTTTCATGAAAATATCACCGTTTTTTCTCACTGTAATTTCCACAAATGTACTGATATTTAGAAACTTCATCCATTGTTTTAAAATCACTTTTAAATCACATCACTACTGCTCTTCCTGAAAAGTCACGTTTAATAAATTCATTTGCTTTATTTTGGATGTCAAATTGATGTCCATTATAGGTACCTACCATTATCATTGCCTTCAAGATTACGAATTACGATAGGTCATAAATCTTATGTAGAAACTATTTAGTAACAAAAACATCTATATCCCGCCAAAACGTATCATTATTTTAAAAAACTTTGCCCATACTTGTAACTTGTGTTATTAATTCGCCAAAACCTTAAGGGGAGGTTACTACAAGGGAGCTTAAAAACATATGTTACACGAATATATGAACTGGTAAGCACAACACGTGTCCCATTATCTAAATATAGTGAGCGATATAAGTATATATATGCTATTTGAACACCATTGTGTATGTTTGTGCGCACGCGCACGATAAACCACGCAATTTTTCACTAGGTTAACGTTTCAACAATACATTTTATCCGGACGATTAGGTAATTTATAAATAAACCATAGTATTTTTAGTTAATATTGCTTGTAGACTAGTAACCAATGTACCGATACAAGCTATTGTATATATTTCAATTCATATTTTAAAAAAGTTATTAAGCGACAAAACTGTCCTTTAGCGGGTTCGAATCCCGCCTCGATTTAGGTCAATTTACCCACATCCTTACAAGTATAATATGCGATAAGTTTTCCATTTTACTTTCATACAATAATAAATATGTAACACCAAAATTAACATTGCAATACATGTATGAGTAGTGCCATCCCGTGGCGGAAGCTTCCCATCGGAAGTCCGTGCCATAAAGCAGTTACGCAATGCGCGGGCGCGCAGGACGCGATAATTTGCCCAATACGGGCGCAAAATTGTCCGCTAATGTTTTAAAGTGTCGGTAATGGTATCATGTATCTATTTAGTCCATACTAATATTATAAATGCGAAAGTAGCTCTGTCTGTCTGTCTGTTACTCAATCACGCCTTAACTACTGAACCAATTTGCATGAAATTTGGTATAGAGATATTTTGATACCCGAGAAAGGACATGGGATAAGTTTTATCCCGGAAATCCCACGGGAACGGGAACTATGCGGGTTTTTCTTTGACTGCGCGGGCGATGCCGCGGGTGGAAAGCTAGTAGACTATAAACGTAAGTACTACTAGAAAAATAATTAGCTGAATGTTTGAAGGTGCATGTACGTAAAGGCTCCATCTTAATATTTAAATATGTACCTATGTTTTGTAATAAGATGCTTAAATATATAGAGATCTCTTTAGGTAAAATAAGAATAGCGTTAGAACAAAAACAAAGCAAAAACGTATATATATCATAGGAGAATACAACGTTGACAGCTAGATAACAATATAAACTGAAAATTTAAGCTCACTCATTAAAAATATACACGCAATAATTTAAACAACAATCGTTACAGGAACTTAAAACATCTGCCTTATGATATTTACTTTTCTTTATTTACTATATGAAGGTAAACGAGAACCACCTGACAACAGACAGACGGCAAAGGCGACAAATATATATACGTACAAATATAATTAATAGCATTCATATGAATAAAACCCGAAACATTCGCGCAATTGCAACTCGTTAATGGTCGAGCCGTTATGTGTAATTATTGTGCCAAATATAAATATACATACGGTCGTTTAATTATATTTCTTGTGTGTATTGTTTCCGAAAGACGTGGTTATTTTCAGAAACGAGTTAATAACTGCGTATTCAGTTAAAATACCTTTGTAATACGAGACGAGAAAAGTTATGCAATAGGTTACCTGAATTTAAGTCTTCTTTTTATATTTTCTAGAATTCTCTATATAACCGTAACCGCAAATCTATTTAAAGTTTTTTCATTTATATCCAAAGCAAACGACACTACCTTAATTTTTAGAGTTCCGTACCTCAGAGGTAAAAATCTTAGACTTAGCTGTTCGTCTATCTGTGTGTTTGTTTAACCCCTTTTTCACTTTTCATTTGTACCATCGAATAAATAAGAATACATCTATTAAAACGTACAATGTATGTAAAATATTTATCACCAGCGTGTTATCAGTTACAGCCTACAGGCCAAGTTGAACCGTATCAATCTCAAATGCTAACCAGTCTTGCTCGTATCACATACACTTCCGCTTATCTTTCGACATTTGCTGAATTAAAACCATATGTGACTCATTTATTGATTGATATAATATATATTTAGTTTGCTAATCTATACTATTAACATCTACAAAATATAAAACATAAGTCGTACATCTTCTCTTCATCATTAATATAAAGCTAAAGTTTGTTATTCTGTTTGAACGCGCTAATCTCAGGAACTACTGGAGTCATTTCAAAAATTCTTTCACCTTTGGATATGTAGGTAGGGACGTGGTACCTAAGTGCAGTAAGCTATACATTTAATATAATATGTACCACGGCGGAAATATGGCGAATCACTGGCTTGTACCTACTATTTATTATTTTCTAACGCGGATATGTATTGTTCGCGCGGAAAAATATCAAAATTGAATTCAATTGTTTTACGTCGAAAAGAGAACCTGACATAGTTATGCCAATTTAATGTTTTCACTCCACATTCCTCCACATCTGTACCTACAACCTACTGACAACAAATTGTATTTTTACCGCAATACAAAAGATCCCAGATTTGTGTTAAAATAGCGCATCCATTCACACAGTACACTTCCTATATATTACTAGTGATGGGCTATAGTCACCATATTTGTCTATAATAAAATCTAAAAGAATAGTGTGATATAGCCCAAGAGTTTATTTGTTTTGCAGAACTAGAAGTACTAGAGTTGTCTGAAGAAACTATCAGTTTGAACAAATTTCGTTTTATTAATCAAATAAGGCAATGTAAATCATGCAAGGCTACGACCAATATAGACTCCGAGTATTTATGAAAATAGGAAAAAATTACTCCCTATGAAAGCAGATTACGCTACGTGAGTCAGCTAGTAAATATCGAAATGTGTACAACTACTCGTTACGTAAAACTCGTTTACAAACAAACATTTTATAGCTTGATCTCTCTTAAATCGATCTTATCAATTTATTAACACTGAAAGGGCACCTACATCTCATAATTTCTCCCGCGAAATTCCTGTTTGTTTTAATTTAAACATAACTCATGTTACTTCCTGATTATGAAGTTAAATATAAATATAGTATTTTAACGAAACAAATAAAAATTTAATCTAATCTCAAAGGCTTCCTCTTCAGTCACATTCTTCAAATGAAATTGAATTGAAACATTGTCATTAAAACCAACGAAGCGTTTCCCCAAACAAGTGACTGTTCTTTAAATCTTTCTATTAAATACGATAAATTAAAATACATGGTTTATCGATAACCATATTTCACATCCCTAGCACGTATCAAACGTTTGTATTACCGTGATATCATGTTTGGAAGTGCGCCAACGTACCTGCGTCGCGCATTGAAACACTATTTGTAAACAGTTGTTATGTTTTATGTTATTTTAAATGTGTTATTAATCGCGTTGAAAAACATAATATAATTTAAATGTGCAAAGTTATTAATTACGCATTAAATAATGATGTCATTTTTTAATTCGGGCGTGGAAAAGTTTATGAAAACAATGTTACTTGTGTATAATCCCTCATCCGGATGAAATAAGTAATTGAAATGAATATAAATACAAAATATCAAGTGGTTTCAGTTTCGCTGTGCCTTACAAAATATTTTGTTTGTTTTCAATGTGAAATTCGACTTCTCTTCAGTTGATTTCGTATGCTTATATGATTCGTTAAACAACCATCATCATCAAGGTATTGTATTTAAAGCTAGTAATAGCATAATATAGCTAGTATAGTAAGTACAATACTTCAAGTATTTCCAGAACAGTCCCTTATAAGCGGGTCCCCATCAGGCGCGCACCGTTCGTCTGCGCGCGCGCATATTGTCACGTTCCCGTGCCGCCGATCGATACTAAACCGTCCTATTGTTGGCCGAGCACAGTATGGATTCAATTTTGTGTTGTTTACATCTTGATTTATGAGATTCCACTGGATATTGCGTGTTTTCAGCACGATTTTTAAACATTGTAACATGTAGGTTAGATTTAGAGCAAATTCCTTGAATTTATAAAGACACGTCATAGAAATAAATATTTTATAGTGTTCTTCTTGTTTCCAAAGACTTACGAATATTTCTTTCGACTTTTCATTGCAATTTCTCAAAGTATTTTGCTTCAAACCAGAGGGATTATATTATATACCTTAGTTTACATCATTATATCATAATAAACGCAATAACACATTAACTCAAATAGGCTAAATGACATCATAGTAAAGTGCAATTAAACACAAATTATATCGATATATGTATTACATATTAATCTCGCCGGATGAATGTTGCATAATTCGCATCGTTGTGTGTTTATATGTTTCCATTGAATAGTGAATCATTGCAATACTGCAACTGGTATCCTATTTAATAAGTAAAGGAAATTTTCAACCCTGTTAATATTATAAAAATAGAACAGTTTTGGTGTATTTTTTGTATTATCAGTTATAACGATACACCAACTAAATATCATCACATACACACATATGATCCATTATTATTTGTAGATAGATATAGGCTGTATTAGATTAGGCCTACTATAAAACTATATATTTAATAAAAATAAATCGCCAAATGTGCTGCAAAGCAGAAAACTGGAGAACGGCTCGACCAATTCGGCTAATTGTTTGCAACGTTTTTGTTTAAGCAAAAGATTCTTATAGAGAGAAAACACGAAAATAAGGCAATAGGGTAGAACAACATCTGTTTTGGTAGCTAGTTGCAAATATAATTCAAATTCAACTAATATAACTATACTTCTAACAACTACAACAACCCAGAGTCAAACAATTATACACCTCCATTCACAGAACAGAACAGGAAGAAAAAAACTGTCAAGAAACCAAAACTGAGCCAAAAATAAAACAAGAAGCATTCGTTTGAAACGCTCGAGCTAACATCAAAGTTGAAACCAAACCACATGGCGGCACGGCCTTCCAGACACTTGAGAATCAAAATCCATTCGTAGATAATAGCGAAACATTTCATTTGTATTTAAATGAACTATTTACGAATTATACACAATCTTAAATGCAAAGGGGAATTGAATTTAATAATAGTGCAGAAGAACGAAGAAGAAGTTAACTAAAGAGGTCACTAAAAACATTACGACCTCAAAACTGTACCAAATAAATATTTTATTTCCGGTATAGATATAACTAGTCTATATCTATGAAAACTGCAGTTCAATGCATCAACTATTGCGAGATTCGTATGTTTGTATATCAAATTCAAATTAATTGAAAACATATATTTGAATTTGTACATCAATTAAATTCATAATTAAATCTGGCAAACTTAACGGCAAATTAGCCCTTTGCAAAGTTTCAACATTCAACAGCACTAAACATTATCATCAAATTACATTTCTATAGCTTTGAATACAATTAATCTGCTCAATCATCACAATAACTAGGTCAAATTTACACACTATATACTATAGGTATAATAGATATAAATACACCTTACACCCGTTACATTATCACCCTTCCGCCTTATCTGCCACATGTTTTTACACCTGTTTCATTTTAAACTTTTTATTTCACTACACCCCGTGATCCCGTGTTTACAGAAGAAATTATAGCAATAATATTCGTTCATTTATCCACATCAATATGAAAGCGAGAGTGTTTGTTTATATTTGTTCTTGGAATTTGATTCAAATTTTATTCGCACTATAATATTACTTTAGCATAATTTATGATCTAGATCCAAGATTTAACAAAACTAACCATTTACATTTACATTTCAGTGTGTAATGTCCCTAATTAACGCAAGCAAAGAAATAAACCCAAACCGTACCTACTCCATATAATTACAAACATAACATCAACAACTGCCCATTGCTATCACAATTTTCTTCGAAAAAATACCACGCAATGTCCAAAACCAACACGAGTAGCGGCACGGAATAACAAAAACGACACTATAAAAGAAGACACACACATAAAACTGACATAAAAGCGATCACGAGCGAAGCCATCGCCTCCGCTCTGTATGGCCGAGTGCCAAGACATCGACACCATACCGCTCCTGGCTGATTAATCGGTAATGATAATAAAATGTTGCATCGAGAATGTAACGTTTTTGTCGAACAATGTTATACGCATTTTAGTGGTGTAGAAATAATATGCAGAGGTAGGCATGTAATGATGAATGTACTGCATGCAAACCAGTATAATCATTGTGTATAGAACGGATTTAAAAAAGGCCTATCGACTCGTCAGACTATTTTTTACAATATGGACAAACAGTAAGGCTGAAATAGAAGTTATAAATGATTAGGACGGTATAGTTTGTTTCGCAAATGTAACTGAAACTGCGTTAAGTAATACAACCTACAAAGATTTGCTAAATATTGTCAACGTAAACCAAAAATACTGACCAAGATGGCTCATATTTTGAACATAAATATTACTAGGTATACAAACAATAAATAGCCAAACTACAACTATTTATTATAAAAGAGGGACTTATAGACATTGGTGATATCTTCATACAACTGTACCTAATTTTGTATACAGCCCAAGTGGAGTCACGTTGTAAGGCTAGTATGATTTTTAAAGTAAAATCAATAAATTCTCCAGACGCGTCTACGCCTACGTTAAATTTTTCCGATTAGAAGAACAATAACAATCCGTGCCGTATCATTTAGGACGTAACTGTTTGAAATTATTTCAATTCTACATACATTCGTACTATTGTTTGATATAAAATCAATAATTTCAATGCTATGTTGTATTTTATGAAAATTTTGTTTCATCTTAACTAAAAACTTAAAAGTATTCTGCTATTAACCATTCTCAATGGAGTTAAAATAAAAAGCATAATATTTTATCCATTTAACAAGCAGTTACAAAAATTACACGTACAAACAAATTTATCTGCTTTAAAACACGGAAGTTCCAGATCTTATTCACTTCGATCTCAAAATATTCTACAATCTACACCATATGTCATTCGGACACCGTTAAATTAATATTATCGAGCAATTTATCAAATCTTACGACGAGATCGTACTGGATAATTCCATGTTGGCAGAATTTTGGCCACAGCCTTCGATCTGGCCAAATGTGTAGGTGTTTTGCACGGGTGCACTTGTCAACTTTATGAGAACCGAATCGAAAATTACTGGAGATAATTAGAGATCAATATCATGATTGAATGCTAAAGTGTGAATGCAATGTTAACAGCTAAACAATAATTCTAATAGTTTGCTTCACAACAAGTTACAGTCTTCACTTATTTATGAAGTTCACGGTAGGTACAGAGTGCAATACAATTCATTATTCCTGATTAAACTGATAACTTCAAATGAACCGCAACAACATAAGAATTCAAATCCATTCGTACAAAGTACAAACATGAAAGCTCTAAAAAGTCACAATTACAGTTCACCCTCTAAACGGCGAACAGCTCGTGAGTTCCGAGCAGCGCCGCGAAATTAGTCTAATTTGCGGGCATATGCCGCTATGGGAGCTAGGGCCTAGGGGTGTCACTGCATACTAGTTTCTGACTGAAGTTTTAAAAGAAAACATAGAGCAAAACTTTAACTTGTGCTTCGACAAATTTTATTTTATCAGAACATATATCAAGCAGAGGATTATAAATCAAACATGACATAGGGAAAACTTTAAATGGATGACGGTACGAGGCACTATGATGCATTTAAAGTTGAAATCGACCTTTCCTCATATTATATCCTACATTAAAAACTATCTATATAGAATTTATACTAAAACAAAACTGACATAAAGTACCAATTACAATAAACACGATAAGAGTCAAATCAAACAAAAATACACTGATGACTCTAAAAACGACGATAACCTCGTCACACCAAATTGTCTCATACCTATCTAAAATCACACACTTGCCAACCCTATTCCATGATGTCATCCCGTACGTCCCATACAGTGACACATCACAGCAAACTGCCATATTGTAGCAGCCCGCATGATCCTATTACTTGCCCACCATTCAAACATATACCCAAGCAAATTTACTTCAAAGCAATATCTGAAAACTATACTGTTATCCTTACTAAGGAGAAATGTAACAAACAATATCTAAAACTACTGAACCGTTTACAAAATTATTTTCAAAAGAAAGGCTACAATACTCTTCAATGACCCGAATGACATCTGAACTATTAAATAAGAAGGAAACGACGGAAGGCAAATAACGTCATAGGGACTAATAAAAATTATGCATAACTTATAATAACAACAATTAATAATAAAAATCGTCGATCGTGTTATGAATTTCACAAACAAGTTATCAAAGCTAGATACCGATGATCATGAGCCGTGCAAAAATATTATTTAAGCAAGATTCCAAACTGGATTGAATATAAATACAGTTATAAATCACAACAAGAACTCACGACGCGTGCAGGAAACAGTTAGTAATTAAATAATATTCAAAACGAGACAGACAAGAGTTATTTAAAAATTAAATTTTTCGTGCGATTCCGGGTTCAAGTGTTTGCTTCTATTCTTCTATTCGCTATAAACTTTATTTATAGCTACAGCTTGTACTCAAATTGACTGGCTTCACCTGCACATCTTTAAAAATATTGTTCTGCATTTCATACAAAACTATGGTATAAAATTACGCCGAAATAGCCCCTCCATAAGCAACTCTCAGTTCAAAAAGAGGTAAGATTCGTACTTATTTTAAAAAGCCTTTTTCTACCCTTCTTTTTATACGCTTGGGCTATCTTACTTCTTTATTAGTTTCCGTACATTACTGAATATAAAAACAGCACCACTTCTACAATCGTCTTTAATCATAGATTTATTTATATTACGATTTCACACATTCGAGTACGACCATTAAACTCCCAAACATGAAAAAACGCTAAAAGCCATGTGACTACAATCCCGTGGGTAGCGATAGCCCAGTTTCCATGAAACAATTGTCAGTGGGTGGGATGTTAGGGGCAGTGTAAACAATATTAAACTTAATTACGTTTGGACGCGGTTTATTTTCGATCGGCACTGCGCAAGTGAATCATGGGCCGTTAGTCATGTAGACATTGAAGAGGACATGAGGGCTCCGATAGTGTCCCGTATTGCTTACCGGGCTAATACACTGCTCGATTAATAGACAATATCTAACGAAACCATTATTTTAAGGATGGATTTGAAGGTAGACAATACTTAAAACTTTACAGTGGCAAGAGAGAAGAATCTTCTGTAGAAATACATCATTTGAAGCTTCTAATATCTTGCAGAATAATAACTAACCTATAAAACCTGGACATTGAGAAGAATACGGAAGTGGTTCTCAATAAAAATTATAAGAAAGATTGAGAAATGACCCAAAATCAATGCGTTGTTGATGTCACATCTAACTTCCTTATTCATATGAGATCATGCTGGAATTTTCTGACACGTATCACAATAACATACTTTTGACCCGACCGGTTCGATTTGATGCTAATAATTTGCAAGATAATCCTATCAATATGACATCAGAAGACCTAAAATATTTTAATACACATATTTGGAATGAAAATAAACATGACGTCACACAATATGTTGTTTATATTATTGAAACTATGCAATATTGGGAATATGAGATGGGGAATAAACCCCGTTTAAAATCTATACAAGAAGTTCTAAAATTCCTGAATGCCCCATATTTTGACAGAAACAAAATTAATGAAATAACCCAATATTACGTAATACTAAATCGAATTCCCAAGCTATCACAGTCTAGATAAGATACATGCGATGCACTATCACTGCATATCTATTGAAGTTATTAATTTCCACACTACTCATTGCCAATGTCAAGGTTTTGTTTGTGACGAAAATAAAATTACGTGTAAAATTAATCCGATTAGAAATAACGTTTTACGCACACTTGCAGACGTAATTATATTATGTCATCCTGTTAATAGCAGCGATGCGAGTAAATACAATCTATACTATACTAATATTTTAAAGCTGAAGAGTTTGTTTGTTTGAACGCGCTAATCTGACCTACTGGTCCGATTATCGAGCCGCGATGAAATTTTTTTTTTATCGAGGAAGGCTATATATCATCACGCTTAGACCAATAGGAGCGGAGCAATGCGAGTAAAACCGCACAGCAAGTATCGTATAATTATTGTTTGTTTATCAACTGATGTTTCATTATCATCACTAGACTCACTCTTTATTATTAACCTTTATCCCTTTCCATGCCTCACTGATTTAATTTAAGTTTTCTTAGAGGTAGGTCATAACCTACAAATTGGTCAAATGTTGTTGGATGTCAAATATTATTGAACTTTTGGATTCTGGGACAACTGATGACTGATGTCATCACAATGCTTTCCACTTCATCGGAATGTGCAATGGAGAGTAACTTGCAGATGGAGTGCAGAATGAAGGTGAATTGCCGCATTGATTAGATAGATACTTGGTTTTTATACCATGATATAGGTATACCTAAAAGTTAAGTAGTATTTTTTTAATGGAAGTATTCGACTTAAAAATTCAACAACCTAAAGAAATCAACGACAAAATGACAGTACCTAATAAAAAAAGCTTAAAAAATCTTTATATATATAACCCAATTACACACTGATCAAACTACCACGAAGCATTATACTTTAAAATCGAAATAAATTATGAAAGAGCTGCGTCGGAACAATCGTTACATGCGCGCGCGCAGCCCGTATCGACGGCTACATAAATAAAGTATGAGATCATTTGTCCTGCGACAGCCGACCAGTCTGGCTTGACCTCTAGATTCTAAGCCACCTTATTTTGTTACATTTCAATTGTGCTGGTCTTTATTTCATTTACAGGTGTTTTATTTTTAATTATTTGGATATATTCTATGGTAAAAACGGCACCAAAGTTGAAGCAAAGTCGAATGATGACTGCTCAATAGGTCCAATAAGATTTTGGACATTATTTACGGCTTTTTAAAGAACGTTTTCCTACACTTAACTAGTAACATTCGACAAATAAGTCTCTCCAAAGCACACTATCAAACCAATAATTATTACGTGGCCACTAAGGATATCTATGTACTTGGTTTTACTTCCATTACGACAGTCATAAATATGTCCTAATGATAAATTCTCATTACGCATCCAACTACCAATTTCGACATACCCATTTAACAGTAATTATTATCAAAAATCCTTAAGGACATCGAGGGTCATTTTAAACTGGTCGCTTTTAAGCGCTTAGCAGGAACCACCGCGATAATTTCAAAACATGAATCACCGACCGTTTCGGACCTTCTATCGTCAATGTTATGGCCGTGTTATATTCAAGTCACAGACGGTCGTCACACTTTATTAAATGAAAACCACGTCTCTTGAATACAATAGGTGTTTTTTACGTGATTCTTATTTTTGAAAGTGTTAACGTTAAAATGGAAATGGAGCTATTTTTTTAAATATATTACTGGGACTAAAACGTATTTAAATTATTTAATTACCTGTGAGACATCGAGCTATAAATACTAGAAGAAATCACAACTGTCTTAATACCTACTTGGAAAATCTAAATTTTAGTATCATTTAACATTTTATTTAGTACTAGATTTCCGCCCGCGGCTTCGCCCGCGTTTTCAAAGGAAAGTTCCCGTTCCCGTGGGATTTCCGGGATAAAACCTATCCTATGTGTTAATCCAAGTTACCCTCTATATGTGTACTAAATTTCGTTGTAATCGGTTCAGTAGTTTTTACGTGAAAGAGTAACAAACATCCATACATCCATACTTACAAACTTTCGCCTTTATAATAGTATTAAGATCATAGTAACAAGCACTGGAATAATCACACAATTTAAAATCATTATCTCATAAGTTTTTATGCCGGTATATTATTAACACGTTGCAACACGATCCACCTGTCCACGCTCTGATCATATTACATCCCTACCTTTTCCATCAACAAAGCGTACAGTATCAATATCTAAATTGGTTTCACCGCATTTCTCTTTATCTCCAACAATTTCCCAAACAACATTCCCCACACCGTTCCCATCGTCGAGCGAAATCGCGTCACCAAAGACAATGCTTTTTCCACGACTTTCAGCTGATGTACCGAAGATACCGGAAGACGACGGTATATCTGATTCTGTTATACAACACAGTTTGTTGTCGGCTTGTAATTCTAGACGAGTTACGTCAACCCGCGAATCGTTTGATATTCGATACCGTTTGTCCAAATTATTGGTGTAAGAAAGAAATTGAATATGCGTAAGTCGAGATGGTGAATCTAAATTGTTTCATTATTGGTTGCGTCTGTGATTGTTTCAATCATTACCACGACATTACATATACATTTTGAAAGTATTGTTGATATTTTTAGATAATGGGACACATATTTACTCCTCTATACAATCAGATATATCATAACAAAATCATCTACTGAATGCAAATTTAACAAGTTCACGTATTTTTCAATGCCATCCCAATCCAATATTTATTTTGTTCGTGATTGAGTTATAAACAAACAAACATTTCGCATTAACATTAATGGCTTTATCCTCACCCAATCTTACCTTATGAAGAACTTCGATCTTCAAGTACACGTTTGAAAAATTACAAACATAACATCAATTTTAAAGTTAAACATTAAGCAGCGAGTTTTACAACTTTATCCTTTTATTTTATTGTTACAAAGAACGCTTTTTATTACCAACCTTGAAATTCAATATGTTTTAGGTGTATGAGCAGTCGGTTTGTATTTTTTTGCACTTGATACACTTTTTTCTAATGTCCTTGTCTGACATTTTGCCATTTTAACACAGGAAATTGGAACTTATTGTTTATTTTAATCACTGAATGTATTCATGTTAAATAATTTCGTTCATCTTCTATATTGGTAACAGAAAGACAACCTGTCATGATCACCTGTTGGCTGTTGTACTCTTGTCAATAACTACGTCTGAGAGGTGATCCCGGGAGATATTTTTTACGCCCATACAGAGCGAGTTGTGTTTCTCTATTCTCAGCCAAAAAGAAGAGTACATTATCATAATTTGCAATCATGTAATATTTAAGCATTAAGAAACATCTACTTTTAAGTGCAATGTAATCCCAATATTCAGAAGTTAAGCCACAAATTTGTCCATCAAAGTTAATTCTTCTTTAGGATTATTGAGCAGATGCATTTAACACCTGTTTTACATATCTTTTGTGTACTTTTAAGACACACAAGTGGTCAGACTTTTGTATATAGCGAATTTGGGTTATTATTTTCACTATTTAGCTAATATTTATATTATAAATAATATTAAACTAATTTGATGTAGATGGGACCTTTCAATTATATAATCCTAGTTATGGCCGTAGCGGGAAAATTCACTAAACGTCAAAATGACTAGCCATTGTTACATTTCCGCAATTAATTACGACTGATTACTAAAATAATTAAAAATGTATGATTATAATTTAGTTTTTATGTTACTTTTTGCACGCCTTATATAGTTGTTTATCGAGTATGTAATATAAAGGTTCGTTTAAAGCACACAAAACAAACCTTGTTAAATTATTGAATTATAACCTATAAAGAATTTATATCCAATTATTATTAGCAATTAATAATACCATTACACCCATGAATTGTTCGTTTATTTTATGACCATAGATCGTAAACTGAAGGCAATGGATAACGAATAACAATACGAAATACAAAAAAAGTTTCATAAACTTTCATCGGCATAAAACTTACGCATCCAATTAAAGAAAGTACATCCAAAATAAAGTAAATGAACAATCACTGTGAACAAACACTGCACTTTTCACAAAATTTCATTGCACTTTTTCAAACTTTTCGAAGCGTCACACAACAACCCCGCGTGAACGGCGACACAAGACTGATCGTATAAACATAAAACAAGAGCGAGCGAGAGAAGCACCTGTGCACTTAAAATTGAATGATCGTTAGAGCGGGACGCCGATAAAACATTGCAAACAATAGAGCGAGAGGAATATATGATTTATGGTGTTATAAAACGTTTTCAATGTATCCTTAGTGCGTGTGATAATGAATTGTACTGGCATATAAATAAGATTGGGTTTCGATCGTCAGGAGGGGTTGTTGATATGTCGTTTCGCGATGTTGGTGTTTATTGTCAGGGTCAACATATGGCAATGTGCGCCTGTTGCTGTCAGCCAAATTCCTTAGCAAAAGTCGGAGAACAATACGTTAATTTCATTATACATCGGTCGATCATTTATTTTGAATAAACTTTTAATGTATAAAATAACATATGGTTTTCACAATTTGCAATGAAACGATGAATTGTTATACCGTAGCTATAGGCTGAGAAAGACACTATTCATAATAATTTACGAGGTAACACATACAAACTTTTAATTTAGTTTTAATCGAATTGTAACCATAATTATTAAAAGTTGAAACTTAAAACAGAGAAAAGCTCGGTTGGGGGAGTGCCTATAGCGAAAGAGGGTGTTTATTTTATCAAGTTGTTAAAGTATTGTTATTGTGTTTTATATTTTCAGATTTCACACCTATGTGCATTTACCTATCTTTTATTCGATTTAAGTATACTGATACAGTTTCAAATTTACATTAACATAATTAAAGTACCTATAATATTTTATTTCAGATTATGTTTCGCTTTAAAAACAGATATACATATTTGCAATATCCAAACACTGTTTCCTTCCCTAATGAACTAATTTTAAAATTTGATACTACATATAATTTAAATTTATAGTCAGAGAGGCGGCGCCTATTTTTCCCAAACATCACGGCGAATCGTATACATCCCTCAATCTTGAACTTGCCAACGGAAAGCTTATTTAAAGATCTGTTTCCTTTTCAAAGCGAAGAGTAAATAAATATCGACGTTTCGTGAATGAGCGCTCGCAGCCGCCGACACGTAAATGATTATAGTACAGGAGCTAGTTGTTAAAGAGCTGGTGAGTTGTGATAATTGATGTGGAAAGAAGCATAAATTATGAAAAAATCATAAAAATTAACTAGTTTTTTATTTTGTTGTAATAAGTCAATATAAATTTAGTTGAGTATTTGTTTAGTTGAGTCTTTACAATATTAAAGACTGTATGAAATAATATTATTAGCATTCATCACAAAAAACAAAGAAAAAGCATAAAAATCGATACAATTAACTGTGTCATGTAAAGCTTACTTGAAATATGGCTTCTTTACTTACAACCCGATACTGTCAGACGTACAATCCTATAAGTTGAATCCACTTAATTGATTCCATTTAAAACTCTGTATGTGACTATGTATCTTATCATTAGAAACCTCATAACGTTTACACAATTATAAAAAAACTAGCAGTCCACACTGGGTTCGTCCGTGTCACATACATAGCCAGTACTGCCGTGGGTATCTTTGGAAGATTTCCCCACTTTAAAAAAATAGGTATGTATATTTAGAACCGAGAAATAATTTTTGAAATCGGTCCACCCTTTCCTGAGATACGCGCGTTCAAACAAACAAACTATTCAGCTTTATATTATCAGTACCTATAGAAAAAACATCTATCAGCAACTTAAAGTGAAATCTAAACTAACAAAGAAGAAATAACAATTAATCACGCATAAAACAATAAACTCATTCGTTTCTCGTTCTCTACACTTCGTAGAAATTAACCAAATTCGCGAAATTCGTTCAAAAGCCGCCGCTAGACAAACACAAAATCGATTCTTCCAGCTGTAATGTTGCAAAATTTAAAGGAAGGAAAAAATCTGTAATTGTGCAATATGATAAGATTTGCTTTCTTCAAGCTCTCACGGGAAAAACCAATGTTATTTACGATACATTATCATTTATATTAAAAATAAAACATCTTTATTGATATAATAAATATAAAGCTAGCAACAGTTGAGTCTTCAACTGTAATTTGTCGTCATTTAAATCTAGTCTACGTGTTTATCCAGACTGTAATCTATGTTACAAATTTACCTCCCAATACTTTTACTTTTAAAATATAACTTTGGCTTCAATAACCACTACAGGTATATTTCTATGTCTTACAAATCAATCTATAACAACCAGTGTCACAAATTTTTACCCTTATTACCTTTCTTGTGAGTGATTATGCAACAAACATACCAAAAAATAAACAAATATAGGTACACTTTCATTCACAAAACTAAATACACCAGGAAGTATACATATAGACCCAGTTGAAAATACACAAAATCATTCTAATGTTGACAACCAAAAGTAGAAAATCTCCATTAATGGTTAAACTTTTAACAACTTGTCACTTTTTTGTGCTGACGAAAACAGCTTCCGAACTTTTTGAAGATCAAAATTAGTTTTGAGACAGACTGCTCGTAAATATAAACTTTTTAGAATTATTGAATCTATACGTACCTTACATCTATCTATACTATAATAATATTATAAAGCTGAAGAGTTTGTTGGTTTGTTTGAGCGCGCTAATCTCAAGAACTACTGGTCCAATTTGCAAAATTCTATCGGTGTTAGATAGCCCATGTATCGAGGAAGGCTATAGGCTATAATATCATCACGCTAAGACTACGACTCACTACGCATCTATTACAGTAGTAATTACAAGTTCAATCGATGTAATCTTATTACAAGAATAATAAAGAAACCAATCCTATCAAACAAATCTTACCTATGTATTTTTGTTCTCTTTTCAATGAACTTTATCATCCTAAACTAAACCACGCATAACTTTTACCTCCTAAATTATTACTATACAATCTCCCAAGCTTCTAACCCAGCAAATTTCTCGGCATTCTACGTCATTCCAGCCATTGATTAACAGAAACCAGTATATTTTTCCTCCACCGTAGCTGTAGGTACACCACACAAGGCGGGACGGTATTCCTCGAATGATTGCATTGAGGTTAAACATTGTACAGACGAATTAAATCAATTATTGAGGCTGCTTAGTTATTTAAAGGTAGGGTAAAAACCGATGAAACATGTCAACAAACAATGCCAAACCGGAGGAATTGTGAAAAATATCAGGTATTAGATTCACATGTTGTGTTTAGAATGCATTAATTATTTAGCCTATTTTTATAGATAGCTTGAAAGTACACATTCGTACGAAAGCAGATTTTTAAGTAAAGATAAGAATAGCCGCGTAATTTCACTTTGTGTAACAGCTATATAAATAAACAGTTAAATAGGTACTCGAAAGAAGAGATACACAGTCTTTATCTATTATAGATCATGAAATAAAGATTCTCGTGCAGAATATAATGCATCTTCGATCAGAATAAATCTCGAACAAAATATAAATATACGGACTAAAAAAAAATGATAATATCACATCAAGCACCACAAAGCATCATTTAAATCTCAGGTAAACTTCAATCTACGCATAACAGCAGTAAATCAAAGCAAGTGTATGAAACTAGTCAAGTCAATACAAAGTAATGAGGAATCGAGTGCGGACCTTCAGACAATTATTGCATTGCTTTAATACTATGCGTTAGGTTGTGATACAACTGGACATATAGCTAAGAGATAAGAGCTTAAGAATTGAACTCATTCTTAGCATATAATATTTGCGGTAGAGCAACAAAATTGTGTAGTTTTTAACTGTACAAAAAAGTCAATAACAATAGACGATGATAATTAAAAAGTAATGCCTAAAATTATAAATAACATATCGCATCAGTCATATGGATATTTTACAAAAGCTTTAAAAGTTGACTGTATACAAAATTATCATGATATAGTGACTGAATTCAATTGTTATTTAAAATCAATAACTGGCTTAAAAATAACTGGGTCTTAAATTTACAAAACGGTTCTCTTTACAATAATTGTAATACAATTTCTACTTCATAACAATTCTATAACCACGTGCACACCCACCTTATAAAATTACGTACGTGACACAAGAAATCTTCTAGGCGTTTCCCATATATACATTTTTGTCGCAATTATGTATTACATGCGTAATAACAGACGGGTTTACATAAACAGACAGACGTGCAAACAATCATACCTTATTAGACGTCACTGACGTCAGCGGGCGCTTTTAAAAAGTTTTCAATTACAATCATATCTGATTCCGTTTCTTTTGTTTTGTTATGATACGATCGCGCCGCTAATTTCGGTTTTGAGTAACGTTAATTACGTCTTTTTTTCGCTTTTTGCTATACCGCAAGTGTTATGAATTTCAAGTTATAGTCTTACTTGGCAAACGCGAAATAACTACCATAATACCTGTTCAAAGGTATCTATCCACTTTTAAAGCAAAAATAGTTTTATGTGGATGACCTGCTGATACAATATTAAATAATTAACTGGTCTTGATTTATGTATAGCATATAAAAATTTTAAGGGTAAAAGTTGCTTGATATTTTAGAGGATAGAGCTTTACTCGACTGAACAAGCTGTTACAATTTAACTAGAAACTGGAATCAATTTTACCAAAATTACTTTGTGTGCTTTTAGAGAAAATAAACGTACTTTTAGCCAACAAGAAAGCTCCTACAATTTCTCCTATTTATATTAATTACGACAAAGCTCGCCATGAAGTCTAGCGTTACAAAAACTGTTTACAAAATTTTACAATATTATCATTGGCGAGCGAAGCGGTGACGGCACGCATTGTCTAGCCTACAGCCTAGCTAATATAAACAATATATATCTTCTACTATGTAAATTATAAACACTGTGTGATCATATGCTTATTGTTCGAGGAAAAACGAATCTATTCAACGCTGATGTCATCTTAGGAGCAACGTTAGCGAACAAGCGTGAAAGACGAACATAATTGAAATTTTAAAATAAAGTTTTGAGTTTTGCTACTACGTTATTTATTTTCTTTTGCGACCTATTTCTGCGATACAAACAGTAAGTGAATAAATGTAATAGTATGACGTCATTAAAACAAATAAATTATCTGGAAAGTACCATCTATGCGCAAACCGAACTATATTTTGCAAATAAAACAATAATAATTGGTAGTAATAGAAAAGTAAACGAAAAGTAAATGATTTAAAGCTTCAATGCTGTATTATTTATAGTAATATCTACCTACATGCCCGTACGTACATACAAGCTAAAAGCTCATTTAAAAACAAACAGCAATTACAAATAATTGCAACCTTTGCACATCACATTCACACATAAAACGGGTCAAGAAGTGAGCTAAAACACACATCGTTAGGTCAAAACAACAACAAGCCGTGAAAGAATTTCGAAATCAGTCGACAAGCAGTTTATGCTTTACTACATTTCCGCCCGCGGCTTCGCCCGCATTTTCAACAAAAAAGCCGCAAAGTTCTCTATCCTGTGGGATTTCAGGGATAGAAAGCCTATGTCTCATTCTGGGTCTTCAGCTACCTACATACCAAATTTCATTGTAATCGGTTCAGTAGTATTTGCGTGAAAGAGTAACAATTAACATCAATACATCTATGCTAACAAATTTTCGCATTTATATTATTTCATAGGACTATTTGTGTTTCACCCTCAAACAAGTATTTCTATAGCTCATATTGTGTTATTCGGATAAATAAGCTACATCACTGCCAAGTATCATCAAAATCCGTTCAATGCTTTTTGCGTGGAAGAGGAACTTGAAAAATTGGTTACAACTTACAAGATTATACCTAACAATTAATCAAAACGTTCATCGTCATTTTTCAAGAAATTTAGATAACGCTTTAAAATTTAAATAATAGATGTTTATCATCCCATACATTTAAACTTAATATGTACCTATAAAAAATATTTCCACACCAATTCAATAAAGTACAAAAATTATTTAATTTTATTTACACAATCATCTATTCCGCTACAGGTGAGATTTTAGATAGATGACTCAATAAACAGATCGAAAAAAGCTTTCCAAAATGGATTCCAGACGCACCACATGGTGAGTCTAAAAGTTATTTTTTGCTGGTAATAAAAGTGTCACGTAGTATTTTAGATCTAGACTGAAACAGCTAACGCCTAGGCAATATAACATTTTGTTTTTGCTGATGTGTGTGCTATTTAGAGGTACATTATATGAGATTATTTAAAACTCTTTATTACTGTAACCTATTTCAACCTACGCGATTGGATAGTCATCAATCTTTCAGTTTTAAAAGCGAAAATGTGATAAAAATATACGTACAGTATTAGATTGAGTTTGATATATTGTTTGAATAAAGTATCTGCAGGTTTTTCTAAATTTCAAACGGTAAATTTCACATACAAAATTACGTTATCAAGTGAAATAAATTATTATAGGTATTCTTCAATACATATACTAAACAAATTATATGACACATTTTTTCCAATATTTCATCTTTTTAACTGCAAAAGTATTAAATGTTATCACTTACTAGAAAAACAGTTGTTACCAAACTGATCCGTAGAAAAAACAAATTTAGACGCCTCCGTGGTAAGGGGAAATAGAAATATATCACTACTTCCTCTACAGTAGGAAATTTCATGGAAACATTTGATTTAATCGTAACAATGCAATAAGCTGGCAATCCGCCAATAATTTAAATTTTCTCATTCCGCGAATTTTCCCCATATTTGATTTGTGAATCTGTAGCGATTTCACTAGAATTTTAAGCACATACTAATAATGTTTGTAAATATTTGTGAAAATCGTAAGAGTAATAATTTGTATCAGTTTCCGCGAAAAGCAAGTGTTAACGTAAACACTTATGTGAATTTAGTTTATTGAACTTAATTCAATGAAATTGCTACACTAAAGTGTAGACATTCTAGTTTTTGTGTGGTAGTGGACAGAATGCTAATTACTGTATGTACTGATAGGTATTTCGAAAAACTATTATAAATTCAATAATTGTTTAACTTTTTGGTATGTTAATCTAGGAGGTTGTTCACATAAACATTCTCCATTTATTTTACTTCCTAATCAATAAATCAATTCCTAACTAAAAGGTGTGTCCACTGCCTCAATAAGCAACGTAACAATATATTAAGATCAATACTGTTTAAAACCCTTGAAACCCAATCTCATCTGAGGCCCTGCGCCTGATGACAGGTGCATAACTATATTTAGGCGGCAGATGCACGGATTGACAGCAGCTGCCTTCCGACCATGTGTGCAACCTGAGATTTTTTGCCTTTGTTTTGATTATTATCTGATGATAAGAACTTTTAAATATCGGAATATGTAGTGAGAATGTCTAAGAATATGTAGAATTTTGTATAAATACCGATTACCGTTATTAGGTACATTATTTATTTCAATTTTATTTCACGATGAAATAATGAATAAAAAAAGAACAAATTAAGATTTGTTTTTTAGACGTTTTTGTCAGACATTCTTAATTAGTTAAGTTCATATTTCAGAGATTAATAAACAAATACATAACGTCAAAATTACATCTATAGTAAGTATACGAATGTACGAAGGGCTGTTAGAAAAGAACCGAAAAGAAAATATTTGTCTTCTATCTTAAATTAGACTATACGTAGTCATCTAAAACGTCGATATATAAAAATTAATTTTTTATTTTTCCAACATGTCATATCGATTGCTAAACGTAGAATAACATCATTATTTCATACACAGGTGCTATCAAGGACGGTTGCTTTTATACATACTGTATTAAATACATATAGCAGGAAGGAGTCATACCTTTAATTAATTATTACGTCCACGAATAATTAGTGCTTTAAGCTAGTGCCAAGTTACGCCACGCCGTCACAAGCTTATAGAGTACGTAAGCTTTTTTCGTAAGTGCTAAGTTATTCAGTTTCAGGGATTCGTATTTCCAAGTATCGTAGTTTGCTAAGTATTATTGATTATAGAATGAGTTCGAGTTTGAGTTTGAATATCGTATTCAAGTTAATGATAAGTAGGTTAAAAATGATAAAATAAATTGTAACGAAATTATATATAATAATTATATATTATATATAACCGTGTATATCATATTATTTCTATACGTAAATTTAAAGAAAATATATACATACATGTAAAACACGTTTGTAGAACAACAGCGACACCAAGCGGCGAGTGGCCGTACTTTTAGTTATACGACGGATACGACGTAGTACAGCATTACGTTAATAGATGGCGCTCAATACAATTATCACGTACGCTTGTATTAATTAAGGTGGATGTTCCGACCGTCCCTCCATACATTTTTGATTACCTCTAAACACTTAACACAGACACTATTTATTTAAAACTAATCATTTTATCACTTCTCTATAATGAAATGTGTGCGCGTTCGACCTTTTTAATCAATAATTTACAATATTTACTTAGAAAAACAACAGTAAAATACCGGAAAAATTTGACACTTCTACAGTAGTGTGCGTGACTTTTGCCAAGCGAAACACGACATAAAGCACGACATCTAGCGCATAGACTATATACTTATTACAGATCTAGCGCGTCAATGTCTAAACGAAAGGCGATGTTTAGACATTGACGCGCTAGATGTCGTGCATCCGCGTTCGTTATCTTATACATAATGAGCATAATTCTAATAAATCAAAGTTCTGTGTAAAAATTGAGTAATTTCATTTCCAATCGTTCAAAGAAAATAACAATAAAATAAAATAAAACTAATGACCTTAGAAACTATGTTTTTTTTTTTGTAAACGAATAAAATTGAAACGAATAAAACGAATGCAAATTCGGGGATTTTCTAATTATTGCTAAATAATAATTGAATTCGTTTTGAAATAGGTACTCTATAATTTTTAGTGTATAAATAGACATTTATAATGTGGTGCTCATTTTTTTTGTACTGCTAACGCTATTGTAGGTACCTATTTTCGTTGTTTTATTTCAAGTGAACACGGCCATACAATTTTGTCACGAGCCGCCTATGATTGTAGGTACTTTTGTTAGGCTCCTTCGTCGTCCGCGTCGCGTCGGCTCGAAAGTTCTTGATTTCATTGTCACGCGCTATGATTTGCGCGCGGATTTTCTTGTGTTGTGAATTTATTTTTGTATTATTATTATTTTTTATTTATTTTTTATTTTATTGATTCAAATAAAATATTTCACTAGTATGCATTTGAGACTATATTGTATTATGTATAATTTATCGTAGGTATAGTTATTCTTATAACGCAGTTATATTTTCGGTGGGACAATTTGACCCGTGATTTTTCTGAAATATCACCACGTTGCAAATCACATCAATCATACACACGTATGACGAAAGTATAGTGGCTAACATTGACTCATCAGTTCATCACTGAAACCAGTGATAAATCAGTACCTATATCATATTGTGTTTGAATATTTTTAAACAATGATATAAGTATACAATTATTATAAATCGATAAACTATCAAAGTAATCACAAACTTGCAAATATTGGTAAAATATGCTTTAGCGAATTTTCAGACTGACACACAATTTTATTACTTAGTTTGTTTTAGCAAAGTAGGTAAGTACCTACTCCGTTTACGTCACGCGTCGGTAGGGCATGCACCCGGGTTTACCCGGTTCCGAAAAACCCGGGTAAACCCGGGTTTTTTGATGATCTTGAGAACCGGGTCTGAATAGTATGAAACCCGGTTCTCCCGGTTCCGACCAAAATATTAAAATATAAAGTATTATTTATATTTTGCTGCATTATTTTAACAAATTTATTGTATCTGGCAACGTCAGACTCACGTGCATCGCGAATTTTCGTGCCCCGCCTCAAACGTGGCTCCGATTGGTTGTCTAACCTTAGATGCTATAAGTTTCCTACGGTTGTATTACCAAAAAAAATTAGGCTTCGAAAATGACAAAAATTAGGCTACAGAAATATTTTTATTAGATTTCTCGTGAATTTGAAAAGCTGTTAATTTTACTGATTCATATTTAATGATCCAGTCATGTTTTTGTTTTTGGTATCAAGCTGAAATTTATATCGAATACTCAAGTCTTCGGTCCCTTTTATGTGAAAAAGTCGAACTCACAAGTCAACGCATCAAAAGATACAGCCGTAAATGCTGAAAATTTTCGAAAATTTCGACATTCGCATGGGACTCAAAACCTACAGCTGGGTACTTTTCATGTTTTTATGTGATATTATGATAACAAGAGCGCCGAGACAACCGTCAAAACGCTAAGGAATAGAATACGCTATCGATACAAATTGACATAAGCGTATGATGTTTTGCCTAAGGATTCGGTCACACTACCAACGACGACGACGACCACGAACAAAATTTTCATCCAGTCGAAATTAAATAAATTGTGCAAAACACAATTAAAAAAATTTTTTCGAGATCAATGGATAAAAAATAGGTTTTTCGTAGAAACGGTAGCTCCTAGAAAAAAATGTATTTAACCTTTTTTATAGATAATTTTATGATGTACAATTTTGGTTCCAGGTGATTGTATGATAAACTTACCGTCTCGGCGAAAATCGCAAAAAAAACTATTTTTTTATTAATTGACCTCGAATTAATTTTTTTCCGAGTACCGTAATGACGGGAGATTTAAATATTTTATTTTGAATAAATTTTGGCAAGATTTGAATTTTGGTCGTGGTCGTCATCGTCGTTGGTAGTGTGACCGAACCATTACCAAAATATCATGAGCTTATGTCATTTTCTATTCCTCGGCGATACTGACGTTTGACTAAGGGCCAAGGTACTTTTATAAGACTGATAAATAAAGAGAAGCATTGAAATTTTGTTTCTTTATTAATTTAATAAAATAAGACACAAGCCGCGTAAAATAAAGGCCTATCAGGTACTTTTACAGTTACTTTTGTTTAATTTCGTATTTTTTCCGAAGTATTATAAAAGAACCGGGTAACCCGGTTCTACCCGGTTCTGAGCTCGATTTGGAACCGGGTTTCAAAAACTTGGAACCGGATCCGGTTCTGCATGCCCTACGCGTCGGCCGTCGCGTCGTCGAAAACGGTGCACCCAGGTCCCAGAAACAAACATACCTAATTACCTAATTCAGTTACAATCCTTCTTTTGTTCCAATACGATTTTTTTCCTGATAGCTAATAGCAAAACCATATATGTTACTTTGTTTTCGTAAATATGTTTTTCACCTTCCTGGTTATTTTCACATAATGAAATATAATAAAAAAATAAATAGTGTATTAGATTTGTTATTGTATCTTGTATACGAATTATTCTTACTTGTTGGTTATGAAATGTTCAAATAAGTACCTATTGAAATAATTTACTGTTACAAATCATTAGTGTTATTAGTTTTGAGTGAATAGGCATGGATCAGAAATTCAGAATATTATATGCTGCTAACTACTCAAATACATACATGTTTTGATAAAAAAAAAACAATAGTGTAAGTACTAATGTAATAAAATAAAACTGCGTTTTATTGTAATCAATTTATTTTATTTATTTATTTATTTTCCAAAATTAATGATGAATAAAATAGTTTACGCCAACAAATATGTATAACTTTTATTTTTATAACAATCGTTCATACCGTAGCAGGTAGCGTTTTGAGTCTCACGCAACGTTGCCATTCCTTTAGTACAAACACTATGGATACCTACGCGTAGGTTCGCTCGCGAATGCAAATTCGGTGATTTACTAATTATTGATAATCATTGAATTCGTTTTGAAATAGCCTGTACTTTGTAATTTTTAGTGTTATAGACATTTATAAAATGTGGTGCTCATTTTTTTTTGTAATAAATTATCCTGCTACGCTATTGTATTTTCGTTGTTTTATTTCAAGTGAACACCCATACAATTTTGTCACGAGCCGCCTCTGGCCTCTGGGTGAAATCAACCAGTCAAATGATTTTTGTTCTAATTGTATTTTGGTAGTAGTTTGTTTAGAATTTACATTACCATTGTTTAATTTTTATTTTGTATTTGCAGTAAAATAAAAAGATGAAAAACTTCATTAGGTATATTGTACGACACCTCACTCTGAATCGCGCTAGCGAAATTTTTTCGTTACAGAGCACATATACAACTTTCGGACAATCTTCATTGAGGCCGGTCGGCAAATCGAGTATGTCGAGAAACTTCACTTATTCGATGGAGGTATTCTACCTTCCCTCCTCCACAGTTGTGGGACCCCGACGTGCATTGAACACGCAGCTTTCTGATACTAGTAGCTAAAATCAAAACCACAGATATGTCTGTGATCAAAACCATAATAATATTTTTACCTATTATTTTACTAAAAGTCGAGTGCATCGAAATCGTAAATATGTTTTTCACCTTCCTGGTTTTTTTTCCATAGTAAATAGTGTTTTTGATTTGTTGTTGTATGAATAATTATTCTTACTTGCTGGTTATGAAATGTATATTGAAATAATTTACTTTTACAAATCATTAGTGATATTAGTTTTGAGTGAAAATGCTTGGATCAGCATAATATCATATTATTTTGCTACTTCAAATACATGTTTTGATAAAAAAAAAACAATAGTGTAATGTAGGTAATAAAATAAAACTGCGTTTTATTGTAGGTAATCAATTTTGACATTATTTATTTCCCAAAATTACAATAAAATAGTTTACGCCAACAAATATAACTTTTATTTTTATAACAATCCTACTTCCTACTAATGCGAAAGTTTGTGAGGATGTGTATGTGTGTGTTTCACGCAAATACTACTGAACCGATTACAATGAAATTTAGCACACATATAGAACGTAACTTGGACACATTGAATAGGTTTTATCCCGGAAACCCCACGGGAACGGGAACTATACGGGTTTTTTTTTGAAAATGCGGGCGGAAAGCTAATCGTTCATAATATAAACCGTAGCAGGTGGCGTTTTGAAGTTTTGTCTATCCATACAGAAAAATGAAAACCACAGGAGATTGCCCAAGTGACTATGGCACTTGGTATCGCAATCAAACTTATTGTGTCAAGATGAAATATAGCTCAATTTAAAGCTTGATGTTAGTACTTTTAGATATGATTATAGTTTTTATGTAAATAAGCCGCAGTTCGCGACAATAAAAATAAAACAATAGTTTTATTCAACACTTCAAAAAACTACTTAATCGAGTTTAAACTAACGATGAACGTTAAGTTTTACATTTATTACATAGGTAATATTTTAATTTACAAGACAAATGTGAAAAGTAAATCGTAATTTAAACATTATTTCAAAATAACATCGAACAATGCGTCGAACACATTCATTTGACATCTTATATATAAAAATGAATCGCAAAATGTGTTGGTAAGCGCATAACTCGAGAACGGCTGAACCGATTTCGATAATTCTTTTTTTATTATATTCCTTGAAGCACGAGGATGGTTCTTATGTAGAGAAAACGTAAACATGTACCACGGGCGAAGCCGGGGCGGACCGCTAGTTTCAAATAGAAACTATGACATATGACGTTTGCAAGAGAGATAGATATAGGTATGTGTCAAAACAAAACTTTTACTTTTATTTCTATTTATTCGGTATAATTACAACTTAATAGTGATAAATATGATCATTATAAATACAAATAGGAATTAATAATATCACGAACACGTGACACAACTAGTATTTTACCGATTCCATACGTAGTCATACATGTTTCAAAAGAAAAACTTTTACTTTTACTATTATTTCAATTTATCCGGTTTAATTAAGACTTAATATTGATACATAATATGATCATTATAAATACAAATAGGAATTAACAATATAACGAATACGTGGCACAACTAAAATTTTACCGATACCACCCGTGGTCATTCTCCTTTGTGGGTCATTTGTAACAGGATGGCGGTTCTACAGCGAAAAAAGAAAAATGATGGTCAGAACGCTGATACCGGATACCTTAAGATACTGTAATATAAAATATTACTAGATTAGATAAAATATTATAGGTAGTATCTTCACCGTGTGTGACGCGCTTTACATTCACGCCATCTAGAGTTAAATCTTTATCATTTTTGTATACGTCTGTGTGTGTAAACGACCCTGTATGCAATGACAGATGTTAAAACGCATAATTTTACCGAATTGGGTGGATTTTAAGGCAATGATATAACATATTTCAATAAAATATAATATTCAGTAACCGCCATGACTATTCCTAGGTTTGATGACTATTCCAATTACGCAAAAACTCAAATAAACTAGAAATGTAGAATTCAGCGCCATCTAGCGGGACATTGGCTGGGAACAGATCGTAGCAATCACCTTAATATTACACTTACCTTAGAATACGTTATTTATACAATTATATACCGCAACTTACCTGTAACAAAAATAAACATGTTAGTTATTTGTACTATCAATATAGAATTTTATTGAACAACTTTTATATACTATATAATTAGAAAATCGCATTGCTATTAAATAAGTGCTATACAGGGTGTAATCGTTAAGTGTGCACAGGCGATTTTTCCGTAAGTATTACAGATAACAAAAAACTTTAAACTGATATCGAAAGTACTTAACCTAATGAGTAAAATGGCCGTAATAAATTTTTAAAAATAAATCGAAAAATATCAAAAAAATATCTTTAAACCCTCCCTACATTAAGTATGAAAATATATTAATATCCCATATACATTTAATATGAAAGATTTTAGCTTTCTTTTCTTTTGGTTTTCTGCTTTAATTACTTCGCAAATTTGAAGTGGCATTTTCCACGCTTTTTCCGGACATTTTCACGCATTTTCCGGATATTTTCCGGGAATTTTCCGAGCATTTCCCTGGCATTTTCCGGGGATTTTCCACGCATTTCCCAGACATTTTCCGGACATTTCTCAGGCATTTTCCGGGGATTTTCCAGGCATTTTCCGGACATTTTCACGCATTTTCCGGAAATTTTCACGCATTTTCCGAACATTTTCACGCATTTTCCGGACATTTTCACGCATTTACCGGATATTTTTCGGACATTTTCATGCGTTTTCCGGGGATTTTCCAGGAATTTTCCGGATATTTTCCGGACATTTTCCGGGGATTTTCCGAGCATTTCCCTGGCATTTTCCGGGGATTTTCCGGACATTTCTCAGGCATTTTCCGAGGATTTTCCAGGCATTTTCCGGATATTTTCCGGATATTTTCCGGATATTATCCGGATATTTTCCGGATATTTTCCGGATATTTTCCGGATATTTTCCGGATATTTTCCGGATATTATCCGGATATTATCCGGATATTTTCCGGACATTTTCAGAGAATTTCCCAGGCATTTTCCGGTTATTTTCCGGGAATTTGCCGGGGATTTCCCGGGTGATTTCCAGACATTTTCCGGACATTTCCCTGGCATTTTCCGGGGATTTTCCGAGCATTTCCCGGGTGTTTATCAGACATTTACCGGACATTTCCCTAGCATTTTCCACGCATGTCCCAACATTTTCCGGACATTTCTCAGGCATTTTTCGGGGATTTTCCAGGCATTTTCCACGCTTCTCCCAGACATTTTCACGCATTTGCCGGATATTTTCCGGACATTTTCACGCATTCTCCAGATATTTTCCAGGGATTTTCCAGGCATTTTCCACGGTTTTTCCGGAAATTTCCACGCATTTTCCGGATATTTTCCAGACATTTCCCAGGCATTTTCTGGGAATTCCCTAGGCATTTTCCGGGGATTTTCCGAGCATTTCCCGGGGATTTTCCAGACATTTACAGGCTATGTCAGGGAAATTTCCGGAAAATTCCCGGAAAATACGTGAAAATGTCCGGAAAAACGTGGAAAATGTCACTTCAAATTTGCGAAGTAATTAAAGCAGAAAACCAAAAAAAGAAAAAGAAAGCTAAAATCTTTCATATTAAATGTATATGGGATATTCATATTTCATACTTAATGTATGGGAGGGTTTAAAGATAATTTTTTTGATATTTCTCGATTTATTTTTAAAAATTTATTACGGCCATTTTACTCATTAGGTCTCATTTTACTTTCGATATCGGTTTTTTGTTATCTGTAATACTTACGGAAAAATCGCCTGTGCACACTTAACGATTACACCCTGTATATCATTTGCAAAACATCAATAAGCCATGACAAACATAAGCTATTGCAATAATTATAAATCTATACAGTTCATCTGTACGGTACTGAAAATATATTAAAACTGAAAAGCGTTTGAAATACCTGAAAAAAAAACACATCAACAAAAAACAACTAACTGACTAACACATCCTCTACACTGCTGAAACTTTTACCCACTTATAAATAACAATGTTTATAACTTTTTAAAAATTGAACCCAATATCATCACATCTACGAGAAAAAATTCCAAAAAACCTTTTACAATTCACAGCATCCAGTCCTACTCTCATACAATTAATCCAATTAAATATGCAAGCATGAAATATAACTTTCTCAATTATTTCCTATACAAAACCCACCTGAAATAGCTCTCCGTCGATATTTACTCCTCGAGAGCATACCGACCGTCACGATCATTATAATCATTCGTAAAATAATCACGGAACCAATAACATTCAATATATCAAGTAACGTCTTATTTTTAACGGTATTTAAGGCGTAAAAATGGACCAAATAACAATAACTATTTAAACTTTTAATTTCGCAACAGTATGGTTATTTTATTTATTTTTAATTTGTAAACATCAGATGTTCGTTATTTAATCTAATGAAGATATTAATATGATCTTCAAATGGTCAGGTCGATTATGACCAAAAATTTATTTCAATACAATGAAGACAATGAATAGAGAAGAAATTCGTAAATTAAGAATTAAAAGACAAATCTTCCAAACCTAACAAGAAAACCGTGCAAGTTACTAGATTACAAACTAACTTTACCAATGTTTCACATCAAACAGACCTACAGGCTACAACTAAAACAAAGTCTATCTTAACAGGCTTTCAGCCAGAGCCTCGAGGTACGACTAAACCAATTCGACTCCCAGATGTCGACAGATACCTACAAATACAAAAGCTCAACATTAATAGAAATAGATCGAAATTGATTGGAATACCTCGGGAACTCGATTCTTCGCGTACAAAAGGTTTTAATGTCAAGGGTTGTGACTAGCTGATGCGCGCGGTTTCACCCACAAAGCAAGTATGATTATATCTTCTTATATATAAAAATGAATCGCAAAATGTGTTGGTAAGCGCATAACTCGAGAACGGCAGAACCGATTTCGATAATTCTTTTTTTATTATATTCCTTGAAGTACGAGGATGGTTCTTATGTAGAGAAAACGTAAACATGTACCACGGGCGAAGCCGGGGCGGACCGCTAGTAGGTTATATAAATACTTGCTTTGCTATATAATATAGTTCATGTGTTATTCTGGTATATATAAGCTATATGACTGTCAATTATACCAAATTCGTATAGTGGTTATTGCGTGTAAGAGTAACAAACATACAAACATTCTCACAATTTTCATGTTTATAATATTAAAACACGTATCAAAACAGAAAGAGTTATTTACTAGTATTCCAAAGTGTCCTGTAGTACCTAATTTACTCATACGAGTGCATATTCTTAAAATAACAACATCATGATTCCTGGAATTGAGGGTAGGTACAGAAATACGAAAAGATGACGGCTGCAGATGTCGATAAGCAACTGATACTGGCCACGATGAGAAGGAAGATTAGATTGTAGATAAATGATTGCTTTTTAATTATCTTCAGGAAAAGAAAAACTTCCGCTGTCTGTTCTGTTTTAAGTAGGTATACGTTTTTGTTTAGTAACGACATCACAATAAGGTGATCACAATAAATGAGATAAGTTAATAATTTTGAAATATAGCGCTCTTTCAACAGAACATGTATATGTGCGTTTTGTTAAATAACATACCTACTACTTAAACACGTCTAGTCACAATATTCATTAAAACATAAACAGCTTGAGCTTTCAAACATATATCCCTCAATGCCCACAAGTCAATACATCCTTAAAGACGTGTAAAACCTTATCCGAACATATACTACCAGCATAATATATCACATAGCATCACCTCACATTGATAACAAAAGGTTTAATTAAGCCGTGTTCGCTCGACGGAATCGAAAAGCGATTCTGTATTTGCATAGTATATCACTTGAGAATTGTACTTTTATGTCAGTAGGTTTTGTGTTATAAAGCGTATATTAATTCTTTTGTTTCTGCGTTGAATTTGTTACTTTTAACATTCACTAGTTACAACATACGAAGCTTCTACTACTACATTTACATGAACACTATCATGAGGAGGAATTACTTGTAATCTGTTCGTTTTAAACTTTAAATTATTTACCCGACTGCTAAAGAATGAATTTAAAAGCTCCATTATTACTTATACACCCTATACTTTTGTTTTTATGTTAAACGTTTCCATTTTGGTTTGAAGGAGTAACATATATCCATCCTAACAAACTTTGATGTTAAAATTTAAAGCTGAAAAGTTAGTTTATTATGTTGGTTAATTCGCGCTAATCTCAAAAACTATTAGTTCGAATTGAAAAGCTTTGTTTGTGATAGATAGTTCATTTATCTCGAAAGACTGTAACATAACCACGTTACAACCAACAGGAGCGTACAAGTCTAAAAAACATATTGCAAAAGCGAGAAAATTCTTCATACAGCCGAAACCTAGGTACACAACTAGTAACATAACATTAGTAGGAAGTCCACCTCTAGTTTCCTTCACAAAGTATGTCAGCATCACACCAATTTCCTGGTATCCAGCTGCGACTGATCCGTTCACACGTGCCGTAAACACACACTATTTTAAATCAATGTGTGTTCTCAATTAGAGATTTGTCATTGATTTCTTATGAAGAAAAGTTATACGATTGTTGTGCTGTATTTACGTTTCTTGTGGTGAAGGGTGATAACATCCTCAACGGTTGTAATTTTTTTTAATGTTGTTACCTACAACTTATATCGTCTCCTACAATACTTTGTTTATTGTGAAGATGTCAATGCGTTATAATAAATTCCTACTCCGAACAAGGATCGTGTTCTACAACTCTAAAAACGCTATTCAAGATTTCTACACTACTAAAAATAGACTAAGTAAAACCAATAACACTTTAATGCCTGTTATGTGAATATCTCAAAAAAATTGAGCAACAAGTTAGTGCCATGAAATACGTATTTCCTATATTATATAAGTACTATTAGTACTTGAACTTTTTCAATTAACGATCAAACTAACAATTACATTAGAAATAACACATGCACCTTACCACGTAAACACGGAGATATCACATGTAGCACGTAAACTAGAACATAAATAACTAACAAACAGATTGGCGAAACACCAAGCGTCGGGAGTATCTGGATATTTTCACATTTCCCGAATACACATTTGTACTATTCGATATTAGGATAAGGCTACTTGCCCATTGTGCGGTAACATATGACTCATCGTAAACATTGAAAATAAAAATCGTGTAGATGAACGGAAAAACAACACAATACTCAAGGTTTTTCTGTTGCTAACGAAAAGCAATAGCAGCATTTTTAATTGTTTGGAAATTTTTGAAACTGCGATAAATTATGGTGAATTATGAATCTTTTTTTACAGTAGATTGGGAAGCGCTTAACCAGCTTATATAAAAATCTAAAGATTGATACAATTGACTCCATGTGAGGTTAGTTAAAACATATAAAACGTAGTAATGTGAATTTAATATTTAGTTTTATAACATTCAAATGCTTCGAGATATTTTTGAAGAATATAAAAAAATCCACCACAAGTGACTAGGCGTTGCCCTGGTTTGGCAAATTTTCTATTCTTCGCTCGTGATCAAATTTTTGTTCGATGTTCAACGAAGCGATGCAATGTGTTCACACCATACAAACACACACGTGGGCGAATAGTTTGCATCTGTCAGAATGGCATTGCATCCGCCAAACAAAACTGTTCTGTTCACCGTGTACCAAGGACGCCATTTTTAAATACGTTATTGTTGGATGGTTATTTTTAACGTGAAAATGAACACGAAAATTCGAGGGATAAAATTTATCTTGATTGCGTTTGGAAGACATGTTTAATTTTGAATGTTTACTATGGATTACCTTAAAAAGAAGCTCTCTAGAACTTTGTCAAAACATTACAATTGCTTATTATATTTATAAAAATTAAAATTTTTTCATTATAATACACGAACAATATATATAATGTTTCAGCAGTCAGCTACAAATTCAGCAAAACAACAGAACTAGTAGTGTGTGATTTGCCACAAATCAAAAAAATCTCTTCTTTTTCCACTATATTTTTTTTTATGTATATATTATAACGTAGGTAGGTAGGTAAATACAATTTTCATAATATAATCAGGCAGATATCAACACAAAATGAATTGGCAGCTTACAAAACACATTGAAATCTGTTTCCCGGAAGGTACGCATTAACACTTTCATTGTTTATAGAAATTGGACTATGAATTAGTTTCTCAATACTTTTATCTTCTTTAAAGTCGCTTTTGCTTTTTAATAATAGATAATTTTCACTATTTTAGAACGACATTTAAATTATTTGAAAATATAGATTGTTTTATATGTAAGTCGAAAGTCGAATTTTGCATATATGGAATGGCTTATTTAAATAAGATTTTTTAACGTTCGTTTGAACGTTAAAATAGAAGAAAATACTTAACGTAAACAATATCTAAATAACAAATAACCGGGATGATAGAACAGGACCAAAACAATGCACACACAGAGCATAGCAATGTCAAAACCACTGGCAAATACATCACATATCTTATATATAAAACTAGCGACCCGCCCCGGCTTCGCACGGGTGCAATTGGGTGCAATGCTGATACTAAATACACTACAGAAAAACTTTTAACGTTGTATATAAAAACATAGCGACCCGGCCTGCCGGTGCCGCCGCAAACGCTACGTCCCGCAATGGTCCGGGAGCCAGCAGCAGATTTTATGACCAAGTTCCTCTCAAGCGGTAATTAGTAAAATGCATCAAAGTATAGTATTATGAAGCCTCGTGAACGTCAGCTGGAGCTCGGTTGGGGGGAAGAGCAGTTGTAGCCTCCCGTATCAGCTGACGGTTTTTCCACCAAGATACAGCCAGCTGACATATATATTTATCCACAGTTACATATCATCAGGTAAATTTTTATTTGAGAGGAAATAACGGAAAATAAATTTTTCTTTAAATTTAACTTTCATGTTCGAGACACCAGCTGACGTATAATACACCATGTTGTAACCAGCTGACTATTTTTTTTCGTTGAGATATTGGGTTAGCTACAATTTGACAAATTTTTAGCTGAGAGGAAATGAATGAATGAATGTATGTTTTTTCCTATGTGCGTGGGAGGCTACAACCACTCACCCCCCCAACCGAGCGCCAGCTGACGTTCACGAGGCTTTATAATACTATACTCTCATGCGTCTGACGAATTATCTCTTGAGAGGAAATAGTTAACCAAATTTGCACCTGGCTCCCTAACCAGCAATTTTTAAATCTGTAATATCTTCGAAAATATTCACTTAAATCATACGGTGTAAAGGGCCATATAGATCTATATTAAATGAACAATGTATTTAAGGTATTTAATTGGTTAAGTATTAATGCTGTATTGGTTAAAATCGCTTCGAAAATTAGCCATTATTTGTCGTAAAAAGTAAATGACAAAAAAAAGTTATTGTGGGTTATCCATAAGAGATAGACATATGCCATCGCGGACTTTTCTGTGGACCTTTTCAATGTGTACAATACTTAGTACATTATTTTGATAAAACTCGTAGGGTTCAGCCTGCGTTTGCAATGTAAGCGGAAAAAATGTAATTATTTACGACATCACAATAGAAACCTCAAAAATAACAGTACTTCTCCACTATTTAATGGATGTTATTATACATATAAACCTTCCTCTTGAATCACTCTATCTATTAAAAAAAACCGCATCAAAATCCGTTGCGTAGTTTCAAAGATTTAAGCGTACAAAGGGACATAGGGAAATAGGGACAGAGAATGCGACTTTGTTTTATACTATGTAGTGATAGTGATTCTCGTGTCACAATGTTAGTCTGCATACTCCTCCGAAACGGGTGGACCGATTCTCATGAAATTTTCTGTGCATATTGGGTAAGTCTGAGAATCGGCCAACATCTATTTTTCATATGTACCACGGGCGAAGCCGGGGCGGACCGCTAGTAACCTATAGTACTGTAAATTCATTCAAATCCGTCCAGTATTTGTCTCGTCAAAGAGTACAAACATCGTCCCAATTTTTCGCATTTATAATATTAGCAAGACTAGGCGTATCCCATGGTTTTGTCCGCATTAACGTGATGATAAATAACCTATAACCTTCCTCGATATAGGGGCTATTTAACACTAAGCATTTTACATATCGAACCAGCAGTTACTGGAATTAGCGCGTTCCACCAAACAAGCTCTTCAGCTTAATACATCAGTATAGATGAAGACAGCTATTCCAGTACATTCTACCGTAAAGCTATGAATGATCCCGCCCATTCATACAACAATGGTATTGCCAAAATCGCCATTCATCTGCGAATGTAACTATCGATCAGCGAACACAATCTTGTTTATTGTTACTGCACTGTTTATACATAAATTCCTTTACGTTTGAATAAAGCTAGATACGTTTATAAACAGCACTCCGTTGAAACGTGGGCATAAAGTTGTGTTGCTAATTGTGGTGCAGATTCTGAATCTGTATCTATCTTCATAGCTGGCTTTTTGAATAGACTATTGGAAATATTCCTTTGCGTTAGTTTAGCGAAATATTTTGTACCTCACAAGCTTGAATCGATACATAGACGACAGACAAAGTTAACGAAATTTGCCTGTCTTCTATGTATCGCTGATTAACGTATTTTATCGGAACGTCTACAATCACCAATACATATTTTACTGAATTATCATTTCGCTGCCCCCAATCCCCACGTTATACAAATTAAAGCTTAAAAAAGACGAAGCTGATAATTTTTAATTAGGAAGCTGACCTAAACACAAATCACCTGTATGCAGCCGGTCCGCTGTGAGGCTGCGCAAGAGCCGCTTGATGCTGCGCCGCCTGCGGACGCCGCACGCGCCGTCCGGCGAGCTCATACCGCCATAGCGCAAGCCCCACTCACACTAACATACGATACACTGGCACTTGTCAATGTGGCACTTGACGTTATATTGGCACTCGACGTCAATATAGCACTTGATTTTACAGTAGTTCCGGACGTCGCAATGGGACTTGACGTTACACTGGCACTCGACGTCGAATTGGCACTTAACTTCAAGCTAGCACAGAACGATGCACTTTCATTCGTCGTTAATTTAGCACTAGGTACAATAATGCGAGTTTCAATGTTCGACGTCGAACCGGCACTCAACGTTACAGGTTTCTTTCGAGTCATCACTATTCGGTTACTTATTAAAATTTATTGTTTCGTTTCTGATGACTTCTTGTTAAATATAGAATGGATAGTCGTATAACAGTGTTCGATTTTAAGAATATGTCTAAAGAAGTAATCCAATTAATCAGTAACAAGCTACCGGAGTAAAATTTTCAAGTTCTATTCCACGAAATACATCGATTACTTGTACATACGATTACATGGCACCTACAAAAGTACCCAGCCTCAGTATTTGCAATGCAAACTGCGTCTTAATCACAGTAATTACGCGACACGGGCCCTCTGCGCAAATATCAATCAGAGAGGATTAGCTGTACGTTGTATGGGCACCTAGAAACTGTAGGCGCTGCAGAGATGTGACATGAAGTAGGTAGATAAATAAAGTATTGATGATGTCTCTATGTGGTAAATTTTATTGAAGCAATTGGTTATTATACAAAGTTATGCAAGATACATGAAATAGTGAAATTTTAATTTACATAATTTATATTTACTATCCTTACAAATTACGAAAAACTTCAATACAAAAAGAAATTCCTCGAAGCCTTCAACGTTCTCTTTAGTGCTGAGCTTAGAGCATTCTAATAATACCCTCCTCTATATGCATAATAGTATTATTATAATATTATCCTGTTAATCTAATCATAAATAATCTCGTTGCCCGCACTGTAAAGAAACTTCCCTAATTAATTCCACAGCACACACACACACACACACATGCACTTGCAT
Organism: Colias eurytheme; assembly: GCF_061535395.1. Taxonomy (NCBI): domain Eukaryota; kingdom Metazoa; phylum Arthropoda; class Insecta; order Lepidoptera; family Pieridae; genus Colias; species Colias eurytheme. The sequence continues at coordinate 350,197 of NC_143006.1, forward strand.
GACGTCACATGCTTGTGTGTGTGACAGTGCAACGTGGTCCGAGATCAAAGAGATTAGCCGCCGCGTTTCATCTGGATTATAATATAATTACAATGGCGCGCGCACTATGCTCTGTGTCATGATTAAACTATACTAGCCGCTGGCCCCGGTTCCGCTTGAATTGAACTGAATACAAATTGTGCAAAATATGAAAATATGCCAAAATTCATGCACATCTGAACAACTACATTCCATGAAAGACTTAAAATCATGCACCCTTAAAACCTATCACATTTATAGTAGCAATAGAAATTAAAATAGACATTACATCACGTATAATTCCCACCACTTCGAATCTCTCATTCCAAACATTTGTGTAACAACTAAAAACATGTGATTATAGAGCAGAACGAGCCATAACGTTTTATTATTACACCCCGTGATATAACCGTCGTAAACTCGCATTTATGACCGTTAAAAAATGCGCCGAGCTCTGGAATGTTCGTGGTACTTGCCGATTGAATAGTTTGATATTAATCATTCGTATCTTTGCCTTTTTACCTATCCCACAACTGCTTATAATATGGATCTAAATAATTGACTAAAAAAGAAGGAGCAGAGGACAATTTTAGTTCAACCTGGATGTCAAATTTTGATACAAAAATTGGTATTTCCGGTAAATAATACTCCCATTCCTTGTAGCACAAGATTTATCAGATTTTTAATCAAAGTAGTTACAATGAAGGTGCTGTCTCTATTTGAGTAAATAGTAAAACATGTTCACATGTCCAAATCATCGTCCACTCATGGCATCACATTCAACATTTGTCTATTTCTCCATAATCAAAATCACACTACATACAGACACAATATGTACCTACCTACCAATAACCATTAAATGCTATCTATAATTCGCAAATACTGGGGCGATATCGTAAATAAGTTGGGTCGGTGGGAGCTATAAAAATGCTTTGACCACTGGGCCATAAAATAGGTCATAATATACTCCGATAGCATTTGAGCAAGTCGCCCAAAACATGATCGGCTGATGACATTTTACCAAAAATTATAACCAGCTGACTGCGAACGAGACACTAAAAATAACGAGATTTCTTATATAAAGGGTTATATTTTTATTTTTATTGAATTAAATTTTATTATACGGCAACATTTTTTTTATTATTTTATTGTTTGCTTATTACAATACATTTCAAATGAAAATAATTTTGTTTCCACTTTCTGAACAATATGAGTAAAACTGCGTACATTACAATTCCTATCATAAGCAAAGAAAGATGAAATGAACTACATACTTACTTTATAATATGCATGAAAAAAGTGCAATGTTGTTTGACCGTTTCAAAAGTATTTACGAGTACGTAGAGTTATTATAGAGTAATGTATTCACTATTATTTCAGAATTTTCTCATACAATAATACACAAAATGCATGTTTTTGCATTGCTCAAAACTAAAAACAAGTGGTACGGGAGCCAGGTGCAAATTTGGTTAATTATTACCTCTCAAGAGATAATTCGTCAGACGCCTCAGAGTATAGTACATATTATAAAGCCTCGTGAACGTCAGCTGGCGCTCGGTTGGGGGGGTGAGCGGTTGTAGCCTCCCTCGCACGTTGGAAAAAAAATACATTCATTCATTCATTTCCTCTCAGCTAAAAATTTGTCAAATTGTAGCTAACCCAATATCTCAACGAAAAAAAATAATCAACTGGTTACAACATGGTGTATTATACGTCAGCTGGTGTCTCGAACATGAAAGAAAAAAATTTATTCCGTGATTTCCTCTCTTATATGTAACTGTGGATAAATATATAGGTCAGCTGGCTGTATCTTGGTGGAAAAACCGTCAGCTGATACGGGAGGCTACAACCGCTCTTCCCCCCAACCGAGCTCCAGCTGACGTTCACGAGGCTTCATAATACTATACTTTGATGCATTTTACTAATTACCGCTTGAGAGGAACTTGGTCATAAAATCTGTTCATGGCTCCCGTACCAAAGAGCGTGTGTTCTTGGCAAGATTCAATGATAAGTACCTCAATCGTCGTCTTATTCCAGAACGTGACGGTATTGCCATGACGCGACCTTGTTATTTTACTCTAAACGCACCTAAAGAAGTTTCACTTCAAAAAAAAGTACACCTTTTATACTCCGTATTAGGGCAGCCTAGATTAAGGTCTAAAGGGTTAAATCTAATGTGTTTCAACTCGATTTGATAAAGCCCTGGCCGATTTTTCAGGCCGATTGACAATTAAGTTCGCAGGTGCGTACAGGTACTATATCGCGAAAGGTATTGGGACGAAATTGACCTTGTATAGTTTTACACGTGCTACTATAAATATATTTTACATATTTGGAACATTATTATAAGACTATATTATTGCTTATTTTATTGGCATTAAAATTATTAAAGTACACCTATAATCCAGTCTGTAGGTATTTATGCTCTACAAAAGGTGGCGTAGAAAATGTTTTGAAACGATATTGTTTAGGTATGAAAGGTTAATCAAAATCCAAGTTTTCGACCTTGACGGACCCAGGCGCTAGCCGCCATCTTGAATTAAAGGTGCTAAAATTAGGTATATTTTAAATAACTTCTCAATTGTTTACTAAATCACAAAAGTGTCTATGAGAGGTTCAAAGAAGACAAAATTACCTACATTTTTTTCATACATGATTATTCTGTAAGTCTTAAAGGTAAAAAGTTACAAGCGACGGAAATAATAATATTTAAAGAAATCATATAATTTTAATTTTGTTTAAAAATTGTACAGCTATCATTTTTTAATTCTCTTTGATGGCCCGGGCTGGTTAATGGTGGCTTCTTCATTATCGTCGCTGAAATTTTCTGTTTCATTGTCTTTATTTTTAGTTTCCAACCATGAAATTTCGTCATCATGACCAGAAGAAATCGAAGACGCTGGAGCACGCTTTCTAGTAACTTTTTACGGAGGGGACATGGATAAGGAATCCTTAGAAGATATCCGATATGAACGATTCGTAAAGTTATCAATAAAAAGTAAATTTAATCGACGAAATTTCATGGTTGGAAACTAAAAATACAGACAATGAAACAGAAAATTTCAGCGACGATAATGAAGAAGCCACCATTAACCAGCCCGGGCCATCAAAAAGAATAAAAAAAGATTGCTGCACAATTTTTAAACAAAATTAAAATTATATGATTTCTGTAAATATTATAATTTCCGTCGCTTGTAACTTTTTACCTTTAAGACTTACAGAATAATCATGTATGAAAAAAATGTAGGTAATTTTGTCTTCTTTGAACCCCTCATAGACACTTTTGTGATTTAGTAAACAATTGAGAAGTTATTTAAAATATACCTAATTTTAGCACCTTTAATTCAAGATGGCGGCTAGCGCCTGGGTCCGTCAAGGTCGAAAACTTGGATTTTTATTAACCTTTCATACCTAAACAATATTGTTTCAAAACATTTTCTACGCCACCTTTTGTAGAGCAGAGGCTTTTACATTTCCCCACAGACTGGACTACTAGTCCTTGAAGTTGTCAAATTTATCAATATAACATGAAAATATTCATAACAAAACATCACATCCTATATTTTCCGTCAACCTTATTTCACGCTACTTAAATATAACTTGGTATAATTCAACAAAATAGCATACAAAATGTCTAATCCACCAATAACCACCGTCTGACGGCGCCACGCACAAGAACAACATATATACGAAGCCATTCGCACGCGTCTGTTTAATTTACTCATCCACATTTTTTTACAATCAATAAAACAAATGCAGCGCGAAATAAAAACGATTACACAATACACGCGAGTCGATAAACGTAATTTATTATTATTTATTGTACGCAGTTCTGCGCGAATGTACTGCCAGACCTTTGGCACGTCGCCAATAAAACTAGGGTTGACAACGATAGGAAAATCCTATAGTATTAAAGAATTACTGCTACATCTGGAAAGAAGACGTAAGAGAAAGCGTATAGCGGCACTAATACTATTGATTTTCAGTTAAATAACTTATGAAGTAATAAATATATATTTTTTTATATTTGGCAATTGGCAGCCCTAGCGTATTCTATTTTATTGTTTCAATCCGACATGTGATGTTAGGTGAAGAGTTGCTATTATCTCATTTCTTAGAATTGAAACGAAAGAAATATTATTAAGATTTAGAAAATCAGCAAACCTGGCTTTTCATTGTAACTACATAAAACGACCTATCGCAGTAAAACCATATGGAATATATTTTTCACTGAATAATTAATACAGATGTGAACAAAACGTGCACAAAATTTATAATTATTGCATTTTCTCTTGTCAATAATAATAAACATACAAGTGTAACGCCACGATTTGACCTAAAAAGCGGTGAAAAGTTAAATTTAGCATGGAAAGTTTAAAAAAGGAGTGCATTGCTCATCATTTTATTCATTTTGTACGCTTCAAATGAAAAACTTCGAACAAAATAAGAAAAAACTAATAAAACATCACATAGCTTTTGATTAATTGTATCAACATACAGGGTGTCCCAAAAAGTAGTGATGAACAGAAGCTGGGAGGTAGAGGACCTAGAGGGCTATCTGAATCACCCCCATGTGTGTAAAACCAATAAATAGGTGTTTAATTACCAGAATTTTTTTTAAATAAGACTGCGAAATACCTAAAGATTTTGATAAAAACAATATTAAATGGCTAAATTTTAAGCACATGGTATCCCCAACATTATTTCCAGCAATTCCAAAAAATCCTACAATATTTTTCACCTAATCTCATCCTACATACTCAGCATAGAAAAGCACATAAACCCTGCATTGTACACACTAAAAATAAAGAATTACGGCAGCCTAGAGGCTCCAGTCTCCACTCGGCGCACGTCACTTCGCCGCACAAAACACGAATAATAAAAAACTATGATACTACAAAACTACGATAGGCGCTTTTGTTAACCGCTGTATAACAACGGGGTGACGAGAGAGGATCGTTTTTGTTAGGAATAGCTAATCTGAGCTTAGTTATTTCTTTATTTCTTTAGTTATGCTGAGCTTTCAGGTTAAAAGTTGTACAACTACTAGATTGGAGATCAGATTCTCAAAAACCAACTAATTAATTTATAAATTTCAAAGCTTCATTGATAAATAAGGCGAACTTAGCTGGTGTTAATCCTGATCATTAATAAAATCCAACAATTCCTATTTTAGGACTATAATTCTTTATTCATTCCTTCCGCCAGTATACTTTTTGTAACTTCTTGTGAAACTGCATCTTTACAGTAAAATGTGTTATGAAACATGATAAAGTTCACAGAGCATCTATCATACTGCTCTTCTATTAACTTAATTTCAATTACAACTTTCTCCTTAAGTTTCCACACGTGGATATTCCGCGCGCTGCACTTACAAGCGAGGCACAGAAATAACCCGGCCAAATTGCGAGGAATGCAGCCGATATTGTGTTATCAGGCTGGCCACGGGCCAACCGGTCAAGGTCGTGTTACTCATCGCCACCCTTGCGCGGTTGGGTTGCAGCAAGCTCCTTAAAATTCTAAATCCAGCCAAATTTGGCGGATAGGGACTATATTTAACAAATAATAAAAATAAATATCATGGTCAAATCGCATGGTCAAATTTCCCATATACCTATTTCCAGAAACAAAAATCATCCTATGAAATATTACTACACATCTTCTGCACATTTCACTTCATCGCATGAAGATTTCAAATTATTCATCGTCTATCTTGCGGGTATGAGCATATACTAGTCCTGCCCTTGTATCATGATGTCTTTAAGCTAAATTATTTCCCGCTTGGGAATATGAAATGAAAAGAAAATGACAGCGCTAAATAGGTCGTCTAGCGCCATCACTTTTCTAAACTGGAAATAATACTGCTTAAGACCTCTGTAGTTCTGTACCACACATCTGGCTCACACTGTCATTATCAGTGATTACGCGAGTAAAGCCGTTAGCGGCACGTGTCTCGTGTCATCTGTTCAGAGACGAGATCGGAATCCCGGAAGCTGTGTCCTTCGTGCGACTTCTGGCACGTGCTGGATTTGGATAGTGGACAATATTAGTCGATATAGGTGTCGAACTATAGTCATTTGTATAGAAAGCTATTAGGTAGATTGCCAAGTTAGGAGACGAGGATTAACGAAAAACTTATTGAAACGTTCGAGTAGCTTATCCTGTTTAATATTTCGGGTGTATAACTAAAAATTCGAAAAAATTTTGACTCTTACAGAGACATAAGACTTTATATGACCAGAATTTTGTATACAGAGCCTATAATAGCAGCAATAATGCATGCCACACAATCTAAACAGCCCGAAGAAAACTTATACAAACATGATCCCTTTTTCCCGAAAGATTTAAGAAGGAACTTAAGATGAAAATACCCTCTACCGCAGTAATATCTAGTGATTTTATGACACCCGTTTTAGCGTACCCTCATTATTATTGTACGAAGCGTCTAGACGCGACGCGGGCTTTAGGGTGTTTATGTGACGAGATTTTATGGGACATTCCTAAAAAATAGGCTGTTGAAAACGTGTGAAATATTTTAATAAGAAAACAAAAACAAAACGAACTACGAAGTACTAGCACTACTATAATGGACGATTACGATCAAAAAAGTGTAACTGCAATTACATTAAAAAAAACTAATAAACTGTAAGTGTAACTATTTCTAACAAAAAAAAATTCAATTCATCATTAATTAATATTAATGTAAAAAAAATGATTTTACAATGTACATGATTTTATTGCACCAGTGTTGAAGCATATAAATAGGTAAGTAATATCACAGCAAGCACAGAAAAAAATAATATGAGATGTAACATTCTTGCTATAGGTAGTTATTCTAAAAATGTAAAACTTATAGTCACCAAATGCTGTGGACGCTACAAACTTCCCACAAGAGGCTTTGAAGTCAACAAGAGCGAACTTTATAGAAACACTCATGAAACAATAAAATTTAAAACTAACCACGATAAGTGAAATTATTTACGTAATTTTCTTTGTGAATTTGTGGGTATTATTTGTAAAATTAACAATTATTCAATTAGACTTCTTCTAGAAGCACTTTTGAAACGTCATTAGGTACATATTTTTAACATTTACTTTCTAAGCTATTTAAATTTGTACTCTATTATATGAACATGTCCTATGAGAATTGTCATTTTAAGCTGATTTTTATCATATCGACTATTTAGCGTACCACATAAATCAACCCTAGGTTCCATCGATGCTTCATGCATACGTATGTATATATAAAATGCACACGGTGCATTTAACCCTCATTAAACTATTACAGGCCTACAGGACACGCACTTGTAGCGCTAACAGCCGCTGCATCATTTCATCGTTTACGCTAATTAAATCCAAACAGCGCTGCAGCGCTACAGTCGTTGCACGGGAAGTAGAGGAGGGGGGGGGGACTGAAATGGTGCCGGTAGATCGATACCGGAACTGAATTCTATTACCGGACAGTTGGGCAATGCCACTTAGCGTAGCGTCAACAAACAAGGGTGTATGGTTTAAAAATAATAAACCATGGTGTTCAATGTATGTAAACGTTCAAGGGAAAGGGTATCGGGATATTTTTCATATATTTGGTTATATTTGCATTAAGATAAAAATGTTGAATATGTAGTATAGTGTACGATACTGGACGTTTAATATTATTTTTACAATGGAGAATGTTCACTAATTTTGATTATTAGCACTCCATATTCTCTGTCAAAAATAAATAATACTAGTGAAAAAATTACTTCGATACGTCAATTAGTTTCCGATTTAGAAGTAAAACAAGTTGTAAACGCCCGGTGATGGTGTGACGTCACACCACAACACGCTCAATCTGGCTCACTCAGTCCGCTAGCGATCGCGCGCCCGTGCCGTCGAAATTATAATTAAATACTTTTAAAAATGTCCAATCCAAATACCAGAAAATCATGTGTTGTTCCTAAATGTAAAAATACAACTACCAATTCGCCGGATAAGTTGTTTTTTATAGTTGCAAAGGACGTAAGCTACATACCTATTATGTATAATATGTATTTTGAGAACATTGCAGCTGTTTTGCGTTATCCTTTGTTTTCTATACAAGTTTTAATCTATACTAGACTGTGCTTCTGCTCTGCTCGTATGGGCTAAGTATAGGTAGATGGCTAGTAAGATTTTTTCTTGTTTTAAGTTGAGAATGATATGGAGAACTATACTAAAATATAAGTTGGTCGGGGGAAGAATTAAACAAAAACAGGGTATAGTTCCACACAAATTCAAATGTCAACAGGAAAATGAAGATAAACCTCAGAGATCAGCAGTGCAAAAACGCAATCGTATAGAATATTTTGAGAAACTATTAAATAAAGATGAAACTTTGGCATGACTGTTATTTTATTAAACGAATAATAATTACTATTATTGGACTATTAACGAAATTCGCGGACGAAAACCCATCAAAATACTGCGCAAGCTATAACACCTACTACAGCGCTGCCGACTTGATACTAGGGTGCGTATAAAGCAAAATTACCAATCTTCTATTTGATGATACGTGATGAAACCAAACGTTTATCTCGAGAAAAAAAGAGCGCCAAAAGTGGTTTATCGCCGATAAAACCAAAACTAAAAGTAATTACACAAAATGCTCTGACAAATATCTTGCAAATGTTTTAATATAATTGTTTATAAAAAAAAATCATAATAAGTAGGTATTACCATGTCAAGTAGAAAACGTAAAAGTGTGAAAATTAGAGCTAACTTGGTGATTTTTTTTTATCGAGTAAATTTTAAAATTTTATGTTTTTGATTAAACAGAATCGTTGAACATATCATCTAGTTTGATATATATTTTATTTTTTAGATTTGGTCTTGAATATTACACGTATCATCCAATAGAAGATTGGTAATTTTGCTTTCGCGCGGGGACGCGGCCGCGCGGCGCGTTGTGACGTGACGTCACAAGCGGTCACGTGACTATTAGCGGGACTCGATATTTTTCGAAACTTTGAATGCGTATAAAATCAAAACTACTTGGTATTTTTGACTACGACAAAAACTAGTGTATTTGTATACATACAGGCTTTACTGAGACACAATTTCAAGGGATTTGGCATACCTAGTAACATTCTTCATTATGCAGTTTTTGCTGTAACCTGTTGTTGAGTAGTGCTTCTGTACCCCAAGGTTGCCCAAATAATAATGTCTTTCCTTTAATCACTTTATTACTCTTCACAATATATGTGTTGTTAGAACTAGCCGTTAAGCACTACTAACTTATAATTCTAATAAAATGTAGAAAGCGTCGGGGAAACAATGTGGACGCACACATATACAAAAGCTCGGTCAGCGAATTGCATATGTGTGTCCCTACATTATTCCCCCCCTTTTTCAAAAAAATTATACACTCCAAAAAATACAAAGACAAACACAGAAATTACCGTAAAATACAAATGAGATAACAATGCAATACTGAATACACATATGAAATCGTAATATTTCTTAATTCTACATCATTAAAAGATATAACATCTAAACGGCTTAGCCTAATTAAAATTGATCGGATTACGTAGATAGATTACGATATGGTCACACACTCACTATTCACTACACGAATTTATCCTTATGTTACAACTACGTTACGATATTACTTATTTTACGCGTATCCCGCAGTGGGCGGCGCAGGCTGGGTCGCTTGCCCTAGCGTCGCGGACGCTCGTCCTTGGTTGGCCTTATCCACCTCGCGGCGTAACCAACTCCTGATCCGGCGATGGCAAAAACCACGCAGGCCCAATAGAACTATGACCGTAACGATCACAGCCAATATGATCGTTACGATGACCATGGTGTTGACGTGATCGTCTATACTCCTGGATTCTATTTGCACGTTTGCAACTCCTCCAGTTTTCTCTTTTGTTGCGTAGTTACCCATGTTGTTACAAAAAAAAAATATATATTATATAAACTAATTGCTAAGATAGAACTGTCCCCACTGCGAGCTGATTAATAAATGAATGTGATTAAATACTTGCATAAATAAAGTTTAATAAAAATGTTAAATGAGTGACCATATTATTACCTATGTAATCCGATATAACTTACTAATATAGTACAAAAACAGGAAATGCTAAATAGGCATCTTCAATGCGCAAAAACAAAACTATCGCATTACTTCATTATTTCGCCAATTCCGCTGAAAGGGTGGCTACTTCAACGTCTTCGTGACTGGAACTCCTGTGTCTCACTTCCGCCACCTGATTGGAACGTGTGGCTTCTGCGACGTTATCGGCGATCACTGCTAGGCTGTTAAGGTCTTTCGTTTCAGCGACCACTAGGACGGCCTTAATTGTAGGTGGCAGATGACCCTGCCACAAAACTCGAAGTGTATCATCTGGAATTTTGTCCCTGGCCAGGTCACGCATCCGGTGCAATAGTTGGGAGGGTTTCTGGTCTCCCAATTCCATCTCTCCAATTAGTTTTTCTATTTGACGGTTTTTGGAATCCTCGAATAATGTTAAAAGTTTATTTTTTAATTTTTGGAATTTGTCTGTGTCCGGCGGTTTTTCTAAAAAATCTGTGATTTGTACTATTACGTCTTTCGGTAACTTAGATATGACTAAGTCGAATTTGCTTTCGTCACCTAATTTCTGCGGGGCCAAAATTGCTTCCACACGATAAAACCACACACGCGGCTGGTCCACCCAAAAATCTGGTATCCGGGACGAAACTGTAACGGCGAAAACTTCCGACGACGGCATCGCTCCAAGGTTTGATGTAGGCATCGTCATATTTAAAATTTAAATTCTTCTAATAAATCTTCGTCTTCAAAATAATATTTAATTGTATTAGAATTTCTTGATGTTCTTTGTCGGGGGTCACCAATGTTGAGTAGTGCTTCTGTACCCCAAGGTTGCCCAAATAATAATGTCTTTCCTTTAATCACTTTATTACTCTTCACAATATATGTGTTGTTAGAACTAGCCGTTAAGCACTACTAACTTATAATTCTAATAAAATGTAGAAAGCGTCGGGGAAACAATGTGGACGCACACATATACAAAAGCTCGGTCAGCGAATTGCATATGTGTGTCCCTACACCTGTCAAAAAATTAGTGCAAGAAAATTTATCATTATGTTACGAAGCACTCTTCATTTGCCGCTTTCTATTATTCAATCAACTTACAACACCTATCCACCACCACACGACAAGAACACAAAACTTCAACCATAACAAATAACACAAACTAATTTGCTAACGCTCCCGGTGTTCCCCGCACGCGACACGAGCCATCCACTCGCGCCAGCCGCTCGCCCGATTTATCGCACGCTAATGCACCGCGCGGGAAAAATATTTATTGCATTTGTAATAGATCACGTGGCACATCCATAATGAATTTATTACGGCGTGTGTTTCAATCGATTGTTTTGAAATTGTAGGGCGGCTTATTGAAGATTTAGGTGAGGAATAGCTTATGTATATAACTGATAAATAGACATAATTTAGGACAATATCATAAATCGTTATAAGGTACAAGTAAGCTAATAAGAAAATATATTTCTGATTCGGTTCGAGTTCGAAAATGGGAAAACAGTACATACTATGAGATCCGAAACTAGCTTAATGTTTAATTCATAACCAAATACCATCCTTGTCTTGTCTATTTACATTCGCGCGTAAAATCCTGTTCAACATAATTTTGAAACTAACCTCATTCACCAACTTGGGACATTCCACTATTCTACATCTAAAAACAACGTACAAACATGGGCTACTAAAACCAAAAAACTTTTCCATCACCTAACACATATTACATCAGATAAACATTCCACTGTGATAGTAATCCTTTGAACCCGCTCCCTGAAACCCCCAGGCTAGATAGTACCTCGCAGACGACACCTCGGGGGTTGCTTTTCATTGGAACTATACTTCGTGTTTTCGCATAGTCAGCTACTGCGTACATTGCTTTGTTTTTAAACGACAGCTTTGTATGGAAAAGCTATGGAAGTGTGGTGTTTTGATTGTATGATGATAAAAGTACTGAATCTCGAGTTTTTAATGGACGAGTAAACGATAAAAATGTGTCATATAAGCATGAAAATCATTTTGTTATCTGTTTATGATAAAACATATATAAAGCAAAATATTGAGTACCTACCACTATGTATCCCTATCTTTATGCAATTGGTTTTAATTTCAGTGCGTTTATGAGGCTTCGAATACGCCTTTACAGTTATAAAATGTTGTTTTTCATACAAGAGATAGAGTATAGAGCCGCAAGACAATTTCTTACATCCAATCCTTTTAACCATACCATCATACATCCATACTAATATTATAAATGCGAAAGTAACTCTGTCTGTCTGTCTGTTACTCAATCACGCCTAAACTACTGAACCAATGTGCATGAAATTTGGTATGGAGATATTTTGATACCCGAGAAAGGACATAAGGCTACTTTTTATTGCGAAATATGTACCACGGGCGAAGCCGGGGCAGACCGCAACCTATACTCAGACCGTATTTATCAAAGCTACATCTGCGACTACAACAAAAAAGAACCACTTACAAATATTTGTACGTCCCTCAAGGCTCAACAAATCTCGGTTCCCTTTAGCAAAAACAAAAGTATAATATCCTTAAACTGTTCCACGCGTCCCCCGGGACCTTGACCCCATACCCCGCTGTTCTATTGGCCCTTTGCGGAGCCGTGACGACACCGACTACCGACAATGATCATAGGGACGGATCGCAACAAATAGACAATAGGGCTTTTTTTGTGTCCTGCACGTAATATTTTTTTTACTAATTTGTCATTAAAACACAATTTCTGGTAAAGCATATATTTAATCAAGGAAGCTAAAGATTCTCGTAAAAATAAATTATAAACGCAATACAAAGCGTTCTCTATAATATGTACTTCATGTTCACTGCACTATTTAGATTTTGACGACCTGTAGGTTGCAAATTGTTATAGTTTAATTAGTTCCTTAACCTCTCAACACACTAACTCAAGACTCATTATTCTGTTCACAAAACGAAAATAAGTTATTTATCATAATCATAACTAATAACATTACACATGCTACATTACGTGTTTATGTCATTAGCAGTTATTTTTAATAAGTTTACACGAGAAAGTTTACGTAAATGCAACCAAGCCATTACAGCTAATTTATTAACACACAACTATATAAATATAGACGTATTTATCTATTTTTAGCGAAAGTAACACGCTTTTATTAGCTTCGCCTGTATGTTTGTATGTAACCAATTCCTTTAGTCTCGATTTTTTAATATCTAGGGCGCCAAATACCAAATCCGGCCCTGGCCCACCAAAATACGGTTCGTTTACTAGCAAATAGGACACTTCAGAGCACCTAATTGTTTTCATTGTTCGGGAAATAGTCAAGTGTTCTGCTGAAACTTAGAAATGAGTTCCCTTAATTGTTATATATTAGAGTCCGTTTTTCCTTTCATAGTGAACTAAGTGAACGGTATGAAATAATAATTGCTTTTAATAATATTAGATTTAAAAACTCGTATTGAAAATAACATTGTATGTGATTTTTATTGTTCTAAAGATTCCAGCATGTTTACAAGTTCCATAACAATTTCATCCAAATACAGTAAATTGGAATAGTCGTATTAATGTATGTTTTGTGAGGAGTACAGGAGTTATTACATAGTTCCTAAATGTTTGAATAGATTTTGATATTTTGCTTATTGTTTGCTTGAATTGAAACATCTAACGTCCAGGCAAACAATTCAATTGTCCAGCAACATATCTCCGTTAAATTCTCATTGTAATTTCTCCTTCAGCATATCTGACATTTTAGAAGTTACCACTCAATTGTGACGTCAGAGGAACGGAACCGGGTCACTTCCATTGGGAATGTTATGTATAAGGTCAACTTGTCTATTTCATTATTGGCTAACTTAACTGTTACATAGATATGTAAAAATAATTTTAATTTTAAGTTGTGTATAAGTTAGTAGTTGGATTTCGTGACTTCACTCGCTTGGCACCCGGACGAAATGCTATGTAGCCTTTTATTAGCTATCTCAATACAAAATTTCATATAGAAAACAGATCCGATCAGCTATTTTAAGTGAAAGAATAACAAACTTCCATATATTCCTACATTCTTATAACCTTTCGCGAATATAATATTGGTAGGAAATACGATTGCTCTCATATAAATTCTTCGAGTATTATTAGTCTTGAAAATGAAAATGAAAAATATATTTATTTCATACACACAATTTTCAATGACAGAAAAAGTCTTATTAAAAATTTAGGGCCGATATTTCACTGCTTGGATAAAACTTATCCGTCCAATAAAGTATTACACGATAATATTAAAATGTCACGTAAACTGTCAAATACGGGCAATTAAAATACGTTTTTAAAATGGTAGTGTTTTTACATTATTCGACGAATAAGTTTTAACCAAGGATTGAAAAATCAGCCCTTAGACCTTTTCTCTCTTACAGCGTCCATCTCTTTGACGTCATACACATAGCGAAATGGTTGATAAAACTACAATACACCACGGCACGGGCCGTGGGCGGCGGTATCGCATCCTGCTTGATATAGCTGTACATTGACACCCTCAATGTATATAAATAAACCATAGCAATTGTTATTATTGGTTACAGTTTGCTAATTATTTACGGGGATTGATTCTTAATATCCTGATATCAGTAAAGTTGATTTTCCGTGAAGTGCATAACTATGACAATGCTTTAAAAGTATAGGCTACATGATTTTAGGTGTATCTTACGTAAATATTGATTATCTGACATTTTAGAGAAGTTGCTTTTAAACCTTATAACCTTTATTATAACGAAACGAAATTTAGTATTTTGTTAGACACATACATTAACAGAGACTTATATTTGGCACCAAACAACGTATACAGTTAAAATTTAATAAACGAGACAGAACAAAAACATAATATGATGCCAAAATGATGCCCACATTAGCATATTGTGTTGAAAATAAAAAAACACAAAATAATATCACAAAAAACGCACTATCAACACCAAAAGTAAACCGCACACAGACCGAAATACAATCAAACTTTTTAACCATCTTTTCTCAAAATTTTACGAAAATTTCGCACCTCAACTCGTAATAGTTGCAAAAATATTTTACTATACACCTATTTTCACTATATTTTTATTTACCGCGCTATGTTTGCAAGCACGATTCATAACACACTAAGTGGGTGCATAAGGAAATAATATTCTCGATATTATATGCACTTATATGGTATCTGTATGGCCGGGGGTGGCTCTGAGCTCTCGAAGAGAACCCTTTCTTTCGAGCTACGCTATCTTTTGAGGATAATACAATACGCGGTTTGAGACGTTTTTAGCAAAGGGGCTTGAAATCTTTCTTTTTTTTCGCTTGTATACTCAAACGTACTCAAACGTGAAATATCTCAAATGACAAACTTTAGTTTAATTTTCAGATGAATTTCCTGAAAATGTCTGTTTTGTATAAAGTTGAAAGTAGGTACATTTTATTCAGTTATCAGCTACAAGTGAAAAAACATAGTAATCTACTACTAGCCTAATATACAGGGTGTAATCGTTAAGTGTGCACAGGCGATTTTTCCGTAAGTATTACAGATAACAAAAAACTTTAAACTGATATCGAAAGTACTTAACCTAATGAGTAAAATGGCGGTAATAAATTTTTAAAAATAAATCGAGAAATATCAAAAAAATTATCTTTAAACCCTCTCATACATTAAGTATGAAATATGAATATCCCATATACATTTAATATGAAAGATTTTAACTTTCTTTTTCTTTTTTTTGGTTTTCTGCTTTAATTACTTCGCAAATTTGAAGTGACATTTTCCACGTTTTTCCGGACATTTCCACGCATTTTCCGTACATTTTCACGCATTTTCCGGGTATTTTCCAGATATTTACCAGGCATTTTCCGGACATTTCCCTGACATAGCCTGTAAATGTCTGGAAAATGTCTGAAAAATCCCCGGGAAATAACCGGAAAATGCCTGGGAAATGTCTGGAAAATATCCGGAAAATGCGTGGAAATTCCCGGAAAATGCCTGGGAAATGTCTGGAAAATATCCGGAAAATGCGTAATAAATTTCCGGAAAACCCGTGGAACCTGCCTGGAAAATCCCTGGAAAATGCGTGAAAATGTCCGGAAAATATCCGGAAAATGCGTGAAAATGTCCGGGAGAAGCGTGGAAAGTGCTCGGAAAATCCCCGGAAATTGCCTGGGAGATTCCCGGAAAATAACCGGAAAATACCTGGAAAGTGTCTGGAAAATATCCGGAAAATGCGTGGAAAATTCCGGAAAAACCGTGGAAAATGCCTGGTAAATATCCGGAAAAGGCGTGAAAATGTCCGGAAAATATCCGGAAAATATCCGGAAAATGCGTGAAAATGTCCGGAAAATAAAATGCGTGAAAATGTCCGAAAATATCCGGAAAATGCGTGAAAATGTCCGGAAAATATCCGGAAAATGCCTGGAAAATGTCTGGAAAATATCCGGAAAATGCGTGGAAAATTCCTGAAAACCCGTGGAAAATGCCTGGAAAATCCCTGGAAAATATCCGGAAAATCCGTGAAAATGTCCGGAAAATATCCGGAAAATGCGTGAAAATGTCCGGAAAATAACCGGAAAATGTCTGGAAAATATCCGGAAAATGCGTGAAAAATTCCGGAAAAACCGTGGAAAATGCCTGGAAAATCCCTGGAAAATATCCAGAAAATGCGTGAAAATGTCCGGAAAATATCCGGAAAATGCGTGAAAATGTCCGGAAAATGCGTGAAAATGTCCGGGAGAAGCGTGGAAATGTCCGGAAAATATCCGGAAAATGCGTGAAAATGTCCGGAAAATATCCGGAAAATGCGTGAAAATGTCCGGAAAATGCGTGAAAATGTCCGGAAAATATCCGGCAAATGCGTGAAAATGTCCGGAGAATGCGTGAAAATGTCCGGAAAATATCCGGAAAATGCCTGGAAATCCCCGGAAAGTGCCTGAGAAATGTCCGGAAAATGTCTGGAAAATGCGTGGAAAATATCCGGAAAATGCGTGAAAATGTCCGGAAAAAGCGTGGAAAATGCCACTTCAAATTTGCGAAGTAATTAAAGCAGAAAACCAAAAAAGAAAAAGAAAGCTAAAATCTTTCATATTAAATGTTACATATGGGATATTCATATTTCATACTTAATGTATGGGAGGGTTTAAAGATAATTTTTTGGATATTTCTCGATTTATTTTTAAAAATTTATTACCGCCATTTTACTCATTAGGTTAAGTACTTTCGATATCAGTTTAAAGTTTTTTGTTATCTGTAATACTTACGGAAAAATCGCCTGTGCACACTTAACGATTACACCCTGTATAGATAGACAAATTCAATTAATTATTTTTATAGGTGTTTTCAGGCGGTGTTTTTTGCCTTCAAAACACTCCTTCCTCATAAACCTGCGCCAAAAATATCCAATAAAACATGATCGACGCGATTTATATCAAAGTACACGGGTAAATATTTATCAACAAACTGGACATCTTCGCTGCGCAAAAAACAACATCGTGCCTACATAAAAATCAATTTGTTTTGAATATAATGTCGTTCAAACAGACGTCAGGCGAGTGACGCAGGAACCCGATCAAAGCGAAGTCTTCGGAGTGGCCATTACCCCTCGTTTTCACCAAGGTATAATACATGTATTTTACAAATTTGACGCAATGTTTTGTTTCCCATAGGCATGTGTAAAACATGTTGTATACAAAATTTTATACATGTAGGATAACTTATATGAAACTTGTTGGTTGAAAACTTCTAGTTGCCTGATCTAAGTTGCCTACATGTTTATGATCTCTTGTTTTTCTTGTAGCAATACTTGTAGAATTCGAGACAAATTCAGTCGTACCTACTTTTATAATTTCTATTAAAAAAAAACTTGTGATATGTATGTATGTTGAAAACTTTATCCAACAAACATGGATAAAGTTTAAAACTTGTTTGTTACTAGTATTATACAGAAATTGCAATAAAATAAACAATACTTATCTAAACCACGACTGTGTTTTGTAGGTGAGAACGCTATCAATGGATCAGACAAGTTCTACCATGTCACAGACTTCAGTGTAAACGCAAATGTGTTTTATACTTGTATAAATACTTGTAGGCTACAAAGTGTGAACGAAAGAATGTTTGAGACAGTCTCAATACATGTGTAAAATAAATAATTATGTTTTGAAAAGTATTCTACAAGTTTTGTATCAAACTAGTATTTAACTTGTTTCTTGGTGAAAACGAGGGGTTAGATGAGCGAACAACACAAACAACAAATTGTATAAACTTGTTAACGATCTATTTTCGACATTCTATTCACCGCTGTGTTGCATTATCTATTTAAGTGTTCGGAGTGGAATTCGTAATTCGCACGTCAATCACCCCAGAAACACATATTCGAAACGGAGCGTAAATGTGTGATAAATAACACTGAATAGCTGAGGTTAATATTAGGTGGCCTATGTGGTATAATATTTTTTACTTTAAATTAGTTCAGTTTTATAATATTACTATACTAATATTATAAAACTGAAGAGTTTGTTTGTTTGAACGCGCTAATCTCGGGAACTACTTGTCTGATTTGAAAAATTTAGCCATAGCCATTTAGCCCATTTATCGAGGAAGGCTGCAGGGTATATATCATCACGCTACGACGCACAGGAGTGGAGCCACGGGGGTGAAACCGCGCGGAGCAGCTAGTTACCTATATGTAGAGCCTGGTAATTATTATACATACAAAGAAATAATGACACATGAAATACCGCGTATCAAAACGATCCCGCATCCACAAAGCGTATCAACCCGCTCTTTCCATCGCCTCGTCTTACCCCCGCGCCCTTGTCACGACCGCACCCGTCGACTAACATCATTAAACTAATAGAAAGCGCGGCACAGCACCGGTTTATAACGTTGTTTATGGGGGTAGTTGTAAAAAAGCGTTGGTAAATTTTTGTAACAACTATTAATTGCTCGTTTCATTGCTTGTTTTGGTGGTAAACTTATATTTTCACATTTTATTTTTAAAAAATTTAACAAATTTAACCATAACTGTTACATGCTTGTAAAGATTTATGCTTATAGTATCGTTAAAATTCTATCATAATCGAGAAAGACACAGCCCACAGGCTATAATTCAATTGCTTTTGAGAAGTCGTGTGATACAAGAAATTTGTGTAGGTAATAGTTACAATAATTACAGTATAACAAGCTCACAAATAAATGGAAACATTTCACTTATTCACAGAAAAAGCTTTTTATTTTATTTAAAATTGAAAGAGATAAACGTCTGCAAAGATACATGAACCCTGAACTATAATCCTCATAAATAACATGTCAGCCAAGCCGCTTGTATGTCACTGCTTCATAACAATAGAAACCCTATAAATATCTATTTATTTACCCCGTTTGATTGGAGCAATTGTATAATAACATAATACAATATATTTTACTGCTCTTCGTTTATTCTATGGATATTTTATTGTTTTCATTGCTGCCAATAAAAAAAGTTTTAGAAATAGTAATAATTTTTGTCTGATATGAAATTCGTTCATTGTAACCGTCGAATTAAATAATATAGATAAACTTAATTAAAAGTTATTAATCACGAAAAGACGTTTCAAACCTACATCTTCTCGAAACTCGTGAAATTAAAACTAAAATCCATTACGAATAAACAAAGAATAGACGAGCCACAAAATTCCACATCACTTATTCATTAGAACTAGTGTCTATACAAACTGAACTAAAAATAAAACATGTTCTGCCTTCCGGGCGTCAATGCCTCGGTCGCTAGTCACAGAGAGCGTGAGTAATGCGCTAATTATAATCAGCTTTACCCTCTGTGTGTTCCTACTCTGTGGCAAGTTCAAGCGCTGTGCTTTTTAACTTCACCTGTATGTTTGTATGTAATTGAATGCTTTACACTCGATTTTGACCCACTTTCAACGGACAGATTTAATTCAAATTGTGTACACTTATCAAGGACCGGTGACAATACAATAATATCATGAGTTTATCATACTATCGTGAATAATAAAAAATAAATGGAGTTACAAGAACATTTTTACTGTGTTGTTGAATCTATCAAAAACGTACGTGATTTTACGATTTTTTTTTAATTATAAATTATAATTATGATTATAATCACTTACTTTAGGTACCTCACACTGCACTTCTGCATTATCTCAGTTATCTAAAATTATAACAATTGCTGCCCTCTTTCTTTGCTCTTAATAATCTTTTTCATCCTATCCAAAACTTAAAAACTAATATCGTATCAATCGAGGAGGTCATAAATAAGCTGGCGCTTGTAATTTCGGCGCCCGCTCGTCTCCGAGCCGGCGAATATAGCATTGATCTCTTACGGGATAACTTATAAGCCAATTTGTGTAGTAATTTCTTGTGGACGCCCTTTGAATATTGGAGAGTAACTGTAGGCGAATACTAATTTTAAATATTGAGTGTGAATATTGTATTACCTCAGAAATAGACGTTGAAATAAAACTTATACTTTTACTTAATTATACAAAAAAACCAATATACAAAATGGATCCGGCATATTCAATTTTTGATATTGACTTCGCATTTTTGGTTATATAAATATTTTAAAGAAAATGTGACATCGTTCAAATTCAAGTTTTCTAAAACACCTACCTACATTAAAAACATTACCAATAATTGGTATATAAGAGTTAGTTATTCACAATTGTATTTTTCATTGCATAATTAATGACAACAATAATTAATTTGTTTTCATTTCCCGCGTCTACCTGTGATTAGTCAGAGGTTGTTTATTTCAAAATAAAAGATTTACCCTGTGACTAATACCCAGCTATCACAAAATAAACCTTATCACAATGATATATGGTTTATTTTTCTTTAAAACATCACCCATCGATTGGACAGTCGCGTAGATTCCTAGTTAATGATAAAACAGACCCTTTTGCACTTAATGCAATTTATCGATAGAGTTTTATAACACTTTTCTATATTACTAGCGGTCCGCCCCGGCTTCGCCCGTGGTACATATGAAAAATAGATGTTGGCCGATTCTCAGACTTACCCGATACGCACAGAAAATTTCATGAGAATCGGTCCACCCGTTTCGGAGGAGTATGCAGACTAACATTGTGACACGAGAATTTTATATATAAGATTTACTGATTTGTTGTTACAAATATGAATTGTATTGAGAACAATGAAAAATATCATTGTTAAGTTATTTTAACGCTAACCGTCCGCCCTGGGTATGCCTGAATTTAACGAATATTTCTGTATGTTAAAATATAGGCATCTTTATTATAATACGTCTGTATGTAGTAGTATCTTTCAATCGTTCAAAACGTGGTTGAAATAGGTACAATCGTTCCATACATTTACCTCTACATAGATGCAGACAAACCAATTTAATACGACATAGATCATACGACACCCTTTCCAAGCGCGGATCCAGGGGGGGGGTCACGGGGTCATGACCCCCCCCTGGGCTAGGTCCACGACCTAAAAGGACCACTAATTTTATATTAACTTTTTTAAATTAACAAATTAATACTGTTCAATATGATGTTTTTATTGAATTTTGAGACATAAAAGTAATATAGAACAATGAAATCAATTACAAACGGTAACGGAAGAGAATATAACAAAAATTATAGAAAAAGTTTATTAGGGTCGACCTGTGGTCGTAATTTAACTACAATTTAAAATTTCCACACATTAAAAAAAATAACTATAACTGCGGAATAAAGTGTAATCGTAAAGTTGTATGTAATTAATCTTTTTTCTACAACTTTTGCTGTTACACTTTTCACACAAAACCTCAAATATCGAAATATCCCAGTTCGTGGATAAGACATAAAATAACAAAATTTTTTTTAAATGAACAATAGAAATACAATCAAATTACAACAAAAAATCGGCCAAGTGCGCGTCGGACTCGCGCACCGAGGACTCCGAGCAAACATATTTTTTCATTATGTTGTATCTTACAATTTTGTTTAAAGGATTTTTTTCTTTATCTGTGCTTGTAAGTGCTTAAGTCGTTGCTTTTAACCAAATTTCAAGACTGTGTTAACGGGAAGTACCTTGTAGGTTTTGATTGATGATTCCCTTGCAACTAAGTAGTTGCGAATTACAGAATATGCGGCTCTAATTGCTTTTTCTTCAGATTGCGTTGACACTTGACATAGAATTTGAATTAAATAACAGATTTAAGTTATTATAGACCTGAGTTCTGATGTGAATATCAATTAAATACATGTAGACGTTCATGAGTAAAGGGATTGTAAGTTTAAAAGTATTTAAAAAATATATTTTTATTTAATTTAATTAAATAATTAGGGTTTTCGCAGTTATTACTACATTGTGCTATAACACGATACTTTTTACTCAATTTCAAGACTGTGTTTACGGGACAGGGTGCTCCCTGCAGGTATTGATTCCCTTGCTAATGTCTAAATCCTACGGTCTACGGTCCCTTGATGCTGTGAAAAATTCAAACGTTTTAGCCAACGCAATCAAAAGATGCAACTGTAATTGCTGAAATTTTTCGACACTCCCTAAGAAATCAAAACCTACAGGGTAGTTCCCGAGTACACAGAGTCATGAAATTTAGTACAATCAAACGTCTTATAACGCAGACTAGCTTACCGCCCGCGGCTTCACCCGCTTTCTCTAAAACCTTATAAATTATATACTATTCCTCTTGAATCACTCTATCTTTAAAAAAACTGCATCGAAATTCGTTGCGTAGTTTTAAAGATTTAATCATACATAGGGACATTGGCACAGATACAACGACTTTGTTTACTAATTGCGAAAAGCATGAATTTTTCCTTAGATTATAATATAAAAAAATATTAAAAAAAAATTTTAACTTACAACCCTCTTACCTACTCATGAACGCTGACATGTATTAACTTGATATTCATACCAAAAACTCAAGTCTATAATACCTTTACGCTATAATAAAATCAAACTTCTATGTCAACGAATCAGAAGATACAGCCGTAAATGCCGAAAAATTTCGCAAATTTCGACATTCGCAAGGGAATCAAAACTCAAAACCTACAGAGTACTTTCCGTAAACTCAGAATCTTGAAATTCGGTACAAAGCAACATCTTATAATACAGATACAGGAATATTTGCAAAAAATATCTATTTTTCAAGTTTGTCTGCCTATCAAGACCCTTTTTCTCAGGAACGCGTGGGAGTATCCATCTGAAATTCATACCGAATACTCAAATCTACGGTTCCTTATATCTGTGAAAAAATCAAACTTATAAGCCAACGCAATCAAAAGATACAGCCGTTTATGCCGTAAATTATCGCAAATTTCGACATTATCGCAAGGGAATCAAAATCTATAGGTATTGTACTACTTCCTGTGAACACAGAGTTCTCAAATTTGGTTAAAAGCAATGTCAGCACAGATGGAGGAAAAATTGCTAAAACATACATTTCATGCTTATCAACATTCGCAAGTGTTGCCAGGAATCAAAACCTACAGGGTACTTCCCGTGAACACAGAATCTTGATATTTAATCTTTATTTAATAGAAGCTTACGTCTTATAGCACAGATAAAGGAAAAATTGCAAAAAGCATAAATTTAATATTAAAACATATAAAAATGTTTGTACGGAACTCTTGGTTCGCCAATCCGACTCGCACTTTACCAATTTTTTTTAAATCTACGTATCAATTAAATTACCAAAATAGGTATAGCTTTTGAAAATTGACCACGTCTATGTGACCCCCCCCCTGGCACTAAAGCTGGATCCGCCCTTGACCCTTTCTTTACATTTTAGCAAAATACTTATACGAATCAATACGAAAATAATAACTGCTTATTCCTACCAAGTAAATAATAACTCATTATTACCAATTAATTGGATTACTTCAATAAGATCCTAGCTATCAAAATACTTAGACTAACCTACAAAAGACATTAACCTATACCAATTAAATCACATTTTCAAAAAATCCAACTCCAACCTTTGCACCCAACACTACACTACACATCCACGTCACATGATAAACAATAAACAATAACAAATAAACAATAAACAAATAACAAATCCGTGCACGTCCGTACGACGCGCGCTCGACGCGACTACTATGTCACTGAAAGTTTCAGCGGAGCTTGTAAGCGCTTCATTCATTATTTACGAACAAAACTTTACGTTTCAGTTTTACGTAATATATAGTAGCTTTTTTCTGTTTAAGTTACATTTATATTTATGTAACAGAAAAAAGCAAGAATGAAAAATTATTGTGTATTAAGAGTGATCACATATTTTAAAGAGAATTAAATTTCGTCTTCATTTTTTGGCATGTTGTACATACGCAAAATGATATTGCATATCAAATTTTATATTAGGAAAATATCTGTTATTTTAGTCTGAAATATGCAAATAAACGCTACATCTTTTTCGAGATCGAGACGTCTTTTATTTGTTAAAACCTGTACAAGACATCTTTTCTCGAGTACAATCCGAGTTGTTCTGAATAATAAAAACTAATAAAAATATTAAAAGAGATCTTATAGCTTGTAATTTGTTATAGTTAAACAATCGATAATATTCTTAATGATGTATTTATTAATACAAACTTACCTAATCATGAAATGCAAATGAAGTAATATCAGAGCTTAGTATAACCTCATTTGCAACCGTGAAATTTATAGACTAATCTAAAGCTAAAACTGATTAGTTTCTACTTCAAACTTAAATAATATAAACAAATTAAAACGGGAACATTTAACGGATAAAGTAAAATAATTTCAAAAACCAATATCCATGATTGAAAAATTAAATTTGCATGATATTACTGGGAAAATGACTAAAAATGTTAACCGATTGAATACGTGATTTATTATCTGTATTACACCATGCTATAACTGTAAATCCCGGCTTTGCTCATTGTTATAGTGTCACGTACAGTGTCACGCGGCATTAATAAGCAAATTTATTTCGATTGCTTTTTCAATTGACTTCTACGTTGATTTCAAAATATTTAAAATAGTATTTTTAGATTGATGATTTACGCGATACCTATTGTATATTTTTATCGGAGAAATTAAAGAATTGTTTAACGGATTTCAAGCGCGATTTAATCATTATATTTTTTACGCCAATGTTTCGAATTACAGGAATTACGAGCGTGGTGACGATCTGTCAGACATTTTTATAGAAGCCTTCAATTCCTTGAAACAGTGTTATTCTAGTATACCTAGATTTTAAGGTACCAAGAATGTTAAATTTTCCACCAAGAATGTCGTATAGAAACATCTAATGAATATATCGTAACATGACTGACAAAAATTCTAAGCATATTTGGCTCAAAAGCTTCTTACGTAAGCTCGCGTGGAACTGCGATAAAATAAAGATATTATATTATGCTATCACATACCATAAACATACGTCGTAAAATTTCATCCAGTCGTACTTATAATTTATGTAACTTAACGTGATTTGTTAACTCTCCTATTAATACTTTATTTTTATTAACTTAACAATTATCGAGCCCCATTAATTTTTTAGTCATTCGCCAATAAATTATTTTTCACCAATGCTGTACAAGATCTCTTTCAGTTCTACGACCTACTTCTTTCCCAAATTTAATTTTATTCGCTGTCGCATTCCCACACTTTAATCTATTTTCCATCAATAAACATTCCCACCCTTTCCTATACAACCTTTTTCTTTTATCTTTTCCTCTATCCTTGCCTATCTTTTAACCAATTCTACGTTCAAAGCAAGTCACAAAGCCCATATTCCAATCTTGTAACAAACCGCGGACGAGCCGTCACTGCGCGGCGGAACAATTAAAAATCTATTTATACCGACGAGTGACCGGTGTACGGTGACCCTTATGGGTACCTATACAACAAACTCTCTTAAATTTTGTTGGTTAGTAAATAGTGATTTCATAACTCGTTATTTCTATATCTTCATAGTATCACATTTATTTTAACAGTGTAACGCATTTCAAATAGATAATTCCTTCCTCATGAAATAACACGTTTATAATTAAGTAGTAAGTAGTATTTAAAATATAAAACAATGCAACAAAGGTCAAGATATTCTGGTCGCTCAGACACACACCATATGGATGTTTTAAAAGCGTATGTCATACATAATCACGTTAAATGTCAAAAGCGTACAATATACATACATATTTTCAAATATAATAGTTGGAATATTAAAACAACTCCGATGAAACATAAAACACTAACTTATACTATACAAATTACACCGGATTATCTCGATACATTCGAAAAAAAAATAAAGCAACAAAGAGCGAAGAACTGAATCATACCATCTCTAAAATACCCATGGAAAAAATAATACGAATCAACCGCCAAGAAATCAAAAACCATTCCATTTTTCACATACATCCTCAAAAAAATAGAGATAAAAGAAGAAGGGTTGCACTGGGGGAGTGCCGGCAGAGGTGAAAACTTGATTATTAACGTTGAGCATGTTTGATATTTTGGAATGGTATCCGTCTTACGCTTTTTCGATCAGGTCACGTGTCCTGACGCGAGTTTAAGATTTTATACCCATTACAGAAAAAGTGCTCAACGCCACTAAAGAAGTTTTCACTTCAAAAAAAAACGGAAAAATATCACTAACCTTGATTTGGTGCCGGCGTGAGAGTCTGGTCCCAGTTAGGTTCGTCTTCTATTTTGCGGAAACTCCTTTCCACTGTTTCAAAAAATAATATTATAAGTAAAAATATTACTGAACTGACCAATAATCCTAAGGCCCTTCTCTCATGGAGCTACTCAAAAAGAACTAGTCACAAACTCAAATTACTAACGAGTTGCCTGAGTGTCACAGCCCATACATGTTCTATGGAGATTCGCACACGACGCGACTAGTTACTAACTGGTGAGTAATGCGTTAGCAACAAATCACGCGCGACGCGTCGTGTCGGTCTCCACCACAGAACAGTAAAGTAGATAGAAGTGTGATGTGGGCGTGGCCCACGTGTCACTGGTAAGGTAAGATCACCTTACTTGCTCTCAGTTGTGCGCAGAAAAATATTCGAGTCGGTTGTCAGCTGTCAAACCATTTTTCCATATTTATTCATTAATTAGGACGTGTTGTTCGGTATAAAGAGTGCAAAAATGATAGCAGACGAAATAATATCAGCAATGGAGGCATTTCATACCATCGGTAAGTCTTATTTTTATTTATTTTAATTATATTTTATGTTATAACTTCGCTTGTCGTAATTTGTCAAAATTGTATACAAATATCTAGTCAAAATGAACCTTTATCCATAAGAAATTAGTACTATTATAGATTGAACAGCAAACAAGACTTTCTGGAATATTATTGCAATAAACAAACGAATTTCGCTTTAGTGATGCTTATGGTGCATATCGACAGTATCGATACTTTAGAAAAGACAAACATTATAAATATTAAATTTTATTTTATTTTTCCTTAGCTTTCATTTGTCTAATTTATTTATAGATTTCCCAAAGAGGCTAATTTAAAAGAGAAATGGATAAATGCAACGTGACGAGTTAACTGGATGCCGAACAGTACTAAACGGTCTAACAAAGGCCACCGATACATCAAACCTACAGCAGTTCCAAGATTTAAAATAATGCATATTTTCTGTTTGTATTTTGTAAATATAGATTTATACTATTCTATTCCGTTTTTTATTTAATAATATTTAATAATAATAATATAAAAAGACGTACTTAGTAGTAATAAACATACTCCAAAATGTGACGCATTATACTATACTCATATAAAAGAAAGAAAAAAAAATACATAAAAAATATTTATTTGTGAATTATCGATAACAAGGCTGACATCCCTCAGAGCATAGCATCAGATAAATATCAAGTTAATGTCATTAATGTTGAGTGACACAAATTTCAACCTTATCTCTATGTGTTGCGTTTCAAATTTATATCTATCGAAAACTAACGCCCTCTGTTGTGGAGTAGCTGAATGTTTTCGAATTTGGAATTTCTGTGCAATGAGAAACAAAACAGCTAATATACCTAGGGATGTTATACTAAAATAAACCGTAACATGGTGCGTTAGGGTACATATTGAAATGCTGAATTTATAACCTAAGTCAGTTTTTACTCAAATTAAGCTGTCCAATCAAAGGCATAGTTTACTTGTAGTGTACTGTATAACTATCGGTTTAAATGTGTGGGTTTGGCGACACTGGTTTTCATACTAATTAGACATTACAGCACTTCTATATGTTTTTACTGTTCTGTGGTCTCCACGCTACTGGTTTCCCGAGTTTCTTTGTTTTTTATGATAAAAATGAACGAGCAAACATTGACAAGTGACTGAAACCTTATAACTTGAGTAGCGTTGTATGCGAGATACAATTTGTAACTGGTTTGTAATCGTAATTACTGATTAGTTCAGTCATTTTTGAGTAGCTCCATGGGCGAAGGGCCTAACTATTATTATAGATTCGAAAGTAACTCTGTCTGTTTGTCTCTTCTTCACGCCTCAACAACTGAACCGATTTAGATTAAATTTGGTAGAGAGATAACTTGAAACCTGACCTTTTTTGACTTATGAGTCAATACTTATTTCCATTATGACAGTTCACTTACTTATTGAAACGTAATTAATATAATTAATATCAGAAAAATACATACTGTTAAGAAAATGCGCGGTGCCCGATGACTTCCTCGACTTCTTGTCACCGGAGTCTTGCCCTAAACAGTTAATACTTTTTTAAATACATATTTCGCTGTTATTAAAAGCAAAACAAATATGAAAGAACCGAAAGTTATAATTTAATCGATTGATCGAATGATTGATTGATCGATTGCTCGATCGATTGATTGATCGATTGATTGACCGATCGATTGATTGATTATCGATTGATTATCGATTCATTGATTATCGATTGATTGATTATCGATTGATTGATTGATCGATTGATTGATTGATTGGTTATCGATTGATTGATTGATTGATCGATTATCGATTGATTGATGATCGATTGATTGATTGATCGATTATCGATTGATTATCGATTGATTGATTATCGATTGATTGATTATCGATTGATTATCGATTGATCGATTGATTGATTATCGATTGATCGATTGATTATCGATTGATCGATTGATTGATTGATTGATTATCGATTGGTCGATTGATTGATTATCGATTGATCGATTGATTGATTATCGATTGATCGATTGATTGATTATCGATTGATCGATTGATTATCGATTGATCGATTGATTATCGATTGATCGATTATCGATTGATCGATTATCGATTGATCGATTATCGATTGATTGATTGATTATCGATTGATTGATTGATCGATTATCGATTGATTGATTGATTGGTAATCGATTGATTGATTGATTGATCGATTATCGATTGATTGGTAATCGATTGATTGATTGATTGATCGATTATCGATTGATTGGTAATCGATTGATTGATTGATTGATCGATTATCGATTGATTGATCGATTATCGATTGATTGATTGATTGGTTATCGATTGATTGATTGATCAATTATCGATTGATCGATTGATTGATTATCGATTGATCGATTGATCGATTATCGATTGATTGATTGATTGGTTATCGATTGATTGATTGATTGATCGATTATCGATTGATTGATTGATTATCGATTATCGATTGATTGATTGATCGATTATCGATTGATTGATTGATTGGTTATCGATTGATTGATTGATTGATCGATTATCGATTGATTGATTATCGATTGATCGATTATCGATTGATCGATTGATTGATTATCGATTGATCGATTGATTGATTATCGATTGATCGATTGATCGATTGATTGATTATCGATTGATCGATTATCGATTGATTGATTGATTTATTATCGATTGATCGATTATCGATTGATTGATTATCGATTGATCGATTATCGATTGATTATCGATTGATCGATTATCGATTGATTGATTATCGATTGATTGATTATCGATTGATCGATCGATTGATTATCGATTGATCGATCGATTGATTATCGATTGATCGATCGATTGATTATCGATTGATCGATCGATTGATTATCGATTGATCGATCGATTGATTATCGATTGATCGATCGATTGATTGATTATCGATTGATCGATTGATTGATTGATTGATTATCGATTGATCGGTTGCTTATCGATTGGTCGATTGATTGATTATCGATTGATCGATTGATTGATTATCGATTGATCGATTGATCGATTATCGATTGATCGATTGATTGATTATCGATTGATTGAATGATTGGTTATCGATTGATTGATTGATTGATTATCGATTGATTGATCGATTATCGATTGATTGATTATCGATTGATCGATTATCGATTGATTGATTATCGATTGATCGATTATCGATTGATTGATTATCGATTGATCGATTATCGATTGATTGATTATCGATTGATCGATTATCGATTGATTGATTGATCGATTATCGATTGATTGATTGATTGGTTATCGATTGATTGATTGATTGATCGATTATCGATTGATCGATTGATTGACTATCGATTGATTGATTATCGATTGATCGATTGATTGATTATCGATTGATCGATTGATCGATTATCGATTGATCGATTGATTGATTATCGATTGATCGATTATCGATTGATTGATTGATTATCGATTATCGATTGATTGATTATCGATTGATCGATTGATTGATTATCGATTGATCGATCGATTGATTATCGATTGATCGATCGATTGATTATCGATTGATCGATCGATTGATCGATCGATTATCGATTGATCGATTGATTGATTATCGATTGATCGATCGATTGATTATCGATTGATCGATCGATTGATTATCGATTGATCGATCGATTGATTGATTGATTGTTTGATTGATTGATTGGTCGATTGATTGATTGATTGATTGATTGACCGATCGATTGATTGACCGATCGATTGATTATCGATTGATTGATTATCGAATGATAGTTAATCGATTAATTGATTATCGATTGATTGATTATCCATTGATTGATTGATCGATTGATTGATCATACATCGATCATACATTGATCGATCGATTTATTGATCGATTGATTGATTGATCGATTGATTGAATGATTGTTTGATTGTTTGATTGATCGATCGATTGTTTGATTGATCGATTGATTGATTGATTGATTAATTGATCGATTGATAGATTGATTGATCGATTGATCGATCATACAAAGGATTGATTGATTGATTGATCGATTGATCGATCATACATCGGTGATCGGATTGATTGATTGATCGATTCATCGATTGATCGATTGATCGATGACTCATTGACGGACACTAACCTGGCGTGTTGTTATGGTGTATCCGCTCCATGAACCGCGAGATTCGGTTCGGTGCGTGTTCCCCGTCCAAGCAGCAACCCTCCT
The DNA here is from genome assembly GCF_061535395.1 of Colias eurytheme. Taxonomy (NCBI): domain Eukaryota; kingdom Metazoa; phylum Arthropoda; class Insecta; order Lepidoptera; family Pieridae; genus Colias; species Colias eurytheme. The sequence continues at coordinate 381,691 of NC_143006.1, forward strand.
CGACGGCACGAGCGCAGCCGCGGTGCACGCGTAGCTTGCAATCTATTGCAATATAAATATATCTTAGGTTGTGAAATTTGTTGTTTTTTTTATAATGTTATATTGGGGTAAATAGTGTCTGTTTTAGTGAATTTTCAGTGTCTGTTTGTTTTGGCAGCGTATTTTTCAATATGTCTCGTTGTATATGTTGTGTCATGTGTGTATTTTTATTTCATGTTCTTCTGTGTTTGTCGGTCTGTCTGTATGTGTGTATGTGTGTATGTCCCACTGACCGGTGCACACGTAGGCCTGCGGCGCGAGGCCGGCGAGCGGCAACTCGCAGTGGTGGCAGTGCGCGAGCGACGTGATCGCCTGCAGCTGCAGGTGGTGCCCGCGGACCACGTACTGGACACACAAATAACAATTCATAATATACATAAAACATTGTATAGCACATACATTATATAATAAGATAGCTTAAAACTAGGTATGTAACGATTGCTGATGGGGTCACGGACGAATTCTACCTATACCCGTGGCCCCGTCGTTGATGCGGCTTGACGGAATACAGTGGGGTTTTGGTCGGTAGGAATCCGACATAATTCCGGCCCTTTCCCCGGAGGCCGTACGTATGTATGCAAGATTTCCCCACTTAAAAAAAAGGGATGTAACGATACCGATATCGATATCGGTATCGGTATCACCGATTATAAAACAACCGATATTGAAATCAAACAATTCAAAAAGCGCACCGCATGGACGAGGCGGGAGGACACTTTGTTTTCTGAATAAATATCTACTAAATGCTTTTTTTAAAATCAATCCAGTTTTCTTTTTCTTATTTGCAATAAAGTGAAAATAATTACATTAGGAATTTACAGAAATATTGACGTAACTACAATGTTAAAAAAAGATTGGCAGTTAAGTAAATTATACATGTATTTCTTATAAAATACATTAGAAATAGAAAAACTTACCGGCTGCGGATGCTGCTTGGCGAGCTGCTTGACGCGCTGCTTGTACAATTTATCCCTTTGTAAGAAGGACGCGCGAGACCCGCCCACCGCCGCCGCTACCGACGCCGGTCTACATGTCGAAAATGGTTTATTTTAACCCTCTCGTTTGTTAAGATGGAATAAAATATTTCATATGTGATAGAGAAAATTTTTAGCTTTCTGATGCTGAAAGAAATTTTGAAATCGGTGCGATAGTTTCTGTGTGAAGACGTTACAAAGTTTAAGTTTTCTCTTTAAACTAAAATTTCGATCAGTTTAGATAATATTATAAAATGCTATAAAAAGATAATGCTTGAAAAAAGTTAAATGCTTTATAGATAAAACTAAAACTTAATTAAAGTAAAAATAAACTCAATTTTAGAAAATATGGGTAAGTAAATGTATATTTCTAAGATATGAAAAACACTTTAAACATAAGTATTTTTGTTTAATTTTATACATAAAAATGTTCTCATGCGTTTCACAAGCACAAAACAGTGATACATAATAATATGTAAATATTATTTAATCCGACGCACATTGCGCACTAATATTTAATTGTTCATCTAAATCTTACCTAAAACATATCATAAAATTTTTTTAAACAATTATTTCCAAGAAAAGCATTTATTTGGTTTAAGCTCCTCATTGTCGAGCTTTAAAATTTAATAATAATATGAATACAAATCTACATTTTATTTGTCCCTAGTTCCACAAAAAGGACATTACTCAAGAAGCATATTATCAAAACTTTACACTTGGGAAATTCATGGGAAATCCCCTTGAACAAAACAAGTGTTTCCATTAATTCAAGAATATAATTAAACTTTTACTCATCCAATGTGCTATGAATTAAGGAAATTCTATAAATAAACCTTTTTGAACACGCTTATATAAGCTTCACCTGTATATTTATATGTAACCAACTATTTTAGACTTGATTTTGACCAACTTTAAACAGACAGGTTTGATTCAAACTTTGTACATTTATCAAGGTTCGGTGACATTACAATAATATCATAATATTAAAGCGTTATTTTTTAGTTTTTAACTAAAATTATTACTTACTCTTAACAAGCTATACTTACGTAAAACAATGCACACAGAGCTTACTTTTACACATCTATATAATAAAAATTAATCGCCAGATGTTTAGCTAAGCGCAAAACTCAAAAACGGCTCGACCAAAACGGCACAAATTTTGTAAACGATTTGTTAAGGCAAACGGAAAGTTCTTATGGAGAGAAAACACGAAAAAGGGGCAATGGCAGAACAACGTCTACCGGGGCAATTAGTTTTAGATATAAACTAGCTGTGCCCCGCGGTTTCACCCGCTCCTTAGGGTGATGATATATGGCCTATGCCTTTCTCGATGAATGGGCTATCTAACACCGAAAGAATTTTTCAAATCGGACCAGTAGTTCCTGAGATTAGCGCGTTCAAACAAATAAACAAACTCTTCAGATTTATAATATTAATATATTTGTATAGATATAGATAACCTAGCCTACTTTTAACATTTGTACAAAGTCCCATACTTGCTATGTTTCATCTTTTTATTCTTTGGCGACTGCCACCATCGCCTCCTGACTTCTCTCGCCTCCGTGTCACTAATCTCCACTACATTCACCATTTTTATCACTACTTTTAATCACTAACTACAATCATCACTCAGTAAGTCACTATTTTACACTCGAACATTAGATATTTGTATGAAAACACTTTTTTTATGTGTTAAGTTTTTTTAATAATGTTCATATTGATGTATGGGACGTCCGTACGAAAAATTATATTCAAAGCACTGCTTTTAAATGACGTCTAAGCTAACAGGAAAACAGTAAAATACGATAAAACGTTACATTTATTTCCTTGTGTTAACAATAGTACAGTTATGTATAATTATTTCATATTAATATTAAAATTAAAATATTTAATAACTTAAGCAAACGTTTTTTGTTCGAGTTTTATTTGATAACTGTCACAAAACTCAATTGACGTGTAAATGTTATAAATTTACAACTACCCACTATTTTTTTAATTTTTATATGACACTGTTCACTGTTGGATTTGACAAATAATATTTTAACTTTAGTTAAATCTTCGTTTAAATAAAATTAAATATTTTCGTTAAAATAGTTCGCATAGTTTACCGATTGATAACTTGTTACAATGAAATAACATTTATGAAATTAAAAATTAGAATTGAAGTTTAAGTAGGAAAGTTTGCGTACGACTAGTATTACAATTTTTGAGATTCTAAACAGATTAAAAATAAATGAACATCGATTATTTTTACTGTAATTTAAATTAAACACCAAATAACCTAAAACGATTATAAGTCAATACTACAAATCAAGCCACAATTCTCCTAAAACCATCAAAATAAACACAGAGAAAGCCGCACAACACAACTGGTATTCACTATCAATGCACTATTTTACGAGACAAACTTTACAACACATTGCAACATACACAACTGAATGAGTCGATTCATTCGAAATTTTGCCAAAAATGATAAAAAATGCATAGGTGTGACATATTAGCAAACTAATACAACGAAATTAAACCTTATTTTCCACACATAAGGTTCAAATTTCTTGTTATATACCATGATACTTGGTATATGGAATGAAAATGAACCTTATTCCACAGTTATAAGGTTCAAAATACGTATTATATAGTTGTGTTGTCATAAACAGTTGTTATCACCGATAAGCTGATAAAGGCTCGTCAATTAAATAAAAATATTGACATAATATTATGTCGGTCAAGACTTTCCCATGGTTACGGGTTTTTAAAATTTCCTTTAAAGGGTTTTGCTATGGTTTGTTTCAGTAATTACTAATTAATACACGATTATTTTGATTGGAGTTCGGAATTCCAATAAAATTTATTATCATTTTCTACTAAACAAGATCTATCTGATATAATTTATTTCTCGGTGTTAATATTTTGATAACTTATATCAAGTTTTTTTTTACAACAATTTATTATACTGTATAACAAAAATCAAACACATATTATTTCAATAATATTTAAAATTCAACACTAATTAAAAAATAATTGTATTATTAACTAGCGTTCCGCCCCGGCTTCACCCGTGGTACATGTTTACGTTTTCTCTCCATTAGAACCATCCTCGTACTTCAAGGAATATTATAAAAAAGAATTAACGAAATCAGTTCAGCCGTTCTCGAGTTTTGCTCTTACCGACACATTTAGCAATTAATTTTCATTATATAAAGAAAATCGGTACATAAACCTCGGCGATATCAGAGTACATACAAAAAAAATAAAAAAACCTCCTCCTTTTTTAAAGTCGGTTAAAAATAAAAAACAAACTCACCGACAGTGCAAACACAGCGCCGCAGCAACCAAAGCGGCCAACAACGCGGAATGTGCCTCGGGCGAAGCACCATTGCCCCCAGTGCCCCCACTGCCCCCGGTGCCAGTATTGCCCATATTTCCCCCAGTGCCATTGCCCATACTGCCCATATTGCCCATACTGCCCGTATTAGCAGTATTGCCCCCGGGCCCCGCTTGAGCGACCGCTCGGAGACGTTGGCACATTATCCTCTCGACCACTACCACTTCCTGTGAAGACGGTGCACATTTTAATACTTTTTATATACTATCAGTTATTAAAAAAATGGGTTTAATACAGTATGTTTTGCTAGTGAAGTAAGTCACGTTTTGATGCAGTGTGACGTGTTCAAGTGTATTGTGTTCTGACGTCGGGCCACAGTGCACTGCGGTCTAGTGTGACGTGCCACAATGCACTATAGTGTAGTACGTCGTGCCACAGTGCACTACGGTCTAGTGTGACGTGTAGTGTGTAATGTATCATGTATGTTTTGTATGTGTGCGTCATACTATATAGTCCGTTTAAGAGCAGTTGTAATAGCAGTTGAATACATTATTATACACCCTACAGTCTAGTAAAGTTTTTCATTAATACCAACCATTGCAGACGTGCCACAATGCACTATAGTGTAGTACGTCGTGCCACAGTGCACTGCGGTCTAGTGTGACGTGCCACAATGCACTATAGTGTAGTACGTCGTGCCACAGTGCACTGCGGTCTAGTGTGACGTGCCACAATGCACTATAGTGTAATGCGTCGTGTTTTAGTACAGTGCGATGTATTCCAGAGCCGTGTGTCGCGTTCCACTGTAGGGTGATGTGTTCTAACGCAATATATTGTATTCCACTATACTTCCATGTGTTCTAGTGAAGTGTATCTTATTTTAATGCAGTGTGTTGTTATATTATAGCGTGTTATATTCTACCACATACCTGCGCCTTGTCCACGTCACACCTCTGCAGTGTGGCATCATCAGGCCCATACAGTGTAGCTAAACCCAACCGCCTTTTGCCTTGAAACTCCGACAGTTGTTTGGCAAGTTCGTCTTTTGCTTGTCTTCGCGCTTTGCGGAACACGTTGCGGAGGATTTCTTCTTTCTCGTATTCTATTGTGATATAAATAAATGAGGATTTAAGAATATGATTTATAACCAGTTTTTCAATTTTTGGAATGTGTTTCGTTTAGAATTTAGATTAGGGGTTGTTCTCTAGTGCCTGTTGAAAGCAGACGTGTTAGCAAATTTGCATAAAAATATTCATAATTTTTAAAAACAGTGACAACTTAAAGTGATCCTTATTGGAACATCCTTCAATACAAATTTCATAAACACTTAAATTACTTGAGACCCTGTGTTTCTACTGTGCCAGTGCTGCGGACCGCCGTACGCGCCCCCGCGCACCTTCCGCGGAACAAGAGCAGTTGCTATTTTTTTACCTTGTTACACCCGTGCGGAGAGTTTGCGCTGTGACGTACGCTACATCATGAGTCTGCAGAGAACGCCGCCTCGTAACATCTCAATATGTGGGAGCGAAACGACTAGTGGATCGGAACCTAATCTATCTACCTTCATCGAAAAAAGTGACTATCATACAAATGTTTGCTTTAGAAAACGAAAGGAGCGGTCAGATGAAATCGATTACAAAAAGGATTTCGCGAGCCTGCGCTCGGATATGATGAAGTTCTTAGAGGATTTTAGTAAAACACAAAACGAAAATTTTAAATTTGTACGTGATGAAATATCGGAAATTAAAAACGAAATTAAAACTGTCAAATCCACTGCTGAGAATCTAACACAACAGTTCGAATTAATTACATCGAAAATTAAAACTATCGAATCTAACAACGCATCGAACCAAGAGAAAATTAATACTCTTGAAAGGGAAATAATTCAATTAAAAAATTTAACAACCATCGAAAATTCTATACAGCCCGTAATACAAGAGGAATCCGTTATTCTTGAACTTAAAGACCGATATAATCGTGAAAAAAATCTTATTGTCACTGGAATAGCGGAAAAGATTGACAGAAATCCTGACTCAAGACGTACCTATGATAATGAAGAAACTTTAAAGCTTATAATATCGTTATATAAAGACTGCCCCAAGCCGATTAATTGTTTTAGAGTGGGGAAATATATCCCAAATAGGAATAGGCCAATCAAATTATGTTTTAGTGATACAAGTACGCCAAAAAACCTGCTTCGGAATAAAGATCACGTACCCGCTGGTATTCGTATCTACTCAGATCAAACTCCTGCGCAAAAACGTTTCTTACAATCGCTCAAAGTCGAGTTGAATCGACGCACAGAAAACGGTGAAGCCGATCTCACCATAAAATATATTAAAGGTAAACCTACAATTGTCGTTAATAAAATCAACCAAAAAAACTAAACATAAATTCATTACAAAGCGAAAACCATACCGATAAAATAAATCACCAATTAATAAATAAATACGAAGATATTCCGCTACATTCCTCCTCACTAAGATTATTTTATGCAAATTTACGTAGTATTCGAAAAGCTGGAAAATTTGATGAAATAAAATGCATAATAAAATCAATAGCAATGACCACACATTTACTTATTTTCACCGAGACCTGGATTACGTCGGAAACCGATGCTAAACTGTATGAACTACCAAACTATACGCATATTTATAACTATAGACCCAATTGTAGAGGAGGGGGTGTTTCAATATATATTCACAACAACATAAAATTTGAAATAACGGAAGACTTACACAAAGACGGGAATCACTATCTATGGATATATTTACAAAAACTATCACTAAACATTGGAGCTATATACAAACCTGGAGACACAAATATAAATAATTTTTTGGAGATATATTCTTCACAACTCGAGAGCAGAAAAAGAGCAATAGTACTCGGGGATTTTAATATAGATTTGCTTACCACAGACACAAGTTCCACAAAATATTTACACGAAATCAAAGAAAATGGATACGAGATTTTAAATAAAATTAACAAATTATATTGCACGAGAGAAACCAGCACTTCTAAAACCATTCTGGACCATATATGTACAAACATAAACAATCACTCATTTAACATATCCATAATAGAATCGAGTTTATCAGATCATAAACAAATCTACATCGAAATAGGATCCTTAACGCCACCCAAACCCAAGAAGATACAATATAAGGCCCTCGACTATGAAAATTTATGCAAGAGTGCGTCATTAGCGACCTATTGTAATGAAGACAATGACTATTGCTACCTCGAGAATTTTATAAAAGAACAAATAAAAAATAACAAAATAGACAAAACAAAAATTTTGAATTTACCACAAAAAGATTGGATTAGCCGCGAAATAATAGAATCAATTAATTTACGGAATCAATTATGGCAACAAACTAAATCTCAACCAACTGATTATAACTTAAATGAAAAATTTTTAAAGCAACGGGAAAAAACTAAGGACCTTATAAAGACGAAAAAAGAGACCTATTATCTAAATTTATTTCAAAAGACCTCCAATCAACCGAAGAAAATGTGGGAATTAATAAACAACTTAGCTTTAAATAAAATTAAAGAATCGAGTGCTCCTCCAAAGCTGTTATCGGGTTCCAATTTAATAACGGATGGCGATTCTATATGTGAGTTATTTAATTCTTATTTTTCCGCAATAGGCACAGAATTAGCAAACAAAATACCAAGCAGATACCATACGAATACTGACACTACACTTTATTGTACACAACTTTCACGTGAGGACAAACTAGAAGTACTAAAACCATGCACAACACTTGAAATAATAAAAATAATCGATAGCTTAAATAATAACACTAGCACTGGACTGGACGGTATAAGCACAAAAGCCATCAAATGCTTAAAAAGCTCTATTGCTGATCGCTTAACTTATTGTATTAATAAATGTTTGACCTTTGGTGTATTTCCAGATTCTCTAAAAGTGGCTAGAGTCAGTCCAATTTTCAAATCTGGAAGTAGAACTGACCCAAGTAACTACAGGCCGGTGTCAGTTCTACCCGTTATTTCAAAAATATTTGAAAAAATACTGCATAATCGACTCTATCAATACTTAACCGAAAAAAATATATTAATCGATCAACAGTACGGCTTTCGTCCAAAATCTAGTACTCTTACTGCCACCGTAGATTTAATAACAAAAATTAAAACTCAAATAGACCAAAAGAATTTCGGATTAGGCATTTTCATTGACTTAAAAAAAGCTTTTGACACCGTCAGCCACGAAAAGCTCCTTAAAAAGTTAGAATACCTAGGGGTGACTGGAAATGCCCACAAAATGTTTACATCATTTTTAGATAACAGAAGACAAGTCGTAAAAATTGATAAGTACACAAGCTCAGTTCAAAACTTAACATATGGCTGTCCTCAAGGCTCGATTTTGAGCCCCTTACTTTTTTTGATTTACATAAATGACATCGATAAAATTGGCCTTAAAGGATACTTGACACTATATGCAGACGACACGTGTCTCTTCTACTTCGATAAATCCCTAAATAACATTACATCGTTAGCTCAACAAGATTTAGACTTACTTTCTACATGGCTTAAATACAATCTTCTCACAATCAACACTAAAAAAACGTCATTCATGATATTTGCTGCAAAGAATAAACCCCTTCCAAACACTACCCCAATTCTTACTATAGATAAGGAAATCATCCAATACTCAAACTGTGAAAAATACCTAGGGCTGTGGTTAGATGATAAACTCACTTGGACGGTACATATTAACCATATCAAAAGTAAACTAACATCACTACTAAGATCCCTCCATAGAGTAACACAGTGTATTCCAAAAAAAGAACGTTTAATGATCTATAATTCTTTAGTAAAGCCTCATCTAGATTATTTAATTGAGATATGGGGATCAGCCTCCAAAACAAATTTAATTTCACTACAAAGAACTCAGAACAAAATTATAAAAACTCTTTTTAACTATCATTACCTTACTTCTACAAAAACACTATACTCAAAAACAAAATTATTTACACTCTCACAAATTTACGCATATTCCACATGTATCCTTATCAAGAAAATAACAACAAATACAACAAAATCAAATTTACAAATAGATAAAAAATCAACAAAATATAACTTGAGAAATCAAAATGATTTGCAACCTATCTCGACTCGAACTAACTATGGGAAAAAAACTATACTCTTTGAAGGAGCACAGATGTTCAATAGACTACCAAAAAAATTAAAAAATTGTAAGAGTCTTAATGTATTCAAAAACTTACTTAAAAATCATATACACTGTAATTTAGAATAGAAAAGTAGAATACAACTTAAACTTGTTTTGTATAAAGTATAAAAATATGTAAAATTTGTAATGTATGAGTATTACCTTAAACTAGAGATAAGTTTAACTTATATATAAGATAGCATGTAACTCATTTTAAGTGAACTATTGTTTTTATGAGTAATAAAGTCTTTAAACCTATTATGAGTCAATAAAATTTAAAAATAAAAAGGAAATTTTAGTTCAAAGTTTTTTCAGCATGTCGTGAAATTGGCCTTAGTGTATCATTTATTTACCAGGCGAAAGTTATTATTAAAATTAATGATTATTCTTTGAAATTAAACTTCTAGATCATGTTTTACAAGAATCAAAGATTAATCAGATATATTAGAGATTATATACAAAATAATAATAAATACTTACCGTTAACTAGCACGTGTTCAATCTCGTTGGCCATATTTTCATCCACACCGTTTAACTGCAGCACCTATTTATGAACAAGATACAATCAAATTATTATGTTTAGACTCTATCTGTGAAGTATAAACAAAATAAATATTTTTGAAGTTAAACTTCTTTAGGCGCGTTGAGATAAAATTTCAGGGTCGTGTCATGGCAATACCGTCACGTCATGGAGTAAGGCGACGATTTTGGTACACTCATAAAAGTAAAATCAACCTTTGGAATTTAACATTTCAAGTGACTATGTGTAGTACAAGATTTTTTTTAACGTGATAACGTTTTTAAAATCGTTTTAGTCGGGTGACATGTTCAGAAACTTGTGTCACACCAAAACCTCACGAGCGCGATCGCAGGTATAACGAGAGAGAGACGGACCGATCTCCCGTCTCATCTCGAGCGCTGCCACTGCATTATGTTATCACGTAAACATCTCGATCGTAAACCTACTTTACAAACAACCAATTTTTTTTGTAAATGCAATATTCGATATTTTATTTCTATATTAGCTTTCCGGTAGCGCAACTCGAATCTTGCCAAAGAAGTTTCACTTCTGACACTCCTGACTTTTTTTCTTTCTTACAACTATATAGATATGTAAACACATACCGCATTGGGCATCAGAAACACCGAGTGTATCTCGTAGGCCCATCGCCTCAGGGCTGCGGGGGCTCCGGCCGCGGAACGATACGCGTCCGTCAGCACTAGCACTAGGGCTGCGCACGCGCATCTGTCAAATAAACGGGGATAATGTTATGTAATAAATAAATAAACAAATAAATATTATAGGACATTATTGCACAAATCGACCTAGTCCCACAGTAAGCTCAATTAAGGCTTGTGTTGTGGGTACTAGGCGACGATAAATATAATATTTAATAAATACATATATAGATAACACCCAGACCCAAGAACAAATAATTGAGTTCATCACACAAATATTTGCCCTGACCGGGGATCGAACCCGGGACCGTCGGCTCAGTAGGCAGTTACTTTACCACTGCGCCAACCGCGTCGTCAATGTACAATGTATGTACATTGTATATAGGTATAGGGAAATATAAATGGTAAACGTAGATAACCGTCTTGCCACCCACACGCATATCATATGTATCCATAGAGGGTAATATATATAGTTACTACCAAGAAGAGAAAATCAATAGTCAAGTAATAAGAAAACAGCAATAGAACTGTGTACGCACACATGCACGCACGGACGCACTCACATATACATACAAAAATATCATTTAATTCAAATCATAGCATTTCACAAGAGATAAATAATAAATAGAACTGCTATGGAACAAGGAATCACTCCCATACAAATATACATATACATATTAGTTATTTGATTTTGATTTCAAGTCACAAACATAACGAACAATAATAATATGTATTATATTTTATTATTAAAAGACAAAAATTACATCCTTCATATTTTTACCTAAAATCATCAATAATCGTACATTTATGTCCATCTAAATAATAATTAATATTAATGAATACATAAATTACCGTCTCTCGCCCAACAGCCAATTGATAAGGACCGCCATTCTAGCTTTCGAGTCGCGCACCGTGCGTAAGTTCGAGAACAGACCCGAGTATGTTGAACTGTCCTGCAAATTATAGAAAAAATATTATTGTAGAGAGAATATATTTTTAACACATCTTAAGTGTTGTCTTGGAGAAAAAAGGGCTGAATATTGAGAGAAACATATTTAATTCGAACAGAGCATTCACATAAGTTGAAGTGTTTTAATTTTAACATACAAAAAAAATTGGAATCATGGAAACCTCCAATTTTTGTAAAAAAAATTCCGTTTAAAAGATTCTTGAGTCAAATTTATAGAATCGCACAATAAAGGCCGGGTTTTTTAGCATGCAATATTGATAAACATAATATAATACAGTTAATATACTTACAGACGCCGGCGAATCGTCTTCTTCCATCGATATTATCGCTCGCTGCGGATCGGAACATGGCTGAAATCATGGAAATGCTATTAGAATATATTTTTCTATAGAAATGAAATTTTATTTCGATATGCGGATATTTTTGTACATTTAAAGTTTTAAAAATGTGTAAGTGATTCATTGACGTACGTACGACGTACGCAGTCACACACAAAAATTGTCAGAAGCAAAACTCTGCCTACTCGTAATGGCAGGCAGAGTTTTTTAATAAGTTTATATAATAGACTTTGAACATTACTACCACGAAATAAGGTGTTAATTTCAATGTGTATATTATTTACACTTTAACTTTTAACTTTACACTGTGCTCGGATATTTTTGACAGGTTTCTATTGCTTTTTACAATCTAATTGTTTAAAGTATGTCAATAAGTGATGAAATAAACATAATATATGTATACCTGTGTGGAGTGCGGGTAGGGCGGTGGCGGAGTGCCCGGCGGTGACGTGCCGCGAGACCACGCCTCTTTGTCCGCACCGCCTCGACCTGTTATACAATAGAGTTTATATGATAAATATTATTAATGAAACGAGTTTTTGACGTGACAACGTCTTATAATTTGATAGAGCCAGCTGCACGCTCGAAAAAATATGACTCATGCGGCGTTACCTCGCTCTGAGGCGTTCCATGTAAGGCTTGAAGTGCAAGCGAGAGCGCGGAACGAGCGACAAAGAAGCACAATCGGACGTTGTCACGTTCAACTATCGCCAGTAAACCGACTTTACAGACAACCAATTTTTTCTGCACTATATCGAGCTGCTTATATTTTCGTTGAATATGGTGAATATGTTTATGGTGATTATTCTGTACGACCTCGAGCTATAGTGTAAATAATGGTTGTTTAATAAACATTATTTGAAAGGGCGAAAGATTTTCATATTTAGTTTTAAAGCAATTAAATGTATGCTTCTGTTTTTTTTATTATACGCTTCGCCCCGGCTAATTTTACACATTACTTAACTTTTTATTATATTAGAAAGGAAGAAACATTTAATTGACTCCACAACACTATATCACACACAACATCCTCCTTTTTACAAATTGGTTAAAAGATAAAATAATATACTTACACCTAGGCAACTCGTGGTCCAAATGCTCAGGTGACGATTGACTTCTGACGTGCATAACCGGCACATTATTTCTGTTATCCGTCTGAAATTTACAATATGAAAACACTAATAAATAACTTTACAATTTATTATTAAAAGTGATGACTTTGGTCACATTCCCGCTTACCGCAAACCATTTAAGAGTGAAGAGGACAGAACATTCAATTTAATAATGATTGGCCATATTTTTAGCAAGTAATAGGGATTTTTTTAGCACTAGAATTTTATAGATGGTTCTAACTCCTAGATGAATATGAGTCATGGAAATATGTAAGTATATTCATTTCTATCATACGTTAAGTAAAAAAAAATAAGATTATTTTAAAATTTAATGTCATTAGTGTAGCAATCATTCATTAGGTCCATTCCGATTTGCCTAAAACTAATATAACGTACTATAAAAATTACATCTTCATAATTTAAGGAATTAGGTATATAATACAGTATACATAGAGTTTAAAAGGAAACATGAAATATTAGTCACAGACAGATAACACATAATTAGAGATTAAGAAGACACACAGTTCAATTAAGCCGAAATATATAACCCTTAAAAAAAGGAAACTCACACTTGTAAAACAACTTGAAATAGAATAATATTTTCATGCACATTCAAATTTAATTCTTACCGGCTTAAAACCAGTATTTTTTCCCCTTAAAATATAAACAATACTAGTTTTGTTTTAAAATAAATGCTTCTATGGATTCATAAACAAAATAACCAATATGTATAATCACATGGAGACTCATGAATATATATATTTTTTTTTTATGAATAGTTTACTAATTTTTATTTCTAGTTAAATTTAAGTTACTTTAAATATATATATATATATAATAAACTCTAACTTCAGGGTCTTCATTTCAATGTTCAAACGCATCTATATTATCAGTATTTGAACATTAAAAACAGACTTGGTAAAAAGCGTGAAGTCTATAAGAAGCTAAGCTGAGCGAAGTGATAATATAACCAACACCAAATCTATATTACATGAGTGATTGTGGCCAATTGAGTTTATACAACTATTTTAAATTGAAAAATATCACTACTGTATTACTCTTACGTACCTTCCAAAATAAAACCAGATACGCTAAACCAAACATACATATTATATGATTGATCAGAGTAGTTTTTAAAAACTTGTTAAAGTTTCCATTCATAAAAAGTTTAGAAGCTATCGATATACTATAAACAACTAGACTGACACACTTGTAAAATATCCAACCATACATTGAAATTAGCACTTTATTTCGTCGCAGTAACGTTCAAAGTCCATTGTGTTAAACAAAACTCTGCCTTACTTACGCGTAGGCAGAGTTATGCTTTGGACAAGTTTTTAACGTGATTTTCAACCGAATAGTTTATTATAAATCAATATTTGAGAGATTTATTGTTTAGATTCAAACACATTTTGATTGTGAAACCATTCTAGTTGTTTATTGTATATCAAAGTTCGAGGCTATTTTTTTTTTTCGTAATAAACTCAATTAACCACACCCTAAATTACCTGCAACGGCGGCGGCGGCAGATTCACCAGCGGGTAGCTCATCTGCAGAGCTATCGAGTTCGGTTGCGGTCCATCCAATTCCCCATCTAACGAATGCGACGAACGCCTTATTTCCTCTCTATATTGCGCCCTTCTGTTGTACGGCGACTGTTGTTGTTGTTGCAAGTGTTTGCTATTCGCCGTTGTTGTTATTGATGGGGACAACGGATTTCTTCGTTCTATCGATCTCGGCGGTAGCGGTGGGGGTGAATTATCGAGACACGTTGTTGGCACGATTGGCACTGTATTATTATGCATGTTATTCGTGTTATGTGTGTTTTGTAGTCTCAAGGGCTGTGTCGGTTGGTTTTCTTGCTGTAATCTAGTCTGTCTCGCTTGTCTTAGATTCCGCAAGCTCTGTCCCGTGAGGTTAGAGAGGGATCGCGGAAGGCCGCTGAGGAATCCGGTGGGCGGGGCCGGCTTGTCGTGCGTGTCCTTGGAGCGGCCGAGCCGTGGGGTGGAGGGGGGCTCCGGCTAATTTGAACGTGTTTTTATAAGTATAGAGAATTAATAAATTTATATTTGACTAGGTTTCTGCCCGCGGCTTCGCCCGCGCAGTCAAACAAAAACCCGCATAGTTCCCGTTCCCGTGGGATTTCCGGGATTGCGTCATTTTCCCGGGATAAAAGGTAGCCGATGTCCTTTCTCGGGTATCAAAATATCTCCATACCAAATTTCATGAAAATTGGTTCAGTAGTTTAGGCGTGATTGAGTAAGAGACAGACAGACAGAGTTACTTTCGCATTTATAATATTAGTATGGATTATGGATATTGCATGCACAAGATAAACATCATTGTAAAATATTATAATTGCGAAAATGTTGGTTTTTCGTTTTTTACGACGCATCAGAGCAATTTAATGTTGTGATTTTTGTGTCTGAAGATAGGTGGCTAAACAGTGATACCATCTCATTCGCATAGGAATTATATTTCTCGATTTATCTTAATTTGATTTGATAATGCATGCATGAACTATTTTTTTGAGTGTGTATAATTGTGTGAATGTATATTATCACGTTCTTTAAATCACTCCATTGATCTTAACTCGATCAAATATTAATAAAATGATTGAGACATTTTTATCATATTTCCGTCTTTGCCTAAAGAGCAACAATTAAAATAATTATTATTTATGTCAAAACATTCAAATCCTCACGAAAAAGCAGACAAAACAAAATAAACCTGTGATATTACAACCAACACCAAAATGAATGTTACGAGGCGAGAGTACAATAATAATATTAAGTAAACATGTCTGATTCGAAGCATTTTGTTCCTTATTTGTATATGTTTAAAAGCCAAACAATATAAAAATATAAATCTATAACACGTGTATATTATTACAATATTATTAATTTTAATTTAAACAATTAGAATTCTTGGTCTTAGAAAAACAATTTTAAAAACAATTAATGAGCAGCTTTGAAATAATTAAACTTTATACAATCAAAGATTTTAAACAGATTTTAACTAAACGTCATTATTAAAATTAACTAATGTATTTACTACACTACTATCTTAATTATAATGTTGATGTTATTTGTAAAAGTTACAAGATATATCCGTATGTGTACTCCTATTATCTCTAAGCTTACTTACTAATAATTTTAATAAACTATATTATTATAATCGTGCCTTCTTTCATTTTCACTAAGAGCGTAGACGCACTATGCGGGTAGCCGCATTGCGGGTAGCCGTCCGGCTGACCGCAAGCACAATTTTTTACGTAATATTCATTTCTAGGCGCACTGCGATGCGGCTACCGCAGACCGCACAGTGCGCATAGAAATGAATATTACGTACATAATTGTGCTTGCGGTCAGCCGGACGGCTACCCGCAATGCGGCTACCCGCATAGTGCGTATACGCTCTAAGAATCAATACCGTTTTACAATTAGTTTGAAAAAAATAACAGAATGTATAAGTTACTAAAATAATAAAAAAATTGTTTATTTCGTATCCATTTTTACAAAATACTATTTAAATAACTTTATCTAAAATTAACTAAATTCGAACACAGAGATATCTGTAGTTACCTAGAAATTAGCAAAATATAATCGCAAAAAAACTCCTATAAAACAGACGGACATACACAAATAATAAACAAGCATGCATAGAAGCAGACATGTAAACAGACGCGAGGTTATTGACCCCGTTCCCGTGTTATCAATGTTATCACAAGTTAAAACTTTCGCCTCTATGTTTGAAGCTTAAAGTATACAAAATCATATAAAACTTAAACATTGCTATTATTAAAAAAGAGCATGTGTACTGAGCACACGTGTCAGAAGTGAAACTTCTTTGGCAACATACCAAAATCGTTTCCTAACTCCATGACGTGACGGTATTGCCATGATGCTACCTTGAAATTTTACTATCAACGCGCCTAAAGAGGTAACACTTACAATTTTTTTTTTCAAATTGAAAACAATTTATAAAAGTATAAGCAACACAATTCTATTATAACATTTAAATTATATAAATCGTATACTTTAAAGCTTCAAGCGTCACAATGACATAAAAAATTACAATGAGTCAAAATTACTTAGCTGCAAATAAAACAATTGCAGAGTGTAATGAGTTGAACTAATTAATTGCATTTAGTATAATTGTATTATTTCCTAAATAGTAATTCACTAACTATTGCGTCTAGCTGTGTGTTTAAAATAAATCGAAAGAGATAGAATTACAAAAAAGAGCGTGTGTGCCGAGCACACGTGTCAGAAGTGAAACTTATTTGGCAAGATTCAAAGATAACAAAATCATCGCCTTATACCATGACGTGACGGTATTGCCATGACGCGACCTTGAAATTCATACTCAACGCGCCTAAAAAAGTTTCACTTCAAAAAGTTTGGTACTCCGACACTTTTGCACGCAGTTATTCCCACCGGCGCGCTATGCCCTGTAATTCCATCTCTCTCGCACTGGTTACGTTAGCGATATGTGCGTCTCGCTCACCTGTCCCGCCATGATCGTGTCTATCTCGTGTTGTAATATTGAACATCGTTGTTCGGCTGATTCAAGTAGCGCTTGTTTCCTCACATCAGGCACTTTTAGCAGTGAATCTGTAAGTAAAGAAGTGTATAAATTAGTTCAAAGATAAACATTTTACTCATTATTTATAACTTTACAAAATGTATCCGTCCTTGGTGGAGAAATAATGAATATAAAAACTTTTATCTCGCAGGTTTAAGTAACGTATTTTCTCTAGGAGATATTTGATTAACTATTTTACATAAAATTATATATTTTAACGATTCAAGCACCGCACAATCGGGTTTTCAAATGACACAAAAATAACAAAAATTATGCTTATCACAAATCTACGTTAAGTATTCGGTCTACAGTACATTTGTTATTGTGCAAAATTATACCTTATAGCGTATGAAATAAGACTCACTTTTGAGATCCCTTATGTACTTCTGTTCTTGCTCCAGCATCAGCCGCACCGTGTGCACTTTCGACACTTCCAACTGGCGCTGTTTCTCCGGCTGTAATATAGTTATTTTACGGTAAGTATATTTTTTAAATAAATAAATATTTAGGACAATTTTTCGCACACGGAACGATCTGATCCCATACTAAGCTTTCGCTTGTGTTATGGAAACCAGATAAACATAAAAAAAAATAAAAAAAAAATAAAATAAAATTTATTAGCAACTTCAAATATAACATTACAATATTGCTCTGCCTTCTGAACTAGGTAATTACCTGTATCTCAGAAGGCAGTGCCTTCCCTTACAAATTCCATATTACATTATATTTGGCAAGTTAACAAAATAAATTTTAGTGACTAATGATGAAAGAATACAAAGTAAATGATTAAGAAAATAAAAGAATATGATTTGGGCCGATGGACATTGTGTGTGTGTGTGTGTGTGTGTGTGTGTGTGTGTGAGTGTGAGTGTGTGTGTGTGCTTGTGTGTACCTATGTTTGCGTGAGTGTGCATGAGTGATTGATTTTGTTGCAAGCATTTATTTAATAGTAATGAAAAGATTTTCAGTCTGTATATAATCAAGATTTTGGAGCCAATTGACAATGTATTTTTTAAAACGATTGGTAGGTAAATTTATAATTTTGTTGATGTCATTAGTCGGGATACTGTTATATAACCGTGGAGCAATGCAATTTAGTTGCCGTTTAGCAAAATGAGTCTTGGTGGTGGGTATAGGGCACCTTAATTTTCTCTTCCATGTTCGAGGCAGCGTGTGGGCTGTAAAACGGTGGTATCTCAACAGAGCTTTTAATATGTAAATCTTGCGAACTGAAAGAACTCCTGATTTCGCGTAAACATCTGCCGTGGAGTGCCTGTATGGTAGGTGCATGAGTACTTTTAACACTGCCCGCTGGGCACGCTCAAGTTCGGACATTATAGTTTTAGGAGCCCCACCCCATGACGTCACACAATAATTTATTATGCTCTCACACAGTGCTTTGTACACTTGGATAAGCAGTTTTTTGTTAGCAACTGATCTTAGATGCTTAAATATATAAACTAGCTTTCTAACGCGATTACAAACATGAGTGATATGGTCTTTCCAACTCAATTTGTCATCGACTAGTATACCCAAGTATCTTATAGATGTAGCCCTAGTTAGTGTCGCACAATTACATTGACTTAGTTGCCCTCTATTACATGGAAAAGAGTGTAGCCTGATGGTTAAACTTGTGGATGGACCGTAGGTGGCTGTCTTTGAAAAACAAAGATATTTCGTTTTAGAAATATTTAATGTGAGTAAATTATCCTCAAGCCAGCTTGTGACATTTTTCAATCCTCTCTCTGCTTTACTGTGAGCTTGTTCCCAACTGTGACCGTGAAATAACAAGACCGTGTCGTCAGCAAACATTTGGATATCAGTGTCAGTAGCAATTTGGTCAGGGAGGCTATTAATATAGGTTAAGAACAGAGTAGGTCCTAACGTACTGCCTTGAGGAATACCAAAACTACACGACGAGGCATCACTCATATCATGTTTTACTCTCACATACTGCTCTCTACAAGACAGATAACTTCTGAACCAATTTTGCACATGACCACGAATTCCTAAGCTTTCCAACTTCGATAATAGAATCGGAATCGAAACTGTATCAAAAGCTTTTTTTATATCAAGAAACACGCCAACAACCTTGTCCCCTCTATCGAGATATTGATAAATTAACGTTGTTAATCTCTGTATGGCTTCTTCTGTTGATTTTCCTTTCCGGAATCCATATTGAGAAGCAGTAATTAAATTGTTTTTTTCTAGGTAATTGATTAGTCGGCTATTGATAATTTTTTCAAGAATCTTTGACAGTGTTGAAAGTAAAGCTATTGGTCTGTAGTTGGAGACATCTTGTTTATCATCTGTTTTATAAATTGGAGACACGATAGCTTTTTTAAAGATGTCTGGAAAGATACCTTGTTCTAAACTTAAGTTACATACATATTCAATTGGACCAATAAGATATTCTTTTGCTAGCTTTATAAATCTACAAGATATACCATCGAGGCCAGGTGCGCTAGAAGTCTTCAAATCATTTATTATTTTGTTAATTTCATATACATCAGTTGGTATGAAGGACATAGAATGGTTATTTGGGTTTGAATGTTTTATTTGATTGGCGAGTTCATCTTCCGTCTTGTGTAATTTATCTAATATCTCCCTAGCCAAGTTCCCACCTATGGTTGTGAAAAATTTATTAATCTTGTTTAAGGACTCCTTTGTGTTACTACCAATCGTGAGCAGCTCCGTGGGTAAATCATTGTTTACTTTCATATTACATACGTCTTTTATAATGTTCCATGTTTTTTTTAAATCTTTCTCACTATTTTGTAATTGTGTTTGGTAATATAAACTTGGCTGATAAACATAAGTACATAAGTATATAATTTTAAATAAATACTTACATATAGATAATTAACACCCAGACACATAGCAAACATCTATGTTCATCACACAAATATTTGCCCCGGGTGGGAATCGAACCCACGACCTCTGGCTTGGAAGGCAGGATCACTACCAACTAAGCCAACCGGTCAGTCAAATGTCTGTTATTTATGTCTAAAGATGGTAAAAGTGCATCTAATATAATCATGCCGATCATTATCATCTTGCTATAAAACCTTCTTTACAAGAATTTTAAATAATTTGGAAAATCCAAAAGTGCACGCCTCATAATTTTTTTTTAATAAATATTTATTAATTATTATTTTTGTTTATTTAATAACAATTAAACCACATCGAATCAGACCCTGAAAAATGAAAGGGTTCTATTCCTGAGCATACTCAAGCGTAAGAGAAAAAAAAAGACTCGATTAGTAAAGTATTTCGGTCGCTATCGTGTTAACAAGAAAAAGGATCCGCACATACAGACACACGGACGTCCAAGACAGAACTTTTTTAAACTGTTTTTTAACTAGTTTAAATAACAAAAATGACATCAAAAATATCATGAACGTTAAAAATAGTGGTTTTTCTTAATATGTGTGTGTATGTATTATCTTACAAGTGCAATGTATGATACATAAAGACATTTTAAGTTTGAAAAATCAGATGTTTTGCGCGAAGTGACAGTAGTACCCACCTCAACGCTTCGCTTATGAGGCGTGCAATATATTATTTTAATACTAAAATTATCGTTACATGATAATAAAAGACGAAAATGCAAATGTTTATTTATATTGTTCGTACATATTTGTACCTCAAAACGTTAAAGTAATCTAATTGCATAACTGCCTAAAAAGAAAAGTGAATAGGTGTCAAATATTGAAATAATGTATTAGAAATAGCAATCACGCGAGTAACTGCTATGGGATAAAAAGTCACTGGCTAGTTATTCTATTATATTTAATGAATAGCAGTTAATCCTATACAAGCTATATGAAATAAAAGGTCAAAATCCACCCATTACATCACACCAAAACAAACAATCAATCAAAACTAGAAAATAATGACGAATCACATAATATTGAGGTCGCACGCGCACTTTAAAAGTGCATTTGTCAAATACACCAAGGTCTATTGACCAATCATCTATCGAACTACGAATAAGTTTACGAATGTAGGTACAATTTAGATTTACACACCACTTGATGTCATACGACCTTCACAAATTACACCTGTATTAATAATTATCTGTTT
This sequence comes from Colias eurytheme, assembly GCF_061535395.1. Taxonomy (NCBI): domain Eukaryota; kingdom Metazoa; phylum Arthropoda; class Insecta; order Lepidoptera; family Pieridae; genus Colias; species Colias eurytheme. The sequence continues at coordinate 403,501 of NC_143006.1, forward strand.
CCACCTGTTGGCATATTGCATTGCGTTCGAATGTGTTTGAATAACGTTATTTATGTGATTAATTTTTCCTCATATAATGTGGAAGGTTATTTTGTTAATGGAAAAGGGTTTTAAAAGAACAACTAAAATAAATTAAAATTCACAAATATCCATAAATACTGAAATATGTCTAGATACCGTTGTTTTGCGATTCTCATTTATAATCATTGAAACGATATTTTGTATGTGTCTATATCAAAGTAAAGTAAATGAACTAGTAGACAAAAATAAAAGCCTTGTTGCTGTGATTTTAAGCGCCTCTATTACAAATCTGTTTAATTATAATGATGAAACAATAACAACATTAACAGTGATAATGACCTCAATTTCTAATTCAGATAAAAATGAGTCATACATTTTTAGACGTGACATAAATATTATAGTATAGTATCCAATAGTATAGGATTCAGGCAAAGTAAAAAAAACCGTTATAGACATGCAAAATGGATTTCTAAAGCCGGAACCTACCTATGTGAAGTTGGCAACTAACTGAATAAAAATGAGTGTTTCTCAATTCTATTCGATTGTACTAGGTTTGTACCGGATTGTACCGCTATTTATTTCGTTTGTACCCCAAAGGGGTGGGGAGAAACATAGGGTCGTAGTTATATGGCAACTAACTGAATAAAAATGAGTGTTTCTCAATTCTATTCGATTGTACTAGGTTTGTACCGGATTGTACCGCTTTTTATTTCGTTTGTACCCCAAAGAGGTGGGGAGAAACATAGGGTCGTAGTTATATAGTTCGCTGCTAACTGAATAAAAATGAGTGTTTCTCAATTCTATTCGATTGTACTAGGTTTGTACCGGATTGTACCGCTATTTATTTCGTTTGTACCCCAAAGGGGTGGGGAGAAACATAGGGTCGTAGTTATATGGCAACTAACTGAATAAAAATGAGTGTTTCTCAATTCTATTCGATTGTACTAGGTTTGTACCGGATTGTACCGCTTTTTATTTCGTTTGTACCCCAAAGAGGTGGGGAGAAACATAGGGTCGTAGTTATATAGTTCGCTGCTAACTGAATAAAAATGAGTGTTTCTCAATTCTATTCGATTGTACTAGGTTTGTACCAGAACGTACCGCTTTTTATTTCGTTTGTACCCCAAAGAGGTGGGGAGAAACATAGGGTCGTAGTTATATAGTTCGCTGCTAACTGAATAAAAATGAGTGTTTCTCAATTCTATTCGATTGTACTAGGTTTGTACCAGAACGTACCGCTTTTTATTTCGTTTGTACCCCAAAGAGGTGGGGAGAAACATAGGGTCGTAGTTAAACTGAATAAAAATGAATGTTTCTCAATTCTATTCGATTGTACTAGGTTTGTACCGGAATGTACCGCTTTTTATTTCGTTTGTACCCCAAAGAGGTGGGGGGAAACATAGAATCGTAGTTATATAGTTCGCTGCTAACTAAGTAAGTTTAACTAAGTAATGCATTCGCATTGGGATGTACAATCTGATGAGAAAATAATGAGGACAACATATATATAGCTTTGATTTTAATTCAACAGATACAATTAATACAATCTTTCTGAAATATTGTTTCCTTCTGGGATTTCAATGTAGATTAATCCGTAAACGGAACAGTTTGTGCGCGCCATAATAGAATATGTAAGTACCTATCTATACTATCTATACTAATATTATAAAGAGGAAAAGTTTGTAATTATGTAAGTATGTATGTATGTATGTATGGTTTTCACGCATAAACTACTGGACCGATTTCAAAAATTCTTTCACCATTAGAAAGCTGCATCTTCATCAGTGAAGAAGGTACGTTCTGGTACAAACCTAGTACAATCGAATAGAATTGAGAAACACTCATTTTTATTCAGTTAGTTGCCATATAACTACGACCCTATGTTTCTCCCCACCTCTTTGGGGTACAAACGAAATAAAAAGCGGTACGTTCTGGTACAAACCTAGTACAATCGAATAGAATTGAGAAACACTCATTTTTATTCAGTTAGCAGCGAACTATATAACTACGACCCTATGTTTCTCCCCACCTCTTTGGGGTACAAACGAAATAAAAAGCGGTACAATCCGGTACAAACCTAGTACAATCGAATAGAATTGAGAAACACTCATTTTTATTCAGTTAGCAGCGAACTATATAACTACGACCCTATGTTTCTCCCCACCTCTTTGGGGTACAAACGAAATAAAAAGCGGTACGTTCTGGTACAAACCTAGTACAATGGAATAGAATTGAGAAACACTCATTTTTATTCAGTTAGCAGCGAACTATATAACTACGACCCTATGTTTCTCCCCACCTCTTTGGGGTACAAACGAAATAAAAAGCGGTACGTTCTGGTACAAACCTAGTACAATCGAATAGAATTGAGAAACACTCATTTTTATTCAGTTAGCAGCGAACTATATAACTACGACCCTATGTTTCTCCCCACCTCTTTGGGGTACAAACGAAATAAAAAGCGGTACAATCCGGTACAAACCTAGTACAATCGAATAGAATTGAGAAACACTCATTTTTATTCAGTTAGTTGCCATATAACTACGACCCTATGTTTCTCCCCACCCCTTTGGGGTACAAACGAAATAAATAGCGGTACAATCCGGTACAAACCTAGTACAATCGAATAGAATTGAGAAACACTCATTTTTATTCAGTTAGTTGCCATATAACTACGACCCTATGTTTCTCCCCACCCCTTTGGGGTACAAACGAAATAAATAGCGGTACAATCCGGTACAAACCTAGTACAATCGAATAGAATTGAGAAACACTCATTTTTATTCAGTTAGCAGCGAACTATATAACTACGACCCTATGTTTCTCCCCACCTCTTTGGGGTACAAACGAAATAAAAAGCGGTACAATCCGGTACAAACCTAGTACAATCGAATAGAATTGAGAAACACTCATTTTTATTCAGTTAGTTGCCATATAACTACGACCCTATGTTTCTCCCCACCCCTTTGGGGTACAAACGAAATAAATAGCGGTACAATCCGGTACAAACCTAGTACAATCGAATAGAATTGAGAAACACTCATTTTTATTCAGTTAGCAGCGAACTATATAACTACGACCCTATGTTTCTCCCCACCTCTTTGGGGTACAAACGAAATAAAAAGCGGTACAATCCGGTACAAACCTAGTACAATCGAATAGAATTGAGAAACACTCATTTTTATTCAGTTAGTTGCCATATAACTACGACCCTATGTTTCTCCCCACCCCTTTGGGGTACAAACGAAATAAATAGCGGTACAATCCGGTACAAACCTAGTACAATCGAATAGAATTGAGAAACACTCATTTTTATTCAGTTAGTTGCCAACTTCACATAGGTCCGGAACCTACCTGCCGCAGGGACAATATCGGTTGCACGGCGTTATACGTCAGTGCAATTGCAGCTGTTCTAAAAATTGCCCCTGCTTGCCTATCCAGTATACACATTACAATTAAGGAGCAAATTAAGGTTGCAATTCCAAAATTGCCCCCGCTGTAGGTATGTGAGTAGCCCACATAACCAAATCGTATTTTTCTAGTGACATTTGATGCATTAAATTCATTAGCGATCCTATTCTTAGTTGGATCGCATTACACTAATTACTTTCTTAAACAATTTAATTACATTTCTTAAAATACTCACATTAACAGGTACTGGTGCTGTGATAGGTGTTTTGTGTCTGGAACTGTTCTGTTGTACTGTCAACACTGTCGTTGGATTGGCTGGAATTTGAAACAATTAATGTTATTTAATTTGTTGGCGACATAATTATGATTACCATTTATATAGGTATGGATTTATATTGGACCTAGAACCTTTTTTATAAATATGAAAAAAAAAATAGATTTAAAATTTATGTTGGAATATAAAACGTATTTTTTTATATAAATTACATTAAACTTAAGGACATGAATTCGCTTTCGCCTAGTTTACATCATAAATCATAATATACTGGTCCATAAGACTAAAACAACATTATCGAATGCATTGACAAAAATATTTGCTAATCTCATCTTATGTCTCAAAATGAATGGGATTAGCATTTGCGCAGTATTTTTTTGCGTATAGCTTGTACAAGCACACAATCAGACAAACTGATTCTTCTGGTTTCTATTTCCTCCCTTACATCCCAACATCCAAACGTCCCTTAACATATGTCTTCACTATCTGTAACCTATCACCTCATCCCTCTAGTGTATACCTCACCTCGTATCATATGCACGACCTGCTGGTGCGTGTGATGGTGCACCGGTATCGAGTCGACACGCAAGATGCGGTCCCCTGCGCGCAGGCCGGCGCGCCACGCGGCGCCGTGCTCTTTCACCGACTGCACGTACACTGGGTTATCACCTGACGTGCATATAGACATACATACATTATACGTGAACATATAGTTTATAAATTGGCATTAAAATAAAGACTTTAAAATGCTAAAAGGGTGCAGCGTATATTACAGAAGAGATTTCCTGCAACTAGAATATTTCCCGATCTTTTGTACAAAAACTTACTACCGATTCAGTAGTTAATACTTGAACTGGATAATCAAGATTGAGTTTAGTAAGGTACGTAAATAGTACCTTGAGCAAAATTAATTGTAAAGTAAGTTAAACAATAGATTGCAACAGTTCGTTATCAGATTTGATTATCAATCAACCAACCCATACTCGAGTGACCTCTACAAAAGTGAGTCAATGAAACTCATATACGTGTGGGTTTTTTTTTTCATATACTGCGACTAGAAACTACAAAAATACTACAAACACGGCTCATTGTCTAGAAGCACATGTAGCTAATGAATCTATCAGTTGTAATGTAATTATAATGTAGTATTGATCTGACTATTCATTGATAAGTATTCGAAATAACTTGAAAATAATTGGTTATTAAATTATTTTCGCTTAGATTCGTGCGATTCACAAATCACTGCCTGCCTATGACTGCACTATAGAAATATGTACAACAAAAACGTCCGATGTTCTGTTGCTAAGAAGGAGAAAGTACTTTCTGTACTTAAAAAACTGGACTATTAGGGCGAAATATTATGGATGGATCCATATTAAGTATTAAGTATTATAACAAGTTATTAGTCCCGTCTCCACCCGGTTCGTATTCTCTTGTTTTTCAAACATTTGTCCATTATTAAAACCTTCCCTGAGGAACACACAAAATAAATTAGCGGAATAGATCGATCCATTCTTCATGAGTTGTGCGCTTACACACATTCATTTTTATTTATATGTATAATAAACAATATTTACCTGACACCTTCATCCCATACCCGTGCTCGTCGCGCGCTACGGTGACGGTGAGCAGATCGTCGCCGGTCGGCGAGCCCGCTCCCACCGCCCCGCCCAGCATCACCTGCAAACAGACATAATACTGTTACATTTTCTGTATTATTAGGACATAGGACAAATAATGAATTGCTGAGCTGTGCTGGTTGTCTGCTATTTAACTGTGTTAGTGTTATGTTCAGAAATTGTTAAATTTTCTTTTTTTTTGTGTAAAATTTTAACAATAACTTTGTTTTTTTTTTAAATTGACAATCAACACAAAGCATAATATACCTATTACCGTTACTATCAAATAAAGTTTCCACCAAATCCCAAAAAAAAAACTTGATACATTTGAAAAGATTTCCTGCAGCCATTATCCAGAGTTCTTTGACACCATATTTAACAACAGTTTTGACAGTGACCACAAAAAACAGGTCTCGGTTCCTCCCATACATCCACCTACAGTTACAAAGGCGAACGAATTAAAGCTCCGTGTAAACAGGAAACATCCGAATACAAAACTATGATATCGCATTTCTTAAATTTACAATAATCAACTCTACGCCGTGTGTATAAGATTGTATCTTGGTTAATTATCTAGCCAGGCACATATAAGTTAAAAATAAATTGTTCTGCACATAAAATATCGACGGTTCGTGGATCTAGCGATGCGTTTCATTGAAGTCGAAATACTATTTCATTCATGTAACGCGCCGCTTTCGTGAAACGGTAAACATGTTTCGATAAAAGATAACGATAATAAGTTTACTTGTAGTAGAGATGATTCTATGCAAAAATTTGATATTTACGTGTACAAATATGAACAGGGGTGGCTAAAGGTTCATGTTTTGGTCCACTGTTATAAATTACATACATTTTTGGTGTAGATTGTGCAATGGTTCGCAGATTTAACTTCCGCTCTGTTATTTTATGTTGATTGACATAATCATCGGTTTATTAACGTTCCCACTGCACTAAAGGGAGATGTAGGTACTTCCTGTGAAGGGTTCGAACTCTGATTATGCATTATGCATTTATTATCATTAATTTAAACGACTTTTTTTTAATATAACAGTTGCTTTAAAAGCAATGAGAACATATCAAAGGACATTAGGTTAAGCTAGTAAATATTACGATGAAAATATTTTACAAATTAACATAAATTTTCTATTGGAGTGTTTTAATAAGCCACTAACGTATGTATAATCTCATATCATTGTAAAATTATATGCATTCGTTTTGCATTAAGTATGTAAGATTAGAAATGCTAATAACATTATTAAGTAACATTAGCGATAAGAACGAGCCAACAAAGTATTTTTTCTTATAAGTTTTATTATTGGAACAGAAAAAAATTGTAATGTGGAATAGCACATAGCGCTATTTCCCTGGATACAACGTGGGCGAAGCTGCGGGCTGAAGCTAGTACTATAAATAAATACTAAAATGTTCTCAGGTCATTGCTACAGCTACCTTAATATTTAAATTGAAAGGCAGATTTTAGTGACCATTCGATATTTGGTTAATTTTAACGAAATTAAAACACCGCTGACAAAGAAAACCTGTCAATAATACATAAATTTCCAGGTGTGTTAGTGACACATTTCGATGTTTTTCCGTAGAAATAGATGAGACTCTGTATACGGAAATAGACCATTTTACACCAAAAACAAAATCCTACCCTACACCTTCACCTACAACTGACGTGCGAGCACATATATAGACGCAATACCAAAAGCTATATACAAAACTATCTACATAAAAACGTCTACCATCTATAACCGACTACACCATCGTGTGCCAAACCGCCTAACTGGGATCATCACTTGTCAATAGTAATGGACAGGCGTTACTGACGTGGCGTAGGATAAGATAACTGAGGTGGTTATTACATTATCATTATTTTTATTAAAAATAATATGTACCAAAATTAATGGCAAAACAGGATTTTGATCTGATTTATCAAGTCAGAAGTAATTTGTCTAAAAATGGTAAAAATTAGTAGTTTTTGGTAGTTTTACGTACTTAAATCCTAACTTTAAAAAAATTATACCTGAGTATTTTTATAACAAATTCAAATTATCTCAAACGTTTCTGGGAAGGTAATATGACTGAAATCTGAATTAAAGCCTGTAAACTATTTCAGTCCCCCTGGCTCTGGATGTAGGCCACAGAAAAACTCCTGCATTGTTGAAAACTTCGTGTTAAAATTATCCGCCAAGTCATTATAACATAACTAATAGAACACGTCAAATGCGATGAAAAACATTTTCGAGGCAAAAATATATTAACACGTATAATTTCAACATCTCGACATATTGATAAATTATGTACCTACGACACTGAAGGAATTCGTACCTACAACATTATCAACACAAGTTCGTGACAAACCGACGGACATAATATTTTATAGCTATATTGTTCTGAATAACACTTTAGTCTAATTACGTATAATTGGTGGCACTACAATAGAACATTACCTATTTATATACTAAAAGACGAAATTCACGTTGAATATATTGTAAAATTTCGAAACTAAACGTATTATTAAATACGAAGTATTTTACGTGGTGATAAATGCATTCCTTGTAATATATATCATTAAGTAAAAATATTTCGATACGATAAATTTAAAATAAAAGAAGATAATATTATTTATTATGATATCTGTAAGTTTCCTTATGCAGTTTTCTGAAGCTCAAACGTTACTCGATGACTTTATCAAATTATTACCATTTGCATAATAAATAAAACATGTTTTAAAATTTAAATCCGTTTACAACTCTTAATTTCTAACAGCGCTGTCATCTATTATAAAACAATAATAAAAATTAAAATATCTTTACATCTTTCCGTCGTTTACCCGAGTATTATTCTAACGTGTGTGTGTGTTTATCACACATCCGGACCCGCTGTAATTTTTAACATAATATTTAACTACATTAAAATTGACGCGTCACTTTTACTCGTTAAAATATACAGGGTGTCCCAAAACTCAACGTCAAGCCAAAACGGGGCGACAGGATTGATTGTAACCATCATGAGAAAAATCTAAAAAAAAATCTATCCCATGCATTTTGAAAATTATGGGCATTTAAGAAAAACCTAAAAATTTGGTCAACCTGTAACTATTTTTCGGTTATTGTGGTTAATTTTTATTATTTTTGTTCATTTAAACTTTGGAACCGTAACCCTAAATATCATTTCTAGAATCACAGTCAAAAATAATGACACAATTGCCCCAAGTTTCCTTGAATTGAAGACTATTTGTTAAACTATGAATTTAAAATTTTCTAAATTTGTCGACTTTGACGGCCCCTCCTTTAAAAAAAATGTACTAGAGTGCCTTGGCAAGTGCCATTAAAAGTTGGCGCATTTAATCAGGATTGTAAAATAGTACAATACTTGTTAGTTTCATACTAAAAAAAATGAATGAAAAATAAAAACCTCAAGTAACCCGATTTTTGCTAACCCTTTTTATTCAGTTAAAATGTTTTTTATTCGCACAAACTCTTGGTAGGTTCTTAGTTTTACGGTAAAATGATGAGAGAGATGGATAGTGGACATGTTTGCCATGAGTGAGCGAGACAGATAGTGACGCCACTTTTACCAAAGTCAACAAAAGTAAGTAAAATTAAAAAAATAATTAAAAATCTTGACCTAGTTTACTTTAGGTTTATTGAAATAAAAGTCAGATAGGGAAATAACATTATTTATTACAACAAATGTTCAAATTGTTTGCCATCAGCCTCAATACACGCCCTACATCTTCTTAAAAAAGATCTACTTATTTGCCGGGCATATCCTCGAGTGTTGATGTCCTCAGCAGCTTGAGAAATTCGTTCTCGCAGATCGGCTACACTCTCAATGGGCTTTGAATAAATTTTTTCTTTGAGAACGCCCCAATAAAAAAAATCCAGGGGATTTAAATCTGGGGAACGGGCTGGCCACGAGATAGTGCCTGAACGTCCAATCCACCTTCCCGGATATTTCTGGTCAAGGAAATTTTTTACTTGCACTGCGTAATGCGCTGGGCAGCCATCTTGTTGATACCACATGTGGCGAAGATCTGCTAGTGGTACGTCCTCTAACAAAGTTGGTAAATTTTCTCGTAAAAAATGTAGGTAATTCGTGCCATTCAAGTTCTCAGGCAGCTCAAAAGGCCCAACAATTTTGCCGTTTAAAATTCCGGTCCACAGGTTTACTTTAAAGCGATACTGGGATCTGTCTTCTCGCATTAAATGTGGATTCTCCACATGCCACTCGTGAAAATTGTGTAAGTTTATGTAGCCATCTTTTTTAAATGTACATTCATCTGACCAGAGAATTTTTTGGATGAATTGGGGATTTTCATTATGCCTCTGTAGCATTGTTCTACAAAATGAAATCCTTTCAGGATAATCTCGAGGGAGAAGACTTTGAACTCGTTGTACGTGAAACGGATGCATTTCGGCTCTTTGTAAAACACGATGTGCTGTGCTTTTGGGTATTCCCGTTCTTTCTTCAATTCCACGAACTGAAATACTTCGGTCATCTGCGACCTCTTGCAACACTTCTTCCTCGTAAGGAATGCGAGGTCTACCTCCAGCCCGCATTTGATTCGGGAAATGGCCGCTCTCCGTGAGTGAACGGTGCACATTAACAAACACGCGGTGATCCGGATAGCGCTCTAAATTTGGATATCTTTCACGATAAAGTCTAGCGGCGGCACTTGCGTTGCATCTGCATTCCCCATAAATGAGGTGCATGTTTGCATATTCTTGTGAAGTATAGCGAGTAGGCATCGTAGATAACAAGGGTATTATGCTAATACCAAAGTCCAATTCCAAAAGAAAGAAGCCAAAGTTGCCGGTATGTAATCAACAAGTCCAATTCACAATAATCCAAGTCCAAAAAGAGAAGCCAAAGTTGTCAGTACTAAATCAACACAAGCGAATACGGAAAGGTGCGCAGTAGACGAATGAGCGAAACGTACTAACTGATGTCAAACTGGTAGCGTAGCCATTTGCTTGGTATGGCGTCTGTATCTATTTCATTCGCACTCGTTTAAACGACGCATCTTCGTCTCACTGCGTGGCGTCACTATCTGTCTCGCTCACTCATGGCAAACATGTCCACTGTCTATCTCTCTCATCATTTTGCCGTAAAATTAAGAACCTACCTAGAGTTTTTGCGAATAAAAAACATTTTAATTGAGTAAAATGGGTTAGCAAAAATCGGGTTACTTGAGGTTTTTATTTTTTTATTCATTTTTTTTTGTATGAAACTAACAAATATTGTACTATTTTACAATCCTGATTAAATGCGCCAACTTTTAATGGCACTTGCCAAGGCACTCTAGTACATTTTTTTTAAAGGAGGGGCCGTCAAAGTCGACAAATTTAGAAAATTTTAAATTCATAGTTTAACAAATAGTCTTCAATTCAAGGAAACTTGGGGCAATTGTGTCATTATTTTTTACTGTAATTCTAGAAATGTTATTTAGGGTTACGGTTCCAAGGTTTAAATGAACAAAAATAATAAAAATTAACCACAATAACCGAAAAATAGTTACAGGTTGACCAAATTTTTAGGTTTTTCTTAAATGCCCATAATTTTCAAAATGCATGGGATAGATTTTTTTTTAGATTTTTCTCATGATGGTTACAATCAATCCTGTCACCCCGTTTTGGCTTGACGTTGAGTTTTGGGACACCCTGTATATACCTGTTTCTTTCCGTTGTTAATTAATCACCCTCAACTCTCAAGTAAGCTAAAAATAACTTTAACCATATTTAGAAGTGACCTGAATAGTTATAATTATGTTGTTCATTATGTACAATGCAACTTTGTTATGCTTATCGAAGTTTATGCTATTTACATAGTACATTAATAGTTGGCTACTTTTGATGTTATTATCAATATCATCTACATTGTTATTAGGTACAAGATCTTTGAATTATTTCGTGGTTTAAAAATGTTCTCAATGATGTGAAATCGGAGATGTACAAAAAGTAGAGGAAATTGAACGTAATGAACTATAAAAACATTAAATATTACTGTATATTATTCGTTAAAGTTCAAAATGGGTAAGCGCGAGTCGGTTACGCATGATGATGGTTCCGTAGGTAAGTTGCTCTCTTTAATACTGTATAGTTTTATATCAAGTAGGCATAGTTAAATAAATTATTAATTAATACACCTTTCATAATTAATAATTTAAAATTTTAAAATGTAGGTACACCTAGCAGTTTTAGACCCAAACATTACATCTTACTTAGTATGTCTACCATTGTAAGATAACATTTTGCTTGAATACATCCATCTAACACCATACATACAGAACCCGAAGCAACAAGCATCCACCTCACGATGGATGGTGCAACATCCGACAGACGCACAAACTACAAACGTATGAATAGTTAAACATTTCGACACGCAGCGCGCTATGATTTTATAACTGCTGCGTAATTTTACTATCGCTTGCCTAATTAGCCGGTACGTGTTGTTTTTATTCAACTTTTTTATTGCAAATGTAATTTAAACACATATTTTTAAAGTACTTTTAATTGGTCCCTCATTAGAAGAAATCAATTTATTTACCAGATCTAACAATCCGTAAACCAAAGCGAAGGAAATCCTGTTTCCCTTTGCGAAATGTATATCTTTTACAAATCAATTTACGGGAAAACAAATGATGGACTGATGAATAGTTCTGCATCCTGCTGCTAGACTTTTTAATCAGTCTTTTTGATCGAACCCGAAATCTCTCACTTGTGATGCTCATAAGTCATAACTTTACCGCTGCCTTAAATTAAGTTATCATACAAATTAACGCCTTTTCCTCCTTTTATAGTTTAAAATACCCTTAAACAGTGATCACTTCTCAAGAGACATAACCTTCCATATTATGTTTTTCTCGTGTTTGTTTTGCTTAGAAATTCAAGTGCTTTCGTTTTTGTTAGACTGACGTCTTCCCGTGGCCATACCAAACATAGTGATAAATAAAACAAATAAACCCGTTAAAATTTGAATTAAAACCTTCCACACCCAAACTTCATCTATTAAGTCACACATCAACTTGGCAGCGTGTGACCATCACGCGGCCGCTCCGTCGTAACAAGATGACAAAATATACCCAAAATAAAAGCATTCCTTCATAATTAGGGCATGCACCCGGGTTTACCCGGTTCCGAAAAACCCGGGTAAACCCGGGTTTTTTGATGATGTTGAGAACCGGGTCTGAATAGTATGAAACCCGGTTCTCCCGGTTCCGAATAAAATATTAAAATATAAAGTATTATTTATATTTTTCTGCATTATTTTAACAAATTTATTCTATCTGGCAACGTCAGACTCACGTGCATCGCGAATTTTCGTGCCACGCCTCAAGCGTGGCTCTGGTTGGTTGTCTAACCTTAGATGCTAAAAGTTTCCTACGGGTGTATTACCAAAAAAAAAATTAGGCTTCGAAAATGACAAAAATTAGGCCACATACTGAAATATTTTTATTAGATTTGTCGTGAATTTGAAAAGCTGTTGATTTTACTGTTTCATATAATGATCCAGTCATGTTTTTGTTTTTGGTATCAAGCTGAAATTTATATCGAATACTCAAGTCAAGGCATAAGGTGATTGGGTATGCTTATGACCTCGCATTGTTAGGAAACCCGCGATGAAGTGAGCGAAGCCGCGAGTATCTTGATAGAAGAAGCAGAAAAGGTTGGACTAAAAATCAATGCCAACAAAACGGAATATCGCCACACGAAGCGGTATAGAGATACACGAGCTCAACGCCAAGACCTACAGGCTGGATATACGACGTACAAAGGAGTTGCTAGTTTTAGATATCTGGGTTGCACTATAACTGACTCACATTCCAGGGAGGAAGAAATTAATATCCGTATCCAAAATACCCTGAAATGTGGTGCAGCCTTGCATAAGGTGCTCGCGTCCAGGCTTCTGAGCAAAAACACCAAATTGCGTATATACAAAACGGTCATAAGACTAATACTTATGTATGGGTGTGAAGCCTGGACCCTGACCCAGAATGAAGAACGCAAGCTTTTAGTCACCGAAAGAAGGCTTCTTCGCAAGATTTTTGGTCTCACCAGACGAGAGGATGGAAGCTGGAGAGTCCGAACAAATGCCGAACTAGAAAAACTAATGGCCGAGCCAAATATACTTGGAGAAATAAAAGCACATCGGCTCCGTTGGCTCGGTAATGTAGAAAAAATGTAATGTAGAACGAATGGGTGAGGAACGAGGATTGAAGAGGGCATACTTGGGGCGACCCCTGGGCCGACCGCCGGTTGGACGACCTAAGTATCGCTGGCGCGATCGAGTAGAAGTGGACCTGCGCGTGCTACGAGCCAATAATATTTGACCGCTCAGGACCGGGGAAGATGGAGAGTTCTCGTCTCAAAGGCCAAGACCCACTTTGGGGTTTCAGCGCCAGAGGAGTAAGTAAGGAAGTACTCAAGTCTTCGGTCCCTTGATGATGTGAAAAAGTCAAACTCACAAGCCAACGCATCAAAAGATACAGCCGTAAATGCTGAAAATTTTCGCAAATTTCGACATTCGCATGGGACTCAAACCCTACAGGGTACTTCTCATGAACACAGGGCCTTTAAATTTGGTAAAAGTAACGTCTTATAACACAGATAAAGGAAAAATTGCTAGAAAAATTGTTTCTTTATTTATTTAGTAAAATAAGACACAAGCCGCGTAAAATAAAAGGCCCATCAGGTACTTTTACAGTTACTTTTGTTTAATTTCGTATTTTTTTCGAGGTATTATAAAAGAACCGGGTAACCCGGTTCTACCCGGTTCTGAGCTCGATTTGGAACCGGGTTTTAAAATCTTGGAACCGGACTCGGTTCTGCATGCCCTATTCATAATCTAAAATGATACTGGACAACTGATGGTCCATGTCACGTGTGCACAACACTCATGGATATTTGCGTATATTATCACCACATGAATGGCAGCTTGCGAGAGCCGTTTGGAATTGACATCGTTATTACATTTTTATTTTATTTTATAGCGAAAAATTTGTTAAAATTTATCGGGCACCGGATTAACTATTATATTTCATACTCATTCAAAAATTTTCAATAAACGTTTTTAAATAAGTCACTCTGTACCCACTTTTTTAAATTTTTATACCTTATCCGCTAAAGGACTGGGAATGAATTTTGTTACATCGATAAATTTTAAGCATTTAATCCTTAAAATTTGCTGATTATATTAAGTTTTAGGATGAAAGGACAAATTTCTAAACCGATATAACATATTTATCACAGATCTCCATTATCCATAACACTTTACTTTCTACCCAGTATTACGCGAATGACGTCACAACAAAGAGCCAGTAATAAATATTGAATTAATTCCGTTTAATTCCGCTATAGTGTTTCTTTTAACAGCTATCTGGTTATATAACTACTCGGAATCGCACATAATGTATGTAACAGCAACATAATAATTGTAATGATAAAGTTTTCTAGATTTCCGCTAATTAATTAATGTTTTATTTATTTTGCTGTCGTTTATTACTGCATGTTACACTATCGCATTATTTCATTTCGTTTTTGCAGTGATACTTTAGACGCTTGATAAATCCACATTTTTAGGGTTCCATACCCAAAGGGTTCCCTATTACTGAGACTTCGTTGCTTGTCTGACTGTCTCCAGGCTGTATCTCATAAACCGTAACAGCTAGAATACTGAAATTCTCACAAATGACATAATTATTTCCTTGCCGCCATAACAACAATTATCTACTAAAATTACATTACAATACACGTGATTTTCTATTCTAGATGATAGTACGGAACCCTTGTTGCACGAGCCCGACTTACTTGGCCGGTTTTATTTATAATTTAATCAGGTATAAAAGTAGGTACTTATTTAAAATATGTAACAACCAAAGAATAAAGAAATACCATTAAGCATTCCCTACTTACAAAACTTTCTACTTAATTTCCCACTCAACGGTGTGAGCTGCATACTCAATTTATCGATCGAATAACTACACTTGGTATAAAAACAATGGTGATCCTTTGTTAGTCTCAACTCGTACATTGTAACATAACATTGTATTGTTGAGTGGGGACTGTTAACTTTTGTTGCTACTAGTTATACGCTCGGATTTGCCTGCGTTCATTTTGCGTACGAACGCCACCATACATTTAAACTATCAAATTTTATTTCAGCTATACTTACGTAGTATCTAACCTGTGGCAATAGGAACCTACCAAGTGCAAATTTCAAAACAATTTAACAAGATCAGTTCCGACTAAAAAACATGCTTTCGTATTAATAGGTATAAAAAAACAAATTAAAATACATACTGCTTCGGAATTCTTAATGAATCTGACTGAATAAAACTGTATATAAACTAAAAGTCAGACAGACAGTCGCCAGCGGTTCCTACGTCGCATAGCAATACGAGAGATAACGGATATTCTGTGTAATATAGACAACTAGTTAACCCACGCAACTTTGTCCGCTTCCAAATGTATTTTTTTTTCCAAAACTATATCTACATTGCTACACCGCTCCTATCGGTCGTAGTTTGATTGTAAACTTTATCCTTCCTTGATTAATTAATTAATTTCAACATAGGATATTTTTTATCTCGGTCCAGTAGTTCCCGAGATACATGCTTACAACCAAACAAACGACAAACAAACAAGATTTTAGGCTTAAGCATAGCATAAGTTGTGAATTATGTTATGCCACTACCGTTTACCATTTCTGATCGCGAGGTATGGATACATTAGTAGGTAATACACGAACAATTGTTTAATAGGAAATTCTAATAAGTATTATTATTGTAATAATAGTTAAAAAACAAGTAGATTTGATAAGCGACTGAAACAGTTATTTGAAAAGTGTTGTGTTATCAAATATTAAACATTTTAAATTGCATGAACAAATATGTACTTCACATTCCTACATATCACGATAACTATACCTCTAAAGCAAATATTGTAATAATTTCTATGCAAAATATACGCATACATCATAACTATATGCATACGCATATTTGTACGCACCTTGAATTACCATCGTAATTATATACAACTAGCGGTCCACCCCGGCTTCGCCCGTGGTACATGTTTACGTTTTCTCTACATAAGAACCATCCTCGTACTTCAAGGAATATAATAAAAAAAGAATTATCGAAATCGGTTCAGCCGTTCTCGAGTTATGCGCTTACCGACACATTTTGCGATTCATTTTTATATATAAGATAAGATTTAAAAATAGCTTTAAAGCACAAGCCGTTCATTCATCTATCTTAGGTACCCTATAAGTCTTACCCTATGCACTTATCTTAAAAGTAAAAGATTTATATTTTATATCAACGCAACGCAACATAAGCATAATGTTCCTATTATTGAAAGCTATACAACACCTATAATTCACAACGTCGTACAATTAATCAAATACCCTCCTCATTAACCTGACACAATACATCGATTAAACGATCACTTAATTCAATCACTTCAATTAACATTTAGCTGAAATATTAATATCGTACACGTCACGAACATCCATCATTCTAATGTGCAATAATGATTAACGACAGAACCATCTATTACGATAATTAAGGCATAGGACATTGCGTGAGAACTCCACCGTATCGCAAAGATTTGAGCTTGACTCATATCATAGTATAAAGAGAGCAGCAAGTTATCTTCGAACAAAAATACATCGCGCGTTTGTGCGTACGCGGAGCGCTTGACAACGCCCCCCGTTCATGTATACCTACGCAAGCTTGACGCACGCACACAACGCCGCTCGGTTCCTTCTCAGGGACCGTTTTCGTGAGGGCCGGTGCAAATTGTTTATACAATTATTTAAAATATCAAAATCAATGTGACGATTGAGAATCCAGCGCGTCGCGACTCGCGAGTTTAGGTACCGTGCGCTCCTAAACGCCAGCAGTTGGCCTACTGCTCTCTTTATACTATGCTCATATCGTACGTGATTCCCATCTGGTTACGTCACCACAATGTTTAGACTGTGATAGTGATTGCTGACGCGCTGAAATATATTTCTAAGTGGCTTTTAGCGAGTATTTATTGTAACTTACGTTCGTGCTGGAGATATGTGGGATTTCAATAACTAGATAACGTGCATAAAGGCGATATAATTAGGAGGCATAGGAAAAAAACTTGCGATTAGATTATATTGTATTTTAATTTCAATTTGATTTGTCGCTGAAAACGAGGACATAAAACTTTTTTATTGGTTTGCCGTAACTGTTGTTATTGTTTTTAAAGGTACTGGTGTTATTATTTTATGATAAATGGTAACTTTAATCCCACCGCAATTTCATTTCAATTCGAAAAAATTCAATTCGCAAGATATTGCGCGTCAAGGCTATAGAGATTAATGAACTGCAATGAACTTCGGTAACATTCATGTATATGTAGACTTAATAATCAATATTGTTACTAAGCTAGAATTAATTAAGACAACTGAAGTTCGCTTTATTGAGGACAATAACACAAACATGTGCGCAGAGCAGGTGCAGATTAAAAATCGATGATTGCTTCTAGCAATCGCACAGATGCCGAGTTGTGACGTCACACCACCAAGAATGTAACAGTACCTACATCACCTTAATAGGCACAAATTATACACTTGGCCCGCCAGCCCAGGCGTGTATAAAACAAACTCGTATATGAGTCATCGATCCTGCAGGACCATTCGACTTGTACTCGATAAACCTGCCTGGAATCCGGAACAAAAATGCGCAAGAGCATATGAAAAAATTAATGAGAGAATGTCCTTATAAAGTGAGTTGAGATCGGCTGTATTGCTTAATGATCTTAAACACGTAACATCACATATTACACTAACATAACAGTATCATTTATTTAGTTACGTTCAAACTTTTTCAAAAGGATGAGGGTATTCCGAAAATGACATTTACAGGTTTCAGATACAGGTTGTTTCTAAGCTATTCCATACCGAAAGAAAGATTCGAAGTTTTATCAGTAGCATGTACGATAACTGGACCGACAACTTGATACAAATAAAACAATAAATACTCCGATGAGGAAAAAGGTACCACTATATTATTCAGATTACTTTTACACCATCCACGAGCGTAAAATCAGTACAACTCAACGTTTCACTAGAAATTCGCATCTATTTACGACGTTTAGTTACGCTTACAGCGTACCTACTAATCAGTTCAACATAATAGACTTGAAAATTGAAATGCATTTAGCTTTCATTGTGTAAGGACAAACCAGTCTTTATCTACACGAAGCATATAATCAAAATCAGTAAAACTATATCATCTAAGATACATGATATCAATATCATCTTGAAGGATTATGTCACCAACTTATATTACTTTAAGCTGATTGTACTTTTGTATTTATTATTGCAAAAAAATCTATGTAATTTTGCCTATAGATCGTTAAACAAGAGAAACCATAATTTTAACAATTCGATAATCTACTCAAGCTAATAAAATTGAAGTTACTCCTTGCTTTCAGGTCCTGCATAAATACAATCTTAATTTCGTCAGGTTGCTGATTAAGTAACCATAGCAGTGAATTTTATCTCAAATTAAGCATCTCTAACATGCCAAATCCATTAGAATATTTTAAAAATCTTATTCCAACGAGTGCTATCAACTTTACTAGGCAGACTCCATAGACAACAGACAGACCAACTAGTCTTCACACAAACAACCTTGCATTCAACACAACAGTTCAGCAATCACGCGACGGGTTATCGCAAAATAAAAACACCAATTAAGCACTCCGCTATCAACGTGTAGTGCGCCATAAAGCGATGACAAATAAAAACAAACATTTATCGCGATCGCCGACTGGAACGACGTCCGCCCGCCGTGACTCATCGCGGCGGAATGATATCTCATATCGGATAATTTGACAAGTGAGGTGTGAAAATATTGGATTTTGGTGCTTTTGTGTCAAGCAGGGACACGATGAGGAACATCACCTGATAGTTATCGACGGCCGTTGACCGATCGAAACGAAAGAGAGACAAAACATAAGAAATTGTTTTATTGCTATCCTTCTCCCTTCATATAATGTAGGTACATATTTTTACTACCTAGAGCAAAATTTGTCCCTAAAATGTGAAAGGACCTATTGGTATTTAAATCCCTGTATGATATTACTAGTAAAAAGGTCAGGATCTAAGTGACTTAAACATTTAAAGACCAAACCAAATCACTATCATTTTAGGAATTAAGGTAAGTTAAAACTAACTACAATTAATTTAATAAGATTCCACCCCTCTGTACCCCATGTGGGTGGTTATTCCTGTTCTACTGCAGTTATCGTGACCCAATTTGCTAGAAGCGAACACAGTGTTCCTATTATCGCAATATAACTGTCACTAAAACAATATTTGACCAGCACTTGTACGAAATGCATTATGTCGTTTATCATAAACTAGCTGTGCCTCGCGGTTTTACCCGCATTGCTCTGCTCCTATTGGTCTAAGCGTGATGATAGGTATATAGCCTATTCTCGAGAACTGGGCTGTCTAACACCGAAACAATTTTTCAAATCGGACCAGTAGTTCCTGAGATTAGCGCGTACAAACAAAAACCCTTCAGCTTTATAATATTCATGTAGATATAGATTACATAGTGGGTATGGATGGATGAACAATGACGATGTGCGATGGTCTGTTACGCAAAAACTAATGAACGGATTTGATCGGAATTTGATGGAAATCGATTAGATTTAGCTTTATCTGATAACAATATATTTTGGAATCCTATCACAATACAATACTTGGAAAAACCTCTTAGGAAACAGCAGAAGCATAATGTTTAGGTAAGAGATATAAAATCAAATCATTTATTTATTTCTCCTCACAATTCCCAATCATATAATGATATATTTCATGGAATTAATAAATTATAGAACAAATACATCCAATATTCTTCACTTTCGTTTTCTCAGATAAAATTCCGCCTAATGTAGTTTCCTTTATTGCATTCAAATTAATCAATAATCCAATTCCAAAACACCATCTACAGATGTTAATGTATAAACATCATGACAATCCAGTAAATAGCCAGAATTTGGCACATTTCAGGTAAATCTAGTTACATAGCCAATATCCCTTGTTTATTAAACCACTGGTCGGTTATTACACGATCCCGCATTAACACAAGCTCCTAAATCATAGCCGTGTGTTTGTTTACAAGCAAATCGTAAACTGGATCTAAACGGGGCGATTCGACAAATCCGATGTTTGACTTTGCTGCCTGTACACATACCTATACATATTTATATATGCAGGTACCTACAATACATGGACGATGTTTGGAAGCTATATTACGATGAAAAGTTGAAATTTTTAGCATGCAATCTGTTATACAGATCGATAAAGAACCTCTGAATTAGTAGCATATATCAGAGGCTCTGATATATGCTTTAGGATTTTGCTATTCCCGATATTATACACCGGTGGTGATTCTATTTTTCAAACTGATACCAAGGAAGGCATTATTTTGCGATCTTTTGTTCTTTAACTTAGGGTAGGTAATAAGGATTCCAATCGAAAACGTTACGTATCTACGTTTGTCCATCACATTTCTACATGTAACATTCACTATGTTAGCCGTTAGTAGATAATAAAAAAGGCTCCCTTTTATCCGGTTACCACTCAAACCACGGTCTGTAGTGACTAACATTGCACCATGCCGGATTTAAAGAACTTCTACCTTCACGTTGACGATCAGAACATTACGACACTAACAAATAGCTCGTCGTTAAATAAAGTTACACACACTGCAGTATTGCATCATTGCACACTACGGACACGACACGTAGTTCTATGTACAAGAATCACTTAATTCTATCTAATGTTAAGTAGCGGCTAATTGAACTGAACTCAACAGTTCTAAGAACTCAATAATTTTTGTTTGCAACTTAATTTGGAAGACTGGTGAATGAACTGTGTGATCACAATCGTTCTATAGTTTAATTGTTATTTGTTTATATTTAGGTAAGTCGAAAATACGTGCTGTGAAACACAATGCGAATAACTTTGTCACAAACTTTATCATTTTTAATAACTTTACCATACTTAAATCAATAAAGGACACAGAAAAATCGATTCTGTCTATTCCATTATTAAGTAATTTAAAACAAGCATTAAAAATGTATCACTATTTCATCAAAATCTCCTAATAGCACCCGGAAATTAAACAGCCTATAATTTACATAACCACACCGAGCTCTAGGGAACGTTCCACCTCATCTTATCACTCGTCAACCAAACACATAATCTCGTAACGATTGATTGATTGCACTTTCACTATTTCCCCCGCGGTAAAAATATTAATCGACGTAGCATAACAAAACTCATTTGTTACTGAAACAGCTAATAAAAATTTACCTAATCGTTGGAAATTATTTTTACGCGGATAATATAATAATGTTATGTAACTAACTTACACGCTATTTTCAAATAAAAGTAAACTAACAAAAAAATAATACAGTTTTATACTTAGTACCCTACTTAATTTGGTTGATTATATAAACAATTGCTATTCCAAAAAAAAACAATTTAATTCACTTCCGATTACATCACCTACCAACCTAATCTAATATACCTAATGTTATGCTACAACAGCTAAAAGAAACCTGCGCGAAGCGAGAGCGAACCACTTGACACGACCGATACTACCTTCTTCTATCTTTCATACCTACCCACATCCTCCCGTTATCAAGCCGTTCCAAAAAAAGTGCACCACATAACATATTGCATATCAATCGTAAATAAGATAATATCCGTAATCGAACGTGCACAGTGCACACGATTTCTTTCAACCCAAGGCCGCTGCAAACAGCTGTCGGCTACATATCCATGAATAAGACACAAATCATATAAATTGTTCAAGTGTATTGCACGTTATCGTCGCAATGCTTTGAAATGCTAATCTTTACACCATCTTCATTATAATTTATCATTTTAATGCATGTTTATAAGAAAAGTATAGGTACCTACCTACATTACAATATGGACCGTTTATATGATTGACAAAATTTTTCGCTTATTGAAAAACTTCATATATATATAGCAAATAAAAAAAATCTAATTATAAAAGAGTAGAAACATTACTAGGTACTTGTCACGTGAAGGTAAGTGAATGGCAACGCCCTAATAGCACTTAGTTATAGCTAATCTACAAAAATATGTTATTTATTTTAAAGAAATGCGAATCCTTAATTGATTTAAAATTACATTTCAATTGGAAGATGATAAGATATATCTCGATTCTTCGCCCCCTTACTGATACGAAAGACTTACGACCATTAATCAAGAAACTTTTCAGGAATTCGTTCATGATATTTCTTATTTATCTAACTTTACATTTCGCTGTATACAATATTATATATATATAGTATACTAGAGGTCCGCCCCGGCTTCGCCCGTGGTACATATTTCGTAATAAAAGGTAGCCTATGTCCTTTCTCGGGTATCAAAATATCTCCATACCAAATTTCATACAAATTGGTTGAGTAGTTTAGGCGTGATTGAGTAACAGACAGACAGACAGAGTTACTTTCGCATTTATAATATTAGTATGGATTTATAGTATACAATATTTAAATTAACAATACAACATACGTAGAACTTGTGGTATTTTTGCTAAATTCGGAAGTGATTTTCAATACTTCCCCATAACTAACGACACATTTTGACCTTATCTACCTACTGATTAATTAAAAAACCGGGAAAACCCCTCTACGCACATGATTAAAAAAGATAAGTGCTATTATTCATAGAAAAATATTAATGGACTTTTGCTGTTTTGTTGAAATGTGCCTAGTTACAGTACATTCTATTAAAAGGCATTCCTAATATTAATTTTAACAAAGAGCATAAAAGCAACCTTTAGACACAACAATCAATACTTATAATAAAACCGTCTGCCGCAGTATTTCACATAGATATAGGTATCATAGCATTGCGGATTCGTGGCATGCCTTATAGGCTTATACTAACTGGCACCACTAAAGACATTCATATTTCGATAAAGAAAATCCACAACGCATTGCAAGTCATTTTAAATGTATTCTCTGATTCTTCTATTTCAAAATTCAATGTTTAATATATTACATATTATTTAATAAATAAAAGCTCATATTAATCAACCCTCATAGGAGGCCCGTGACCCTGCAGACTGCAGTGGGAACATTTATGGTGATGATGATGAACTTTATTTAAAAGAAAATCTCGCAGTGCCACAAGAAAAGTCAAAGTTAGAAATATGTATAATATATTTTCACAACGATCACTATCTTATTGAGTTATAATAGCAATTATCATGTTTAATTATCGGTTAAATTTTAGTGAAAGTCAGTCAGATGACCGTGACGCCTTTGCCACGATAAAAAGTGAGATCTCTTCGTTCCTCGAATTAAAATAAATATAAACGCTTAGATTACAAAATAAAATACAGATGGAGCATGTCAATCATTCATCGCCCTTGTCAAAGAAAATACGAAATCAAAAACGAATACGTTCCTCCGCTAGTGCTATAGCGATTCTAGTGTCATGCAATACGTCAAAAGGGGTTTGATATTTTAGTAAAAAAATGCTGTCTTGTGATATTAAAACGCTGTAAAACTTGTTCCCGAAAACAAACAAAAAGATAAAACATCGTTTTACAGATTTTCTGTAGATTATTTGGCTTATTTAATTTTGTATACAAATAATAATTTTACAAATACGAAGGAATTCAAAACTTCAACGTATGCTGCCAGTATTTTGAAAATGAATTTGCCATTTTTAGGGGTAAAATGGTTAAAAGATATTCGGGGTAGTGCTGTTGGATTTTTCGATCGTGAATGTGATTATTTGTATAGTGCAATAAAAGTTCATGGTCATTATTAGATTATTTTAAAAAGCATTATACATTTTTTTGTTACTTTTATAAAAAGCGTCGTTTTCGCTTGCGATGATGATATTATGATGAAAATAAAATGTCCCGCATTCTCGACTAAAAACTACCGCTATTCGCATTCATATGTTTTGAAAAATAAAAACTTTTTTTAATGTAATTTATTTAATAAAAATGGAATTAAATTATTTTGTCCATGTATAACTTTAGTAGATAGGTGATAAAATAATTTTTACAATATTATAAAATAATATCAAAAACCCGATATAAATATATTAAAATAAAAATTAAAACATGACTGCTAATAATTTATGTAGCCTACGTCACTACCACCACAGCTACCTTCATAATTCAGATGATTGCAATGACACCTCATAAGTCACAACTCAAAATCGATCCAACAGTTTATACTGCAGGGCGTGTCAAAGAAATATTATAAATATACATACATACCTACACTCGAAAAACATAACCCTCTTTCTTCCGTAGTCGGGGAAAATTTTGGGAAAATTTTCAATATCTGGTAACATAACACCCACACAGAAGCACCGTGTACGTACAGTGCAACGGCGAAATGACAGCACACATAGCTTTATGGAAATGACGATAAATTATTCGGTTTAGTTCGGCAACGCTCCATCTGTCTTTTATTTTGTAATCTAAGTATAAACGTTTACTATTTTGTTTTTACTTACTAAACAAATTCTGTAGAAGAACGTTCCTTTAAAAAATATAGACTAGAAACTAGAGAGTAAATTAATGAATTGTTACATTGTATAATTATAAACGTTTAGTTATTAAATAAGTAATTAATTTAAATTAATCAGTACATTTGTAAGTGTAATCTTAATACTATTATAAAGGCGAAAGTTTGTAAGTATGGATGTATGGATGTTTGTTATTCTTTCACGTAAAAACTACTGAACCGGTAACAATGAAATTTAGCACACATATCAAGGTAACTTGGATTAACACATAGGATAGGTTTTATCCCGGAAATCCCACGGGAACGGGAACTATGCGGGTTTTCTTTTGAAAACGCGGGCGAAGCCGCGGGCGGAAATCTAGTGAATAATAATATATTACGTAACTTCTTTATATGATTCAATTCAACGTGTGTAAGTATTCCTACACAATTAATGAATACTTAAAAATATTGTTATAAATGCCATAGAATTAATATCCCTACCTTGATACCAACGAAAACAAATAATATACTTATAAGATAACTAGCGGTCCGCCCCGGCTTCGCCCGTGGTACATAATATTTACGTTTTCTCTACATAAAAACCATCCTCGTACTTCAAGGAATATAATAAAAAAAGAATGATCGAAATCGGTTCAGCCGTTCTCGAGTTATGCGCTTACCAACACATTTTGCGATTCATTTTTATATATAAGATTATTATATTAATAGTTTTAATAAAGGAGATAAATTTTAATTCCAGACCTCGAAAATCATTCGATCGAAATTACGCAGCTTTCATCATTAGGTAGATATTATAAAATATGTATTTAAATGTACCTTCAAACACAACACCTTATCATGCCTTTTCATCTTATAATTTCAGAATTTTATTCCTATATAGGTATTAGAGAAATATGCACTCTTCAAAATCAAAACTAACTAAAAACCAAAGTTCAATTGACATCAAAACAACGACCTCGGCACAAATACGAAAAGTCCAATAAAATATATAAGCGGTGACATCAGTAACACACATTCACGCGTCACAGCAAATGTCGACTCGGTTTCCTCCATAGTCTATGCAAATTATTTTGGCAATGAAGTACCTACGTTAAATCGTTAAATAAAATCGACGCATGCCAAATGTCCTCTTTGCGGACCGAATGTTACTTTTATGGATTCCATGTAGCCGAGAACAAGAGCTTTTGTATTATTTACATTCTTGACATAAAACTATTCGATGAACAATGAACGTTGTGTTGACGTTAATTAGATTGAACCCGTAGGTACACGTATAAATTAACAACAAATAATCCAGTAGTTATTGAAGCGTAAATCGTTTCAGTAAAATCTTCTTTCTTCAATTATGAAATGAATTGTTATTGATTCGTAATTTTTTATCAAAACAATTCAAGCCAACCCAAATATTTGTCTATGAAAAATCATTGTCGTTCAGCATAATATTATATTTGGCAAACGTTCGAGACGAAAAAGCTCTGTTAATGTCACCATAACTGTTAAGGTGATGAATTAATTTTTCTAACATTTACGGCCCTTTTTAAACCTTCGTAATTTTTATATTATTAAAGTTGTCGTGATGAAAATTCTTGACAAGAAAGTTCAATAGTAACACAATACGTCTACCGTTTTAGAAACATGATTCCATGATATTTTCTCGATAGAAAAAAAATACAAAGTTCTCATTGTTATTTTTTTTTAATCTCTGGCATCTTCAAAATAACAAACGTAAAGTTACGACTTTTTGGATATTAACTATAAAACATACAACCTATACGTCTACCGATTTAGAATTTTGAAATATGCGATGGTTTTGAAATAAACAAGAAATACTTGAAATTAGCGCGCGACCAGCCAATATAGCGAGAGCCGCCCTGTACCTTCCTACCCCGATCGCTGCACGAGTCATTCCCGCTACGGCCGTCACACGGGGAACTTGTGTCGCTCGCGCCATCGTAAAAAAGGGTGACAACACAATAAGACAAAATGAGACAAATGGGGACAATAAAGAAAATAAGAAGAAGAAACATAAAGGTTGGAGGAAAAAGAATGCTTACAATTGGAACAAATTAATGAAGTAAGTTGGTTTTATTTTAAATTTGATGATAATTGTATTATAGACGATGTTTGATATGTACCCCTGTTTTAAGTACATAACGAATGTGTAAGATTTTTTTCATTTATAGCATAGATAATCTTTTCAGAAATCCGGAATCCAGAAGGAAAATAAACCCACTGATTGTTCACAATGTGAACCCACTCCTTCGTAAGTACCTTTATTCAGTCAAAAATGTATGTTATCAACGCTCTACTGGTTTTATCGCATGATTCCATTTTTAGCAAAAAGCAACAAAGTGCAAAGAAATAAAAAATCATGGTGAACTTAGTGGAAGTATGGTGGCCGTAATATGGAACAGGAGCTCATTGGAGTAGTATTATATTTAAAAAAATACGAAAAAATTTCAAGAATTACATTTCTTAGTAGGTGGTAGATAAGTATGTTGTATAAAGAATTTGATGTTGATATTTATTTCATTTATACTTACTACACCTGTGCGGGAAATTGCTTAGTACTAAAACAGGTTTATATTCATATTTACATATATAGTAACTAATGTGAGTTTTCATTTCGAAAAATTTTGTGTAAGTATATTAAATTGAGTTCCTGGGTGATCTGGAAACACAATTGGGCCCGGAAGATGGCGCTGCAGTCACTCCTCCTAATCACATGAACCGATTTGGATGAATATTTGTGTGCACATTTCATTGTTGTGGGATGATTGGTTGATTCGTTTTCACATTAGCTAATATTATGTATTTTTGTTGTAAACTTAATTTAATGTTTATAATACATTATTATTGGTATAAATAAGCCAGTGTTCGTCTCACATTGCTGTACCTGCCTACCTACCCTACCAGGGCCTAACTTTGTTCTGGCTATTTTATTTTGATTATTTGTAATGAATAATTACAATTATAATAGAGTGCAAAAAATAAATACATGCGTCAATATATTTTGTGTTTTTTTTTAAAACAATTTTTTTATTTAAAAAAATATCATTCCGACCGCGGCTTTGCCCGCGTGGAATTAGGTTATATCGTGAATCCTGTTTTTTCCCACAGAAGTGTTCAGTTCGGATAAAAAGTATCCTATGTGTAAATCCAGGCAATTAGCTATATTTTATCAAAATTGGTAATGTAGTCTTGACGTGATTAAGTAACAACTAACAAAAAAATATACAAATTAACATCCAAAGTTTCGCATCAGTTTTACTGTATTAGTGATATCTTCCACTCTTGACTTTGACTGAGAAGAATTAGGGTTTATAACTTCTTTCAGAAATAGTACCTTTCATTTCTGGGCATGATGTAATATCTACGTCAGCATCAAATTCTATCTAAATCAATTCAGTAGTCCGCGTTATTGAGTACCATTTCATTTTTTCAGAGTAACAATATTTTTTGTTATTTTAAAGATTATTTATAACCTGTATTATTTTGTAATAAAGTAAACATTACGAAATAATAATAATTACCCATTAATAATGTCTAAGTAATTGTTAAAAAAAAGATTATTTGTTTATAAGCAAGAAAATAAAACCAATAAATCAACAATTAAATAAATGTATAACAATATTATAACTGTATGACGACTCCATACATGTTTGTCCCGAGTCGGCCAGCGGCAGCGCGGCGAGTTTGCAAGAATGACTTCGCGCACACCCGCGTTCGCGATAGCGAGCTTTTAGACTCCGCCCGCCAAGCAGTGGATTTTTTTTTTGTGTATCGTCTTAAGACTCATATCAGTTGAAATAAAACTCGACAAATACGCTCGCGCGACTAGTAAAAGTGCCAACGTCTGTAAATTCTAACAATAAATATAAAATACAATGACAGAATTGCTTTTCCTGCAAAAATACTGCCAGTTATAAAAATATTAAAGTACAATGTTTAGTTGGCAGAAGGAAGTCAGAACTAAAATACTAACGAATGTGAACTTTGTAACGTCAGTGCCAATAAATGAATAATTATTATTTTTAAAATAAAATAACTTTTGATCCGATATTAAAGAAACAGTTATTACTTATTAACATTATCTTACGTTCCATTTGTAAGCACTTCCACTTTTACTTCATTCTTTAAAAGCACTTAACTAGTGTTCAACTGTAGCAAATTATAGACCGTGTGTAAATTATAGGTAGAGCTACTAAAATGTCTTAGTTTGTGTTTATCATCCACTAAATTCTTATTTGTGATGTTATTTATGTTGTAATAATGCTATTTATTCTTCGAACATTAGTTCAAACGCACTACCAAAAGTGACGGACCGATGCATTTCCAAACGTAAAGTAACTAATAAAAATATTGCGTAAAGCCTTTGAAAAAATAAATAGATGTTTTATAATTTCTAAACTTTATATAATTAGAAATTAAGAATTTACTTATAAGTTGTATTATAATAGTATATTATTATCTTAACCACACACAGCCAGGCGAAGAAAATTACCCCCTATTTATGGACAAATCCGTTCTGCGTCTAATTACAAGCTAGCGTAGTCAACATTAGCGAGATCGACGATTTATCTTGCATTTAATTGCCCGCACATAACACCTCTCTGACCTATATAATAGCTTGTAAATATTAAATTGTAATTAATATATTTATATTGCGTAAAATTAAACCGTACAGCTTTATTATTGTCGTAAACATCAAAGACATCAGGAATTATTCCACGTGTCGTAATAAATGCAATAACATACTAAAATATAAATAAATCAACCACCTATAGGTGGATAATTCTGACACTGGTCAGTTTTTGATAACTATGGAAGGATGACCATATTATCCTGCCAAAATTTCCTTAAAAAATGCAATACTTAAACCCGTTGTAAAATCTAATATGTATATAAAACCAGTAGGCAGAAATTTACGATTCCAATGTACATACTTACTGTCATTATATAGCGTCCACCAGACGGCCTCGAAATAAAACTAGACTACAACGACTCTGTTCCAGCTAAAAGAGATTTATTTGGTAATCCGACTGTATCTTAGACGTATGTACGCATGATTTTAATCAGCACCCTATAGTAGCTCCTTCGACAGAGGACTATTTTCATCACAGAAGCAAAGGATAGTAGACATTCAAAATTACGTATCTCTAGGGCTGGACAGAACAATAATCTGAAGTCCAAAGTCCACTATACATATAAAAACACTTAACTAACAAAAATCAGACTACCTTTGGCTACTTTTGGGTAGGTAATTCCGAAGTCTACAAGAACAAGACGTCATGAATCGTGACCATCTTATCTAACGCATCCAATGACCCAGTTCTGCCATTACCAAACACGTCGATCCGCGCCCCGATACACCAAACGTTATTTTCACAACCACACTAAATTGCATTATGGCCTACTATTTTGTGTAACGCTTTGATTGAAGTTGCTGAGGTCGATGATGTCGGCGTATTGGAGGTCAAAGAGCGAGATGGGGAAAAGTTTCCACTATCTGAAGTGTGTGATTGGATTTTCTTATACATATATGAATCTGCTTCAAAACATACATTGAGCAAAGTGGAAGGTACGATGATATAGATTCGATGTTAGATGAGGCTATATGACGACTATAGATAGTGTAATTTAGTTGTTGAAAATAATAATTTCAATGCTTATATGGTTGATTATCACATGCAAATGAATCAATACTTCTTTGTGGCCGGATTTCTTGAATACAATAAATAATTAGCAACTGTATACCGCATTGCAAATGCAAAAATTACGCCAGCGGTTACTGCCAAAATAATTATCTTACACAATAGCATCAAATATCCACTGATAAATAAAACATTTATGTAAAAACACTTCCCTTCCAAGTTCCAACTTCCAGCAGGTGCTTGTACTATAAGGATTCTTTGGCCATTCCAAAATAAAAGGTCTGCTGGTCCGGTTTTTAGAACAATTAACGGCTGTCCCTTTCTAACATGGCAAATTAATGTGAAATAGAGTGGGACGGTTAGCCGTGCTCTGTCAATTGAAGTGACCTTAGCTGGAGCGGGGTAAGGATATGCATCGTGTGTTATAATTTTTCGCTAAGCGTTCTAATTAGGAAGCCTGTTAACGCGCATCGAGGTTAGAATATAACGTACCTGTCTGTGTTTTACGTACACATTTTAATATCTTAATTTCCCTGTTAACTACTACAGGAAAGCTTAAACACATAACTTATTTTCTTTTCAACTTCGTAGTTTTAAAGACATGCAGAATTCAATTCAATTCATGCATGCAGAAGAATGCCAATGTATTCCTTCTTCCTCACATTTCCTTAAGAGTGCAAAACTCCTGTTAAAATATTTCTAATTAATTCTTCGCATATGAAGTACTCTCCAATTCAATAAGCTTCACATTTGACAAATTCACAAAAATATCACCCATTAAAATGCCACTTTCAGGCACTGAAAGCTTCCGCGTTCGAAACCGCGCTTGACCGTGATCTTTGGGGTGAAACTATTTCAAGTCTGTTTATTATTAACAGCATATAAGTATGCGGCTCTTACGACACACCGGGGAAACGTTGAAACGTTGAATAATACGGTGGAACGCGATCGTTGGTGTTGTGAAGATGCCGCGACAGTTTGGAGCGAATTTATGGATTTTCCAAGAACCGTATTATCATCAAAACTCATAAGTAATGTAAGTATTACATATTTTATGGGCCAACTTTTCTTTGAAGTGTTAGAATCCACACAGGTTCTTTTATTTTTTTTCCAATTCAGAATATTATTCATACATGGAAACTTACGTACCTAATCTACTATAGTACGCTTCAATAAAATAAAATGTGTGCGTGTACTAGTGTACACACGTAAGAAGTGAAACTTCTTTATGACCTTATTTTTCAAAAAATAATTTACTATGTGCAACTTTACAGAAATACGTCAATCACGCGTGGTAGGGATAAAAACAAGATGGCGCGTAACGAAAAAATGTTACACTAAATTTTTTTCCAACCCCGATAAAGAAGTTTCACTTCAATAAAATGAACTAGTTACCTACATCTTTTTATTTTATTAAATCTTGTGAAGTTAACAGTCGATTTCTATAGCCCAACTACACTTAGCACCTGTAGGCTGTAACACAGCCAGGAATCAAATCGAGGACCTCCGACACCCAAGATAACCGCTATACACATACCTACTAGACTTTGCTAACAGCTGCTGCTAATTTAAAAAAAAACCAGTCATATCATGAGCGAGCTACACAAAAAATCAAGCATTGACAACCGTTACAATTTACTAGCGAAAATGATAAGAGTATACCAGAGTGCGACAAAAACTGCTAGTATCCACTATCCTACATAACTGTATATTTGCACTAAGTTGTAACCCGACAGACCGGTTTTGTGACGTAACACATACCTGCGTTTGATCGATATTACTCGAGCCGCTTCAAGTATATATATTTAAGACGATATTGATATACATATTTAATATTAAATAAATACGAATGGGGTTGAGGATGAGTTTATTTGTTTATTGATCGCGATAAATCGTTTAATCTGTATTAGACTAGATAACTTTACAATGAAACTACAATCAACAAAAATCTCAATCGATTTCACAGAAAAAAGTATGTTGATTGATCGATAAAATTGTTATAATTGGCTTATCTAGTCTCTTTATTAAATATAGATTCCTGCAATCGATAAATATCACACAGTTTATCGTTTTATTTTTATTTTTTACATTCTAGAGATTCTAAGAAAAATTTAAACACTAAAAGCTGACTAGACCATTTTTACCATAAATTAGCCTAGCCTTCGACACATGACCCGCTACCGGAAGCTGTTATAAAAATGAATAATTAAAATTTACGAAAGCGACTACATTTCATAACACTCAAGTGATTACGAATTACTGTAATTTATCTACATTTAAGGATTACACGACAGGTGAGGTATTCCAACGCACGTGCACTTAATACTGATAACCATTAATTAAATTGGCAAATACACTGATGATCTAAACATGATAATTAGCTATTTGTCGTTTCAAAATTTAATGAATTTGCATATTTTCATGCCTACGTGTATATATTTAATTATTTATTTTATTGCAGTTAGACGCTTCATATGGACCAATGAAAAGATATTATTTTTTATTATAAAGTAGCTTCAATAGCTTGTATATTTTTATAATTTCTCTGCTTCATTGTAAATATACCATCTTACACAAAAACCCACCTCTAATAAAATATAACCTTAAAATATAAAATTGGAACAGTACTTCCAGCGTCTTTATTATGCAGACAATATCAACATATTCCATCAAGACAGCACATCATACGGTATATAAATAAAACCAATGTAGACCGAGCAATTCAATGTCGTGTAACGTATGTCATAGACGGTAATATCTGCGCGGGCGCGTAAATAATCTCGACTTGGCTGCGCGCCAAGTGGTCTATTATGACGTCGCACTATCATTTTGTCATCTGTGGCTGTGGCCCGGCGTTCGCGACAAAAATTATTTTTCTAATAACGATCAATAAACTAATTTCGAATTATGTTTGATCCAATTCGGAAACAAAAAAAGAAAAAACACGTTACTTACGTGTTTTTTCTATCGTTGATTCTGGATATTATTTTTTATCGTTGATTCTGGATATTATCTATCCTTTTAAAATGGGTCAAAATCGAGACTACCGGAGTCAAATAGACACAAAAATACATGTGAATCTAATAAAAGTGAGGTAAAAATTCAAGAGTGATTCTATCAATTCTACATACTATCTAGCATCCCGCCATAAATTCGATTACAGTCATCAAAACTAAAGCACACATCAACAACTGTACGTATATCGATCTCTAATACCAGATATACCTATATCTCATACAAGGCTCATTTTAACGACTCACAAACGCAACGCACACGAGCAATGAATGGCGAGATCAATAGTTAGCAGTTAGCACAATACTAACAAACAGACTAACGGCGACGCAAATACGATGAAAGCGGATTTGTTCAGGTCGCCGTTAATGATTACGAGTTACGACTCAAATCGCAATGCATAAACAATACATGGAATATTACAAAGTTTTGTTCAACGTCTCTCGTCACTCTGGTTATTTACTCCAGAACATAATAATGATTGGAATTAAATTGACGAATTAGGTATATTTACAGATATTATAAATTGATGAAGTATACTTCACATGTAATATGTGGGTATGTACATATTACATGGACAGGAAGACCCTCTATATTTCATTATCAAGTAAAGTTTCAAACTCAAACTCAAAGTCTAACATTTATTTATTCAATTAGACTTCTTTGAGAAGCACTTTTGAAACGTCAATATATATTTTTAACATTTAGGTACCACCGATTCGGAAAGCAGTATCAGTTGACAATTAATAGTATCGGCGGACCATATTGGATTTTACACGACAATATGAAACTACTTTTGCAAAGATGAGAAAACTTTTTCATTGGAGTGGGTTAGTATTCCTGTTCACCCTTATTCTATTTTTTATTATTTATGTATCCACATAGACGCTCTGTAACTAGTCTTTTAGTATTCCTGTTCACCCTTATTCTATTTTTTATTATTTATGTTTCCACATAGACGCTCGGTAACTAGTCTTTTTATAGTTGGATAAAAGTCCTGAAATCTACCATTAACCAAAACAATTGACCATACATTCTTTAGATTATGCATTAGTGCCTATTCGTCCAGAATAATTTCCAAAATGAACAGTAATTCTCAAAGCTACTCATATATGTGTAACGTTATTAATAAAAATAGCAGTATTACCTAGCTTAGCTACCTATTTCACACCACAGTTGCATAGAGGTCACAGGGGATCGGTTTGCAGGTCAGAAGACGGCACAACACCTATTGTACTTACGTACGAGTGACTTCAATCAATATCGCCGCTTGTGGTTTTGCACTTATAATTTTCTATGTAAATAATCACATTGGTAGATAGAGACGTGGTTTGAAAACTAATTTATAGATGATGTTATACGTATTTCACTATTTAAGCAGTCTTAGTTTTTAACAAAAATTTATTTTATCATAGTTCATTTAAATGAAACTGCAAGCTTTGCTGTTAGATCGTTAAAAATGTTATAATAAGGTAATATAGGTTTGATGTCAAATTGACGAATTTTCTTCGAAAAAAGTCACAAGCGCATCAAATTATATCTCTTCCTTCATGAAACACTTACCATGTGAAATGAATATAACGTCAGTAATTTTGGTTAAAAGGTGCTAATGAAACTTTATTACAAGTACTATAAACTTAATAGTTGTTATGCATACCAGAAAGGTCTTTATTATTATTGCATACGCCTGGAATGCGCTGCCAATTATAGTTTATACCTTAACAATTACAGTTTGCAAATATATGGCATAATAACTAAATTTATATGTTACACATACTTTTTCTATATTCAATTGACAATTATATTTATGAAATATGATGCATGGTCAGAATCGGACATGGTATGTTGTACATATTTTATGTTTCAATACCTTCATGTTAAAAACAAACTATATGATACATGATTGTGCATTTTTTTCCAATGACAATTTCCTGATACATAATTTCTCTCACAATCAGTATGACTAACCGTTTTGGTTTATTGTTACGGACTATGTTATATTGAGTCTACATTTCATGTCTATGTTCATTATTTGTTAAAGTTATAGTTGTTAGAAAATACAATACTTATTTTTAAGCCAATTGATTGAAGGAACCCTTTTTTTCTGGCATACAGACACCATAAAAGCAGTCAATGCTATCTTTAGAGTCTGCGCTAATCTAATATGTAATTGTGATTGTACTGTTTAAATAAGTGAAATGTTATTTTTTTTATTGATTCACTTAATTTTATATAATAATAATAATAATAAAGCCTTTATTTCCGAAAAAGTTGACATATATAAACATACAATTTAGAGATTACTTAACACTTAAAAACAAATTTCACTATAAAATATCTCTAATTTCGGTATGCCTTACGGCAAAGGCCTCCTCCAACTCTTTCCATTGTACCCTGTCTGCTGCCACCCTTGTCCAAAAGGGCCCTGCGGTCGTTTTTAATTCGTCCTCCCATCTCCTAGCTTTGCGACCCCGGCTCCTTACTCCATCCCTAGGGTACCAGACAGTAACCTGTTTGCTCCATTTTTCTTTTTTGCAGCGGAGCATATGTCCAGTCCATCTCCATTTTAGTTGGTCGATGTTTTTAAGGATGTCTGTTAATTTTGTTTTATGTCTGATGTCTGTACTCCTAACTTTGTCTTTTAGTTTCAGACCCAGCATGCTCCTTTCCATACCTCTTTGACAACTTGCTAGTTTATCCCTATGGCGTTTAGTTAGAGCCCAGGTTTCGCAGCCGTATGTTATACAGGGTAGGATGCAGGTATCAAACGTTTTCTTCTTGATCTTAATTCCCAGAGTCTTGCTTTTCATGATTTCTTTCATGGCCCAGTATTTCTTCCATCCTGTTGCAATTCTTTTATCTATTTCTTTGGACATTTGATCATTAGGTGATATAATCTGGCCGAGATACACATATTCCTCTACATATTCAAGTTTTTGTCCATTGATGGTTATGTCTATGGGTGATGAATTCGTCATTACTTTAGTTTTACTAGAGTTCATTTCTAGACCCACTTCCCTGCTTCTGTCTGCTAAAGTTTGTATCATGGATTCCAGTAGTAGCGGGTCTTCTTCTAATAACACCAAGTCATCAGCAAATCTGAGATTATTCAATCTTGATCCATTTATGTTAAGTCCCACATGCTCCCATTCTAGTTTCCTGAACATTTGTTCTAGCACTGCTGTAAACAGCTTTGGTGAGAGTGGATCACCCTGTCTGACACCCCTTTCAATTGGAAAAACATCTCCCATTGATTCCAGTCGGACACTAGCTTTACTTTCCTTATATATGTTTTTGATAATGTCTATGTATAAATTTGGAATTCCCTCCCCTTTCACTTAATTTTAACAATGTATTTATTACCTATGCAAATAACTTATCTAACATGTATATTGTATACCCTGCCAGACAAGACAATTTTATTTTTCTTTATCACACTATTAAAACTTCAATAAAAAACACTCAATTATTCAAACATAACACTGTCTAAGATAACAGGCAGTTAGAAATAATCGTCAAATTAATTTCATCTCATTAGTTCACTACGCTTCACGCACACATGGTCACACGGTGCGCGCGTGTGTGTATGCAGGGCGCTGGGCGACGCTATGGCGGTTTCTGTTCCAATGATTATCTGGGGCTTTGGATGGATATTTTCTCTTGTGTTATTAATTAAATCATCTAAATGTCCATCGCCATATAAGTACATGTTATATTATGGATATGAAATTAAATCTCTTCTCTATTTTACTCCACTGCACAAAGTATATTTTATTTAGTGTTTAAGTAATGAGGGTTTCTTTATTTTATCGCATCTTAAATTCTAGTAAATTTTGGATAAATATTGTCCATTGAGCTATCTATAAATTACGCTACTCTTATTTTATCTAATTTAATTCTTTAATGTACTACCATTCATTAAAACCTTTAAAATCATAATATAACCCAGACCCCAGTAAGTCTTTTATGTAAAATTTTATTATATTAATATCTAAGTAATGTATGTGCAAAACTTTTACTTTTCATCTATCTTCAATCTAAATGGCTCTAAATATAGTCTCATTTTAATATTATACATTTATACTGATTAAATGTTTGAAATTTCTTAGTTAAATTATTTTTTTAGCAGTCAGTCAGTCTCTGTGTGATGAAATAATAATACTGATGACAAGATTGGCACTGTATTATCTTATCACTAAATTGACAACAACAGATACTATTTTATAAAAAGTGCATGCACAAGTGTTTTCTTTCTCACAATAACCAGATGATATATTGCAGCTTGCTTTCTTTAAAAAGAGAAACATTTAACAAGTTGGCTTTTTCTTTTGAAGATCTTTTATTTAACTTGCAATGTAAGTATGTTCGGCTGAATCCTTGTAACTCAATTTTGAACCAAATCTTAAACCTTTTGAGATGTAATTTTTTTGGATCTAGGTTCAAAACCTGGATTTCTATTTTATAATACTCATATCATACTTAATATGATCAAGCCAAGCAGTTTTATCGAAAAACAAAAGTAGTACATGTCAAGATTATGTGAACAGAAATGGAATATAGATCAAATCATTATGAGGCAAGTTATATTTTCAAACACCCTTGTCCGCTCACACATTATTATCTACGCCTAGGTGAATATAGACCATGAATATCATATAAAATAATGTCCAACTCTTGAAATAAACACAAGCAAGACAATATAAGTCATGCAATTGTAAATACAATACAAGGCCACCTCTCGTCACCTGTTACCAAACATACATAAACATTGCTTATGTAATAAATTGAGATATATTATAAATTTTAATATGTTTTCTATTTAGCTTTATTTTGACACTATATGAGTGGCTTATGTTTTCACTATGCTTATTCCTTCATCTAGATTCTAGAATAATATGCCATTTAGAAATTACAGACTTTTTAAGGGAATTCTCCCCACACTCACTGTAAAGTGTTCGAAACGTCAGGAAAATAATATTATGAATAAATCGCATTTAAAATCCGTTAAAAAATCTTTAATTTCTAAATCACTACATAGTATAAAACAAAGTCGCTTTCCCTGTCCCTATGTCCCTATGTCCCTTTGTACGCTTAAATCTTTGAAACTACGCAACGGATTTTGATGCGGTTTTTTTTAATAGATAGAGTGATTCAAGAGGAAGGTTTATATGTATAATAACATCCATTAAATAGTAGAGAAGTACTGTTATTTTTGAGTTTTCTGATGTGATGTCGTAAAAAATTACATTTTTTCCGCTTAAATTGCAAACGCAGGCTGAACCCTACGAGTTTTATCAAAATAATGTACTAAGTATTATACACATTGAAAAGGTCTATAGAAAAGTTCGCGATGGTATATGTCTATCTCTTATGGATAACCCACAATAACTTTTTTTTGTCATTTACTTTTTACGACAAATATTGGCTAATTTTCGATGCGATTTTAACCAATACAGCATTAATCCTTAACCAATTAAATACCTTGAATACATTGTTTATTTAATATATATCTATATGGCCCTTTACACCGTATGATTTAAGTGAATATTTTCGAAGATATAACAGATTTAAAAATTGCGGGACGTAGCATTTGCGGCGGTACCGGCCGGCCGCCCGGCTATCTATTTTATACCCGTGCGAAGCCGGAGCGGGCCGCTATGTTTTTACTTTTTATATACAACGTTCACAGTTTTTCTGTAGTGTATTTAGTATCAGCATTGCACCCGTGCGAAGCCGGGGCGGGTCGCTAGTGTATAATACTTGCGTAAAATCAAACACTACAAAATACTAATATGCCATCTGATATAATTTCATGTAAAACTAATATAGATTAAATTAAAGGTGCTATAAACTTTTGTAGCATCAATAGCAGTGGTAAAATTAAAAATTAATACTGACGAGATTTCTATGTTATTTTTCAAGTCAAGCTAGGTGATTCAAAGTATTTTTCTTGCACCAACATTGAAACGAGAGATCAAACTGCTGCAGAATAAGCTGGGTTATATATTTGAAGGAAAAATTATTCCTCGCTATTACAATTAATAGAGTAATTGTCCATTTTTTCCTTTGTGCTTCAGAAAATATTAAAGAATGTAAAGATACTTGGAACATACTCAGAAATTCTTTTACATACAACTTGCTTATTGATACATTGATAATTGATCAAATAAATTCAGTGCAAATGATCTAGTATAAACCTCTTCACTAGGATGCAACATATCTCATTGAAATACATTGGTCCTTTCTTCACTTCTTTGTCAATCAAACAGCGATGACCTAATCTACTTCCAACCTTCGATAAGCGTCGTAAATTTAAATAAATTGGATGGTAAAATAGACTTTTGTCCCTCATGTCGCGCCTTTCGTCCCGTTACGTTCCTTACGTGCTAGTAAATAACAAATCGAAAAAATGATGTCAGAAACGCTGATACAAGGCGAACAACCTACGCGACTTATGTCATAGATATACTCGGGTTAGCTTATGAGCTGCATTCGACCTCCGACCTTCTTTATGAACCAAAAATTTCGTAATAGGTCATATCCAAAACAATAATAAGCGACACACTTTCTAGCTTCACTGAGGGGAGTGACACAACTCCTCGCAAGACTCGCCTCTCTCACTCGCGCTCGCGAACAAAACACCAAAATGTGAAACAACTGTCAAAACTTTTGAGTTTTGATTTATTGTTGCACGCGACAAGAAAGCAAACCTCTGCATTTAAACTTTTCAAAAGTTACAAATAAATGAAAGTAGTGTTACTAACCGTATCCAAGTAAACATAAATCCAAAAACGAAAGCAATACGATGTTCTCCGTGAAAACAAGGCACAAAACACACAAAACTTTATCTCCTTAGGGTGGTTAGCACAATGTTATCACTTCAATTCACAAAACATACACTTACAAACACACAAGGGACGATACAGCACTTGCACTAAGTTTTTTATTTACAATTATAAATGTTTTTAATACACATAATGCAAGGGACGTCTATCGCACTCCAACGAGTTTCAGCCATTTTGATTAGGGATGGCGATCTGAGATCGATTAATCGAAGAATCGATTTTTCGAGCAGAAAATATCGATTTTTTAAATCGATATGAAGTACTGTGTCGATTCACTGAATCGATATATCACCCTTGAAAATCGACATTCGATTTTTTCTGTTTTGGTATAAAGTATAAACCATACTTTTGTCGTTTAGTGAATACTGTTATTAGCATAATATAAGTATTTTCATGATTGATAATTGATTTTCATCAGATTTTCATGTAGTGTTTGTTGCGAAATAATAACTAATTGAGAGTAGGTATTAAGTAAATAAGTAAAGCGCTTCTTATTGCACGCCTCATAAGCGAAGCGTTGAGGTGGGTACTACTGTCACTTCGCGCAAAACATCTGATTTTTCAAACTTAAAATGTCTTTATTTATTACATTGCACTTGTAAGATAATACATACACACACATATTAAGAAAAAACACTATTTTTAACGTTCATGATATTTTTGATGTCATTTTTGTTATTTAAACTAGTTAAAAAACAGTTTAAAAAAGTTCTGTCTTGGACGTCCGTGTGTCTGTATGTGCGGATCCTTTTTCTTGTTAACACGATAGCGACCGAAATACTTTACTAATCGAGTCTTTTTTTTTTCTCTTACGCTTGAGTATGCTCAGGAATAGAACCCTTTCATTTTTCAGGGTCTGATTCGATGTGGTTTAATTGTTATTAAATAAACAAAAATAATAATTAATAAATATTTATTTAAAAAAAATTATAAGGCGTGCACTTTTGGATTTTCCAAATTATTTTTCACTTTGACGCTATTATTTTCAGTTTGTTCTGTTATTGTTTGATATCCTTATAGTTTGATACGGTAATAAAAATAATTGTTATTTTTGAATTCCCTGGTTTTATTGATAAGATATCGTTAATTGCAATATTAATCTAGTTTTTAGTAAAATTGATACAAATTTACATTGTAAATGCAAACTTGAAAAAAAGATCGATTTTTTAAGAATCGATTTTGTAGGCCTCGATTTTTTCGTGAATCGATTCATTAGACTACGATTCGAATCGATTTAAAAATCGATCTTTTTCGTAAAGAATCGCCATCCCTAATTTTGATTGCTGTCGTTGAAAACTTGAAAGAAAGAGACAAATATATTAATAAATAAAGTTAAGCAACGTATACACCGTCTGAGTTTGCAAATCTAAAGCAAGGAGTACACATTTTACATGTGAAACGTAAATTTCCTAAACAATGTGGCTAAAATTTAATTAGGTATTTTTTTAACATGCAATATTCCTATTAAATAGGAATAGAAACGTAGAGTGAGAATGAACCATAGAGGAGGCACTAAAATGACAAGGAATGCGTGAGAGAAATACACTTATGACTATAAAGCTAAGTGCAAGAGAGACAGAAACATTGTTTTTTGTTTCTCTCATGTTATGCGATTTCTTTTGTTGGGGACAAAGGCAGTTTGTCCCAAACAAGCGGCTACAGTCCATTGTTTTGCTAGTTTTCTGTTTTTTCTCGCTGTTAAGTGACTTCAAAGTTTAATAAACGTTGACAGTGATCTGTTTTAATCCGACTTTAAGTGAAAATATGGTGCGTTGTAGTGTGATTGGTTGTAAAAATCGGCCGGAACGAAGATTACCAAATATTACCTTTCACACGTAAGTAAACTTATTTGAAGTATATTGTTTTATAGAACTGGATATAGTTGATACATTTTCATTAACTCTAATGTGAAATTATCTACAAATATATAATATTTTCATCGAAATAGACGTAAACATTTTTTTGTGTTATCCGACTAAATTACGAAGTGTTCTTGTTGTTCAGGACGCCATTTGTTTTTACGTAGTTTCAAATTTATGGTATAATCATGTGATTAACATTAGGGATACCAGTACAGGGTAAAATTTTCCCCAAAATCGTGAAATGTTTTTTTAATATTAAATGTTAATGTTTGTGTAAAGTTTGTTACACGGTTCGGTTTTCCGGTTCAGCTTTCCTCATTTGCATTGGTTTAAGTATTTTTTTTTTCAATGTCGGTTTTTTTGTATATTCCAGGTTACGATGCACATCATAACGCTGAAGACTGCGAAGCTGGCCCTTCCACACGAGCTGCAGCTGCCACTGAAGGCAGCGAGGACCCTGCCCCGTCAGGAGAGGCGGTGTTGGAGTAAAATCCGGAAGGCCACCCCCCGCGCCTTCCTCACCGAGGTGCGGCGCGCCTTTATAAGAACGAACGAGCGGCGGAGTCGTCCATTTTCGTCTGCTACTCGCGCGCACATTATCGCGGACCCTTTGCCCATTTATTTCTACCGTCATTTTGCTGTTCATTTTCAAATAAATGTATTTCGTTTAATTTGCTTTTAATTTGAACTATTTCCAGTACGTTTTTATTAGACTACATTTACGGCTGTATCTTCTAATTGCGTTGACATAGAAATTTGATTTTATTACTGCTTAAAGGTATAATAGACCTAAGTTTTTGATGTGAATATCAATTATTGAATACCTACATTACATTTGCGTTCATGAGTAAAGGGGTTATAAGATTAATTTTTTTTTTTATATAATGTAATA
Source organism: Colias eurytheme (assembly GCF_061535395.1). Classification (NCBI taxonomy): domain Eukaryota; kingdom Metazoa; phylum Arthropoda; class Insecta; order Lepidoptera; family Pieridae; genus Colias; species Colias eurytheme. The sequence goes on from NC_143006.1 coordinate 446,686, forward strand.
AAAAATTCATGTTTTTCGTAATTATTCCCGTATCTGTTTTATAAGATATTATTCTGTCTTCTGATTCAAATTCAATTTGAATCTGAATCAGAAGAAATAGCAATTAAAACCGCATATTCTGAAACTAGCAACTACTTGCAAGGGAATCACAACCTACAAGGTACTCCCCACGTCCTATAGCACAGACAAAGAAAAAATTGCTACAAGCAACATTTAAAGATACAACATAATAAAACAATTAGGTTTGTTCGAAGCCCTCGGTGCGCGAGTCCGACTCGCACTTGACCTTTTTTGTCCTAATTTTACTGTATTTTCTATTATTATTTACCATTGATTGAAATGATATCTAAACTTTAGCCTTGTTTTTTTATAAAAAATATATGAACTGGGATATTTCGATATTTGTGGTTAATTGCGAGAAGTGTAAAAGCAAAAGTTGTAATAAATATTTTAAATACCTACAACTTTACCATTAAACTTTATTCCGCAGTTATAGTTTTTTTAATCCCGATCTCAGATCGATCGTAAATAACTTTTCCTCTAATTTTTGTTACCTATATTCTCTTCCGTTTGAAATTGATTTCATTGTTCTATAATATTACTTTTATGTTTCAAAAGTTAATAAAAAATCATGTTGAACAATATTACTTTGTTAATTTCAAAAGTTAATATTAAATTAGTGGTCCACTTAGGTCGTGCACATGGCCCAGGGGGGGGCATGGCCCATGACCCCCCCCCCCTGGATCCGCGCTTGTACCGGCCGGCCGCCCGGCTATATATTTTATACCCGTGCGAAGCCGGAGCGGGCCGCTATGTTTTTATATACAACGTTCACAGTTTTTCTGTAGTGTATTTACTATTTAGTATCAGCATTGCACCCGTGCGAAGCCGGGGCGGGTCGCTAGTTAAGTTAATAAATAACAAAATCTTTTCAAATCTGTCTTTTTCTTCATAAACCTATCTTACAAAAAAATACCCAAACATTTATAGATATTTTGCCAGTTTTTCGGATAAAAAGTTTTTGTAATAGTTGGCAACATTGACGTAAGGATTCGCCATCTCGTTCGGGTATACGCCGATGTCGTCTCTAGTACATTCTCCCTCTACGAATAGAAAACATATAAATTAAAATGTTTCTGTTCCAAAAATATAACGACCCACAGTCCCATGGGATTCAAAATGACGCAAAAAGTCACTTTCAATCAAAATGAAAAGTGCATCCAAAAATTTATCCAAGTTATTTTACAGTTGAAATGTGTTCAAAATACATTTATTTGATTATATTTGTTATTATAACGGTAAGTTTTTCAATCGATGGAATAATGTTATACTGTGGTTCATATTGCGAACAATATTATGATAAAATATTGTCATTTTATTTTATTTTAGATAAACAACGACACTAGCAATGGTGATTTTGTTTCACAAAACACACTATTCAATATGACTAAAGGTATTCTATAATTTATATTTATATTGCAGATAATCTATAATAAGTTACCTATATTTTCTTTACTAGGTTTTTAAACCCCGGTGATTTTCGGGATAAAATCTATCCAATGTGTTAATCCAAGTTACCCTTTATATGTGTGCCAAATTTCATGAACATCGGTCCAGCAGTTTTTGCGTGAAGTAGGCTATCTTCAAATAAACAAACACTCAAACTTTCGAATTTATTATATATTTCTTTTTTCTATATCCATTACTTATCAGTTAATTTACGCCACTTATTACGCAACAATATTAACTTCACCTTAATTAATAATAACTTAGTTAAATATATTATTTGTTCCAGAATATCCAATAGACATATTTCAAGCTGTAAATGATGCTGGACATGTTTTTAGCAACGTTATCGGAAAAATGATAGCGAATAAACGTCTAGTAGGATTAGATTTTTAAAGAAATTACTGTACATTTTAACAGTATGAATTAAAAAGTTATACGCAAATAGGTATAATTATGAATTTAATTTTGTCACATAGGTACATATTATATTGAAAAGATTAAAAAAAAAAAAAAAAACGTTTTCTTTAGTTTATTTTTTGATGGATCATATGGTGGGTATGGCGATTTTTTTTATATTAAGTAACAAACATAACAAACAATAAGGATATTTTCATGTGTAACATTGAATGAATTTCTGCTTCTAAAAAGGGATAATATGATAAAGGAGCATAATAGTATAAATTATTTGGACACAACGCACAGATATAAAAATATTACACAACGGTTACACCTGTGATTGGACCTGTATTAATTATTATATATGGTACTACTCTTTGGGTTGGACCACAGGTTGGACACCAATATAATATACAGAGTGTCCCAAAAAGTAGTGATATACTGAAGCTGGGAGATAGAGAACCTAGAGGGCTATCCGAATCACTCCCATGTATGTTATTCGATTTTTCGTAATTTCGGGGTTATGACGTTTTTTTTTCAATTATTCAACTATCGCCGGGTATGATGAGATTTTTATTTATGGTGACGTGAATTATTGCGCTAGATGCTTGATTATTTTTTTTGTGTGCTAAGCTGATAGATAGGCCAATTCAGGATGATAACATTAACTATCGTTAGAGCTTTGAATCTAATAAAAAAAAAGAATTAAATGCCAAGAAATATAAAATTACCCAGTATATTCACAACTTCAAGGGCCCGTAAAAAAATAAATTCACATAAAAAAATTACCGTTTGGCTTTACTTGCTCTATCTATCAGGTAGCTACCTGAAAATTTCATTTTATTATTCATAAGGCTTCAATCGAAAAAAATTTATAATGACCCTCCTGTTGCTCAATGCAAGTGCGACATCGCCAGAAAAAGTTGTCTTTTAAATGTCTGAATGTGCTTCTATTATTTTAAATGGTTTCTTCTGGTTCTCTCAATTTCCTGGTTAATTCGTCCAAATTGTGGCATTCAGTTTATCACTACTTTTTGGGACACCCTGTTTTTGGTATTTACATAAATCTTGAATGACATAAGAATTTTTATATTTTTAATCTGTCCGTGATAGAATCATGGAGATCATGGGTAGAAAATCTGACATTTTGAAAATTTCTTGACGATTTCCTATTTTTGACATATAGGTTAAAACTTACAAATTGGAAAAAATAAATTAATTGCTTAATAATAAATTTTATTCATCAAATTAAAATATTTTAATTATTAAGTTAAGACATAACATCTTGATCTTTATTCATATACTATTGTTTTGATATGTTAATACCAGATGCCGCCAATTCTTAATGGCGCTGCCATCTTAAAACTTTCATTCGTCTAAAACTCTAAAATTGTTGAACGAAATTTTGTGGAAGCGCGCGCAAATTTTGATTAATTTATTTTCACAATATGCCTTACTTTTCAAGTGTAAATATTAGTGTAATTGTGTCTAACATATTAAATGAGAATAGATTTAGTCATTGTAGGTTATGTCTGAGGGGAATAGAAGAAAATTACGTTCGACTAAGCGACCCTATTTCTGTAAATCCTAATGGTGGTGATTTCCAACCACTTTACAAGCTTCTCAGTAAACAATTGGGTAAAGAGGTGAGTTATAAATATTTTCTCGTAATAGTTACCTTATTTTTACACATATCATTTTTTTGTCAAATTGCAAATAATATAATGAAACTGATCACATATTTACATTCATACTCGTTACAGTTTTCTGAGGAGATTGCTGGAATAGATGCTCTATGTATTGATTGTGTGGAAAGTGTACAGTCAATGATGCACTTTATTCATAGATGTCAACAGACCACAGAAATTTTAAGCAAAGTATTTGAAAATATTTCTAAGGCTTTTAAGAAGGACACTCATGCTTGTGCTGGAGATAAAAATATCTTTATTAATGTAGAGGAAACCGAAGTAGACTTGTTATTCATGAGTAAGCCAATACGTAAGAAGAAATTTACAAATAAAAACAAACATTTTGAATGTCTGGAATGTCTTAAATTATTTGAAACATTTGATTCGCTCAACCAGCATAATATATCATTCCATGGTTCGGTAACATGTGGTAAATGTAACAAAACATTTGCAACAAACATAGACTTGAGTTTGCACGATAGTCGTGAGCACCGTTACAAATGTCCAGAATGCTCACACTATCAGGGCACAAAGGAAGGTCTCAAAAAGCACGAGGAAGAGTATCACAAATGTCATGTGTGCACAGATTGTGGGAAGTCTTGTAAAGGCTTGGAGAGGCTCCGCGCTCATGAAGAAAGGCACAGAATAAAGCACTCCTGTCCCAAATGTGGAAAGTCGTACACAACAAAGGATTTCTATGATCGTCATGTTAAATTATGTCTTAACAATTTATTGGAGCCGCATCCAAGTAGGAGTTCTATGGACAAAACATACATATGTGAAAAGTGTGATAAGGCATACAGTACTCAGGGGGGTTTACGCGTACACAACAGATTTGCTCATGGCAATGCTAAGCCACATGAATGTCCTGAATGTGGCAAGAAATTCACAGCACCAAGCTATTTAAGGGTTCATATGATTAAACATACTGGTGAAAAGAATTTTAAATGCAATATTTGCAATAACAGATTTGTTTCAAAGGAGGCGCTGTTGTATCATACAAGGCGTCATACAGGGGAAAAGCCCTACAGCTGCAAGCTTTGCAGTGAGAGGTTTGTCAATGCATCGGCTCGTGCTGAACACATCAAGTTCAAACATGTTGGACCAACGCTAATGTGTGAAATATGCTCAAGGAAATTTGTGACCAGTCACTTTCTCAAACAGCATATAAGTAGACACCATGATCCATCGAGCAAGCTGTACTATGGCAGGAGCATTATACCACCAAATTTACCATTGGAACAGAACATGCGAAAATTTGTTGTAAAACCTGAAGACTGAATATGGAATTTAAATATTTTAAGTCCTGCCTTAATACTTAGTAATATTTGTTGGTAATGATTAACTTTAAAGCTGTTTAATTGTAAATAATATACATGTATAATGATATAATGAAATAAAACTACACTGATATTTTGATTTCTTTACTGAATATCATTTGTTGGAAATAAAACTATACTGATATTTTTTGCACTAGATATAATTTACTGTATAAATTCCAATATTATGTTTCAATGATAAAATAACATATTTTCTAATGTAGACCAGTTGCAGTAGTTAAAAGAGGGATTGCATAACACACAGGAATGTACACTAATAAGAACTATATTATTAATAGTAGATACAAATGCATAATATTACTCTTCATCATTAGCAACATAAAGCTTGCTATGTGGATTTGAATGTCTCTGAACATGTTTGCGTAACTGAAATCCTGTGAAAAACTTTGTATTGCATATATGGCATTCTTCAGTGGGCCCAAAGTGTTTTCTTTTCTTATGTGCCATTCTTCTTGAAGCTGACAGGAAGCTCTGACCGCATAGATCACAAGGGTAAGGTGTTTCTCCAGTGTGCAATCTTGTGTGGTATACTAACGCTGGTTTTGACACGAATTTACCTCCGCAAGTGTGGCATTGGAAATTCTTTTCTTTAGTATGCTTTAATGCGTGACTTTTAAGCTTACTCAACGCATCAAATTTCTTGTTACACCATTCACAAGTCAGCACCTCACCAAAGTCGTGATCAGTTGCTATGTGAGTCCTGAGTGTACTCTTATGTGAATAAACCTTGTTACATATATCACATATAAATTGTAGCTGATTATCTTTGTTACAAGTTTTTATATGTCGCTTATATGTTTGTCTATTTCTGAATTTCTTTTGACACATCTCACATTCCAGGAGGCTATGGTTATTCAAATGGGTCCTCAGTTCTTTTCTTGATTTGAATTTAAAAAGGCATATATTACATGAAACTTCAACATGATAGAATCGCAAATGTAATTTTAGTTGTCTTTGTGTGCTGAATTTCTCAGTGCAATAGCTGCATTTTAACAATTTTGGATTATGAATCCGTTCCTTGTGTTCCTTCAATAGAAAGGCATTTGAAAACTTCTTTGGACATTGTGTACAAGGATGGGATAACCTGTTATGTTCCTTCATATGTTTCATCAGTAGTATTAGGTTGCTAAAAGTTTCATTACAGAATGAACAAGCCACATTTAATGTTGTTTCTTTTTTCTTTAATGATCTATGCCTATTTACGATACCCCTGAATTTGATTAATGCCTCTCTCTTTGTCTTCTTTACACATTGTGAGCGACTTTGAAACAGAATATTTTCTGATTTGTTTATGACTAGAAATATACTTTGAACATCCTGCTTTTGGTTACTAGATGTATCTAGATTATCATTGACAATATTTAGAATTTCGCTCCATCTTTCTGTTGAGTATTGGTAAAGTTTAAAAAATACATAACTCTTAACAGTTGTTATTGCACAGTTTTCACATAGCATCTGAGGTAGCAAAGTTTCTGACGACACCTTTAACAAATAATTAAGAATTATTAACTAGATGTTCACTGTTTTTTTTTAAGTATATAATTTGTATACGTAGTATATAATTATTAGTCTGTGTTTATAATTTTAAATAATTACATTAAGCAAAGACTATGAAGTAATAACTTCAATTAAAGTTAAAATTAGGTTTTCATCCAATAATATACTTACTCCTAAATCTGAAAACATTTTTGAATATGTAATATTTTCTTCACCGTAAGTTGTTGATAGCGTGATATTATTATCAAAGGGTATCATTTTCGTTTCTGTCGATGCAAAACATAACCTACATATTTGACTGACATTGCCGCATAAAAAATTAAGAGCCAGTGAGTTAATTTCATCATACGTTAACATGGTTCGCCAATATTCTCAAAATTATAGAGTGAAGGCAATATTTTAAATGTGATTTTAATTATATTAAAGTTTGTTGTTTTCTTGTTAAATGTCAAGGTTAGCGCTAGGGGGTCATGTCAAATTATAGTTGACATGTGTCAGTGACATTCCACAGATTACCACAACTATGTCAAGAATATTATAGATAATAAAGATCTGCAAATTAAAACATTCCATTAAACTTTATTAATTACATTTATTGAAATAGAGAAAATATTTTGGTACTCGTTTTAATTAATGTAATTAATTTATTTCATTGTCAATTATTTTATGCTGTAAACATTTGATTTCTGAATTTTGACAGATATCCACAAAAAAAAAAACATCAATACGATCAATACTGACTCATCAAGGTCATAGCTATTTTTGTTTTTAGAATTTAGAATGTGTCTAGAATAGGCAGTCGTTTAAAAGTTAAAACCTAGGAATTCTAATAAGGTACGAAAAAACTCTTATTTTGCGTAATAATAACCTGATTTGTAAAAATGGAATGTTATGTAATTTGTAGATTTTACCAAAGACATTTTATTATTCGATTTTATACATAGATTTCTTACTTAGTTTCTAATAACCGGCATTGAAAATTTGTAAGAACTTTTCAAACTAATTATAGGTATATTTTAATCTGTTACTCATCGATGCCAACAATATATTTTATAACATACAGTGCGACACAAAAGAGATGAAAATAAATGAGGGCGCCACCGTCGCTCATATAGCAACACTGATACTGCGACGCAAGCGATCTTGATACTATAGAATAAAAATCCAAAAATCTATATATATAATCTAAAATAAATACCGCGATTTAAACCGTTATAATTGTTTCAATGTAGCAATAGTGTAAATTTAAGACAAAAATACATTAGTATTTTAATTGACCTACCTAGGTCAAATTTTACTTAAATGTATTTGGAATTAGTTATTTTATAAAAATCGGTCAAGTGCTTAGACTGCAGAGGCGCACATAGAATCAAACATACAAACAAACAAGCATACATGCAGCTCAAACACATTACCCTCTTTCTGGGTCCGTCGGGTAGAAAAAAACAAGGCGATTTGAAAACCACATATTTTTATTTTTTTTGTAGATAAATTTTGTACATTAATATAATTCATCAAAATCTAAATATTCTACTCCTTCAAAGGACTGATCATCACTCTGTTTCGAAGTACTGGCAAGAGGGTACGGGGCATCTTCAGTATCTGTAAATATGATACAGTAAATATGATTTTTTTTCTTATGGTTTGATTGATTAATAGATAGATAGCTGTATGAAAACAGTTATCACTATACTATGTAGTAAAATCTAAACTAGGTACTTTATTTGAGGCTGGTTGGATTGGATATAACTTCTTGACTCAAATTGTGCTGGTCGCACTATAAAAACTAGTTTTTGTTTACATACAAATAACCTCAAATTAAATTGCGAAAACGTAATAATCGCCATACATACATACATTAAACACTTGTCACTAATGGAATATTCTATTTTACGTAGTACTGAGCAAAAATAAATGGAATCTCACCGGTATATTCTGCTGTACGTTTGTAAACGTTTTCCAAATCAGTCAATAACTTTCCAGCTTGAAATTCGGACAAACACCGAATAAAAACTTTATACACCACATCACGGACACCGCTACGTTTAACCTTTTTCATGATGTCTCATTTTTTATTTAAATTTCTTGTTCTAAATAACAATTTTATCTCAATAATTCTCCACTTCACGAAAAAAACAACAAATTTTTATTCAACTTGACAGCTACATTGCCAATTCAGGGTTGCCAGGTAATGAAAAACGAATTAGTTCCAAAATAATTAATTTCATCTCTTTTATGTCGTACTATATTTATATTTATGTCCTCGAAAATTATTATATTTTGCCATTGAGATACTATTACTACGTATGGAGACGACACCGCCTACATCACTTATGTTCCGCTCAACATAGGGCAACCGGCCTCACTGCAGTCCCTTTAGCGCGATGGACGCGATCATGTCTTGTTTGTCGTAAAGCAATAAACCAAGAAACTCATCAAATATGCTCTCGAGTGTGTTGCGACTAATAACCCAAGTAATGCGGCAAAGTGCAAAGAAATAACTAGGGGCAATCTCACGCGAGATTTTTCAAAATGTGGGTTTCTTAGTAAACACGTTGCGATTATCATTGTAAAAAGAAAAAACCTATTTAAAAACCTAAACGGTTAATACTTTTTGGAGGGTTATATTTTTCGAGCATAATACATACCTATATTGTGTGAAACGAAGACAGACGTATATTTTTTAGATATTTTGCCCCTATGTTAGGCAACAAAGTCTGTATCTATTGTTTGTCTGTCTGCAACATCGTAAAGTTGTGATATTTGTTTTCCTTTTTCATTAATTTTAGCAGCCGGTTTTTTGTTTTTTATAATAATATTTTGTTTAAAAATATCTTAAAAATATATACTTTTTTATCTATAACTACTTACCTGCTTGTACGCACATAATCTTTTGAAGTCTTCTGAAGTCTGTCGGCAAACAATCGTCTATTCATTTATTAAAAAAAATTCATCCGATTCATGGTTTAAAATTCTTTTAAAAAAGTTATATTAAAAAGTTACGAATAATCGGAAATTTTCTAGTTTATAAAATTAATATAGTACGAGACTATTACTACCTATATCCCTTTATTAAGTACAGTACGATTCAAACTTAATGGCGGCTCGGAACATCGTACGTTCCGATGCGCACAGCGCAATAGGCATATTTTGGGTATCAGCGGGATTGTCAACTTTACCTGCTGTATCTTTGCGCACCTGCACTTGCACCTAATTTCCGAACCACCATTAAGTTTGAATCGAACTTTACCATGGCTTTGCGCTCGCAGCTTCTCTTTATATGTAGACGCTTCTATCCTTTCCCTATTCCCACTCCGTTTAGTTTTTGAAATAGAAGCAGCCTTTCAACAATCTAGTCAGTTTAATAACAAAAGACATTTAAATCTTTACAGATGGATTCGAGCGGTCAAGTAATTTTGGTGGGTGAGAATTTGGGGGAACGGCATCGCTGTCTAAACAAGCTCGTCACAGAAACTTGTGGAAAGCAAACATACGATTTCCCAAGCCTTCCAGAAAATACTCCTATCGAAAGGATATTTAAGATCGATGTAGCGAATCGTCAAAAAATTGTAAATTATGTTCTTGAAGCACTCAAAGATGATGATATGCTGTATGTTACCAGAGTTTTGAAGAGCACATGGCTATTAGATTCAGAACATCGTAATATCATAAATCCAGATTATTTAGAGACAGTCCTGTTTCCAGAGATGATCAAACCGGCTGTAAACAAAATGAAACATTGGATTCAAGCAAATCTCAAAGATTCTGAACGTTGCCAAATATTTTACGAATACTACAAATCTAATTTCAACGAATCAATTAATTTCCTCTGGTGTTGTTCAAGAGAATTTATTAAAGGTGAATTAATTCACATTATCGACAAAATAACGCCAAAACATCTAGCGAGATTGTGCGATGCGTGTCCGCATATTGCTACAATGTATTATGAAGGCTTGAAGAGTAATCGAAAAGCCCTAACGCGGTACTTGGATTCCGAGTTGGAATATTTCAATAGCTTGAAATGTTTATTGAAAATGGATGGGAATATGTATCTAGATCTCGTTGAATTATATTTTAATGACTATAGACATAACTGTTTCAGCCCTTCATCGACTCGATATATCATGAAAAACTTTAAGAACAGATTTATGGCTAAGCCAGAATTATACACGACACAGTTTTTAAATACAAAAACATTGGCTGTTTGTTTGTCTGCAGATGAATGTAAAGAACTCGTTCTGCTTTTAGCAAAGGCAGAATACATTGAATCATGGTTTTCCTATAAATCTGTAGAGCCGCTTATAAAGCGACTGCCTCCCGATGATAGAGCTTCTTTTAAAAAACTTGTTTTTGGAGACAAAACTGTTGGTGATAAAGTCAAAGAATGGCCGTACCCGACACCTTCCCCTTTGAAGCTGGATGAACTTGACGACCATATCTTTAGCAATGAAGAACACGACGACTACGAAATTGATGATTGTGTAGACATGGATTTTAGGCGATGTTTAAAGAAACGAAAATATATGCAATGCAGCATGAAAATGGAAGGTGTCAGTTGTCATAGACAAACTTTATTAGATCAACTTTTCAATCGTTATCGTATCACGGGATTCGCAAAAACATTTACCGAACTCAGTGGTCGCTTGCAGATTTCGAATACTGTGGAAGAGCGACAAAGCATCCTGTTAGTCCTCGTCAGCAAGAGCGGTCGAGTGCCGGAGCAAGTTGAAAAACTAATGAAGATGCTCGAGGAGCGGCACATCAATGAGCCGAGCAATCTGCGAGCTGCTATTGTGAGGTCTTTCGTGAAACGTGGTTGTATTTGGCGGGCATCTGATGCCGTGTGGGACTCTATGCTTAAATTTGGACACGGGTTGGGCCTCGATGGCGGCGCGGGTGACCCGTTGTGTGTGGAAGGTGTCCACGCAGTGACCCTTCGTCATGTTGTTAACAACACTCTGCAGTCTATCGGTTTAATGGACGCATTCAAGAAACATTTCACAACATTCAAGGATTATGAGTTGAGTGCCGCTGAAATAAAGCTAGTGAAAGAAAATTTGCCACCGTTACTGTTGCCAGAATGCCCAAACGAATTTTTAGATTTAGTTTCCGCATATAAAATGAATGTGAACGAGATCAGTGGTGCGGTTGATACACTGGCAAAAATATCGCAAAATAATCCAGATTTAATAGAACGCCTGTTCGATAAAAGAATCGCTCGTCGTCAGCTCATCGCTCAAACGTTTCCGATAAAACAATCTGAAGCGTCATACATGAATGCTTTAAGGCACAACATATCGTTGTTAGATGAAGGTGAAAGTTTTGCCGCTCTAGCGTCTAAGAAACATACAAATCATGATCGCTTCTTAAAATCTTTAAGAATTTATTTCAGTGAAACAAACGGCCTCGCTGCTCAGCATCTGACAGCCTTGGAAGACGCCTTTGATCGAGAGCCAAAATCGCGCCTAGTGCGACCTTTAGCAATATTATCATCGAATTACATACTGCTAAAAAGAATACAAGAGATAGACACAAAAAGTCGAACAACCATGTCTAAAATTGCACCCGCATTTAAAGTATTAGCGCACAAAACAAAACCACCCGTGGACATCGACGCAGTCGGTTGGAGAGTGTTCGGTGCGAAGGCTGTAGCCAACAGAGTGTTAATCTGCAGATCGATTGCTCTGGAACAATACGTAAAGTCGTGTCTCGAATGGCCCCAAACTTATGGTATTGGCCTGCGACTCGCTCTGAACACCTCGTTTGAAGAAGAAACATTTACTTATGTATCTGAAAAAAAGCCAAATATCGCTCTTTCCGTGGCTGTGGCCTATTATTTTGCAAATTCCCGCATAATAAAACCCAATATTTGGAAAATTGTGAAAAATATTTTGTTAAATATGGACGTTTCAAAGTGCCCTAAAAGAACGTATAAAAGTCTTACAAACAATGTTCCGAAGAACATTGAAGCTGAATTTTGGACCATAATTTACCAAATTAACATAACTTTCAAGTCGAAAAAAGCTATGTCAGCTCTGTCGAAATTAGAAAATATTCTGCCGAAAGTTGATCCCGTTTTTATTGGTGAAGTCGTTGAGGATTTCATAAAGAAAGATTTGTCGGTCGCTAATCTGTTAGACTACAATAAGTTAGTATTATGCGGTATCAGGCCAACGACAAGAGCCCGCGTTTCCAGTAATGTTATGAGTATGTACATGCGTATAACAGCAAAGTATTTACTTTTATGTAAGAATGAAAAGGAACAGTTGGAAAAAATTGAAAACGTTCTAAATCCATTCTTTGACCGAATTGATGAATCGTGGAAAGAAATACCAGATAAATCTTGCATAATTAAATTTATGGATGAATTTTTGCGTTCTTTAAAATACACTGAAGTGTTTATAGATACTGAATATATATCATGTTTGCTAATGTTTGAAAAAATAATCGCACGTCTACACAAGGTAATGGCACGATTGGAATATTTCGAAAAATACGTAAAATTGCATTTTATAATACTTTTCTTTAAGGCAATAAGAAGTGCTATGGCAAAGGATCCAAATATATTTAAAGATGAAAATAAAGATAATGCAATGAAAGTTGTGGGCACTTATTTCGGTCAGTATATGGGAAATGAAATCAAGGAACTTGTGGCTGAATTCTTCATGTCGATTATAGAGATATACAAAGAAGGCCTCACTGAGTTTTTAGAATCCTACATCGGTTACACACCGAGTAAACACAAATTTACGACACCTCTTATAAAAGGCCTTTTCAAAAATAACAATTTAGAGGCTCACTTGCTCGCTCAGCATGTCTTCGCTAAAGAATACCATAAAGGGTCTGAGCACTATGATGAGGTTTTCAATACATTAAAAACGAGTGAGTTTCAAGAAGTGCAATTTATTTTATTACAAACAGATTATATTACAAGAATTTGGTATTAAACAGTAAGCTATGTATGTATTTATGTATTTTTTTTTTTGAGAATAAAGCTTTTTTAATTTGGTTATCACTGTGTTTTATTTATCCGTCCACCTCATAAATATTATATCTACAATATGCTATTAATAACGCAAATTTTCACCTAGACCTACTGTTAATTTTGTAAGTTTTAGGTATCCTGCAAATCTAGATTAAGTATCCTACTAATATTATAAATGCGAATATTTGTAGGTTTGTTTGATATTCCTTTACGCAAAAACTGTTCAACTGATCTTGAATTAACACATAAGATTTTAATCCCGAAAATGCCACAGGGACGCGAACTATTCGGGTTTTCCTTTAACTACGCGGGCGAACAGCTAGTTGGGTATAAAATTAACTTATGATTAGGCTATGACTTAGATCATTACTTAATGATCTAAGGGCTATGAGAAAAAAAACATCCTTATGAAATATCAGAATAAAAGTAGCTTAAGTCAGTCCTTAATACATAGACAGTGAAAATCCTGTGAAAATCTATCCAACAATTCCTGAGAATTTTTTTTTCGCAAATTTCGACATTCGCAAGGAAATCAAAACCTACAGGGTTATTCCCGTATACACAGAGTCATTAAATTTAGTACAATGTAACGCCTCTTAACACATATGGGAATAATTGCGAAAAACTTTTATTTTTAATCAGATTATATCAAAAAATATTTTTAAAAATTTAAACTTGCAACCATTTTACTCATGAATGCTTACTTATATTAAATTGATATTCACACTAGAAACTCAAGTCCATAATATCTTAAAGCTGTAATAAAATTAAACTTTTATATCAGAAGATACCTAGTCGTAAATGCTGAAAATTTTCGCAAATTTCGACACTCGCAAGGGAATCAAAACTCAAAACCTACAGTGTATTTTCCGTGATCTTGAAATTCGGTATGAACTATGAAGCAACATATTATAGCACAGATACAGGAATAATTGCAAAAAACTTAAAAAAAATATATGTATATATTTTATAATTTTAAAATTTGTCGGTCTGTCAAGACCCTTTTTCTCAGGCGTCGAGGTATCAAGTTGAAATTTATAATTTATATCAAATGTTAAAATCTACAATCTCTATAAGCTGTGAAAAAATCAAACTTATAAGCCAACGCAATCAAAAGATACAGCCGTATCGACATTCGTAAGGGAATCAAAACCTACATTGTACTTCGGACTCGCGCACCGACGCGAGGGCTTCGAACAAACCTACTTAATACTTTATATTATGTTGTAACTCTAAAATGTATGTTTTAGCATTTTTTCCTTTAACTGTGCTTTAAGACATTACTTTAACCAAATTGCAGGATTAGACGGGAAGTATAATGTAGGTTTTGATTCCCTTGTGAATGTCGAAATTTTGAGAAAATTTTCAGCATTTACGGCTGTATCTTTTGATTGCGTTGACATAGAAGTTTGATTTTATTACAGCTTATACTTAGCTGAGTTTTTGGTGTGTATATCAATTTAATACATGAGTAAAAGGGTTGTAAGTTTAAAATTTTTAAAAATATTTTTTTTTTATATGAGCTAATTAAAAATTCCTGGTTTTCGATTAAGTTTTGTTTTCCTTGCGAACGTCGAAATTTGCGAAAATTATCAGAATTTACAGTTGTATCTTTTGATTGCGTAGGCTTATACGTTTGATTTTTTCACAGCATCAAGAGACCGTAGAAAGGAGTATTCGATATAAATCTCAGCGCTATACCTCCACGAATTTCTGAGAAAAAGGGTGTTGACAGACAGACAGACAGACGGACAACAAAGTGATCCTATAAGGGTTCCGTTTTTTCCTTTTGAGGTTCGGAACCTTAAAAATTACATGTCATATAGTTATCATACTTACTCCTTACTTATTTGCGATTTTTTTATGCAATTAGTATAATAAACAACAGTTATAAATATGTTATCTTTATGTAATTAGTAAAAGATGTAGGTAAATTTTATGGATAAAATAAAATTATGTAACTTTATGTTATTAATAAGTATATTCGTTAGATCAGAGCACAGTTTGCCAACTTTTTATATCCCAAAGTAAACAGACAGGAAGTTTTCCAAGTCATCTAGTAATAATGTAAAATTGTGGTAAATAAAAAACAACATATTTTGTGCAACATTTTATTAAAAAATATAACTTAAAGAAGTTAAGTTAACAACAATACATAGCGACATACACGCATCCTATTCGATACACTATATCTAACATACCATACTGTTAAATGGTCATTTAAGTAGGGCAACATTAGAGGCAATTTTTGTCCCTAATATTGGGGCACTTTTAATAATAGCTTTTAAACCGAGTTTTAACTTCTGTGTTATATAGATATATTTTATCTGTCTTATTTCTAAAAGTTTCTTATTTTATTTCGTTTGATTTTTTATATCTCATACTTAGCTGCAGTAATGAAAAATCAGAGATTTGATGTCTGTACAGCTACCATATCAAGCCATAATAAATACATTATTTTTATGTGTTTTCAATACATTATAATATATTTTCTGTACCCTAACTTATTGACCAAACAGTCGAAGTAATTACCTTGCATTTCATTAGTATTTATATTTACAAGTTCAAGAAACAATTTCACCTCCTGATAATGTAACTGATAGCTTAATCAACACTTTGAAAATTCCATAGTCCATATATTTATATTTAAACTGACAGATAAGCTATACAAAACATACCAGGAACTTGTGAAATCGTCTTGTATCCTTTCCTAGATACATCCTACAATTAAGTTTACTGTATACAATTAATTTGCAAAAAAAATTGAAGCAACAATCACTTAAATATAATGTCATATTTTGTTTACAGTGCATAAATAATTTTAAGGTATACAAAAATATAAACAGAATTTTAATAGTAAATAAATTTGGTAGAATCAACTATTTTAATTAGGATATATTATAATCAAAATGACGATAGTGACTAGTTGAAAAACAGTTTTATACAAAAAAAAAGGAAAAAAACTCATAACCAATTCTTAAATTTATTTTCTTATAATTAAACACTAGTACATTAATATAAGCATTTAATGCAAAATGAAATATGTTATAATGAAATGCAAGGCGTATTTAAATAATTTAATAACATTAAGTATTCTTATTTCTCCTTGTTTAACGCTTCTATAAATTCTTCTAGCTTCTCTTGCACTTGTCTTACTCTCTCTGGAAAAATAAAAATAAATGTATATAAAAAACAATTAAAAAAATATTAAAAAAGTGCGTGTGAGCACACGTGTCAGAAGTGAAACTTTTTTAGCAAGAATCAAAGATACCAAAATCGTCGCCTTATCCATGACGTGACGGTGTTGCCATTAAGCGACCTTGAAATTTAACTCTGCATTGCGCCTTAAAAAGTTAAACTTCAAAAAGAAATACTGAATAGAATGCTGAAAATCAGCACTGAGTAGTTAATATCACAGTAAATGCTGAGATTATAATTTCCTAGTTAATTAAATTATATGCGAATTTTACAAATTATTCCTATCTTTAAATGTTGTCTCTCTACTTAATTGTAATAAAAGCTACCACGAATAGTTTATAATGTGTTTTGCATACCAAAAAATACCTTTTTGTATTATTTCACCTTTCATTACACTTACATTTAAAAATAATTAATAAATAATGCAAAATGTGTTGTTAAAATATTAAAAACATAAGTTTTCTTTTAATAACATAAGCTTACTTAATTCCTCAGCAAGTTCCACCCGTCGGCCGGACAGTAAGTTTTTCTTTAAATCTGGATCTGCTGCCATCTGTGAAAATGTGCAAAAGAAAATGAATGTGTATGTATGGTTTAGGTAATTTTAAAATATCTGTGTAGTTTTCTATGTGTTGCCGTAACGATTTAGAAGTAGATTTTATTGTCATATTATTTACCGCCCTCCCTAAAATTCTAATTAAGTACACTTGACGTGACAACGTCTTATAATTCGATAGCCGGCTGCACGCACGAAAAAACATGACTCATGCGGCGTTACCTCGCTCTGAGGCGTTCCGTAAGGCTTGAAGTGCGAGCGAGAGCGCGGAACGAGCGACAAAAAAGCACAATCGGCCTTAAGACGTTGTCACGTTCAACTATCGTCAGTAAACCGACTTTACAGACAACCAATTTTTTTTTGTTTATGTTTTCCCCTAAACAACCTAAAAATATCAATCTACTAAAACTACCCAAAAAAACCAGCATTTTCTGCATTTTTTTTGCAAATTTTCCCATCTCACCTCATCCAAAACCTCCCGTAACTCTCGATCCAATCTCCCCGCCTCCCGGTTGGCGATCTGTTGCCGCAGCGCGTTGGAAGTAGTTCGGAGCGCACTTTGCACGCGCCAGAACATTACTACTTCGCAACATTCCTTCTGGAATCGGAGAAAAATACATTTATTGAGTTGCTATGCAATAAAAATAAGAAAGCAGTTTTTAGAGAACTTTTTTTTTTTTTTTTTTTTTTGGTAACGGGGAGGAAATCTTCAAAAGATACTCCCTTTTGGGGGAAAAAGAGAGCATGTGGGATTCTTACCCACTAAAACCTCCTCGACGGCCAAACCCAAAGCATGATAGCGGAGACTCCGGGATCTCTCGCAGAACGCACCAGAGCTCCCGCAGCAATATGCCAGACTACGTGGCTTCCCTGCCTCATTATCGACTACCCAGAGTAGGTAGGACAGTCACAGGACCGGGAAGATGTTATAGGTGGCTCAATACCCCCTTGAACCACCCTCGGTCCTAAACTACCAGTGTAGTTAAGTGTATAGCGCAGAATCGGAGAAGGAAAACATCTTTTCCGTTATTTCAATCCATATTTCAATCCAGTCATTTCAATCCAGAGCACTAGTTATGTGACAGCCGATGGAGTGCTTTCGCTCGTGAGAACGTTTTATTCCTATGAAATATATTATATTAGAATTAAGATATATTGTGAAGCATCGTGTTCATGATAATACGTATTTGTAACTTAATTTTTAATTAAAATCATATAAAATATATGATTTTTTTTTATTAATTCACTGTAAAGTGAATTTAACTCACTACAAAATTATCGTTTCGCAGCATTATTTCTGGAATTGTCGAAAACAACATAGTTAATTATGTCTTTTAATTTATCAGATTTTAAATACTATTTATTTGAACACAAAAACATTGCGGTTGAAGCCGTTCATTTGACTACAGATGCACGTAAGATCCTACTCCTCCTAATTCCTGTGATTGTACTAAATAAATTCCGAAACTACTAAACCGATTTTGAAAATTCTTTCACAATTAGAAAACTATATCATTCCGGACATAGACTATACTTAATTTATTTATCTGTTTGATATTATATAGGCCAATTAAAAATTAAATAAATCTCACCCCAGTCCCATTTTGTTGTGTGTAAAGGTAGAAACTCTTGCGACAATCTCTTGCTCTCGATAAAGCGCGTTGTAGGAACTGTCTGTAATATAAAAAAAGTATAATTAAAACCTTATTTATCCGACTGTGCCAAAAGGTTGTGTTTTTTGAATGAATGTGTAATTCGCGTTTTGCTGAGTCGATTGATGAATTTACGATTATTAATATTAATTGTGGCATCATTAACCTGATGTTATGGTCAGAAAGCAGTTTTGTTTTTAAAGTTTTGAATAATTGAATAATTCAAGATATAATAATTATTATTATTCAAGAAGTTGTAAACTATAGCACTATTTACTGTTTTATGACAAAAAAGCTCTAGATCGATTGCTTATATTCTAAATTGCTATAAATTAATTTCTTCTTTCTTCATCAGTATTTTGGACTAGTCACTAGAGACTAGAAAAAAAAATTCAATCATAAATAAAGATAAAAATAAATTATACTGTATAACTAATAACACCTCGTCATACCCTAGGGCCGATCTGAGCCCAACTCCGATTTCACTTACCAATAGATTGCTTAATCGTGTGTTTATAGTATAAAAAATCACAAAAAATGACCAAAAAATGGCAATTTTTTTTAAAAATACCCAAAAAATCCTGAAAAAATGCCTAAAAATCACAAAAAATCACAAAAAATACCAAAAAAGCCCACCTCAAGTGCAGCGGGCGCCAGGTGTCGCGTATATACTCGTTGTCCACCTCCACGCCGCGCCTGCGCAGGTTGTCCCTCACGGCCACCACCTCGTCGTAGCCCAGCGCCGGTCGCTCTGAGCCCAGTTGCTCTAGTTCAGCTTTAACTTGAGCACGTCTTGATTGCTCTTCGTTCGTGTATTCCCAGCGGAACCAGCGGTCGCGGAAACCTGGACCTGTTCGAATAATTGTAGAAATAAACATTATTTTATGTATAAATCTCATGTAGTGTGTAAGTATGTAATCCAGTATGTAATCATTTATTGTATACACGTGTAACCCCATTATTATATTTAGGGCCGATTTTTCAATGCTTGGATAAAACTTATCCGTCCAATAAAGTATTACATGATAATATTAAAATGTCACGTTAACTGTCAAATACGGGCAATTAGAATAAGTTTTAACCAAGGATTGAAAAATCAGCCCTTAAACAATAATTTATATGAATAAAAGTTTAGTCTTAATCATGATCTCGTTGTTTTAATTCGTCTCCTAATACACTCCGTACACCATAACTCAATGTCAAAAATGTATTTCTTCAAACAAAACTGCTGTATTTCTAAAGTACTTCTGAATTGTCTTATTATATGGAGGATTTTTGGTGTAGAGGATTCAAACAACGCATCTCTACATTTCCTCTAAAATACAAATCATATATTTGCTTTTCTTTTTAATGAATGGAAATATGACTAAACTTTAATCGAAGTAAAATGAATATAAATGAAACTAACACGGTTGTACACCTTTAATTTCATGTCACTATTGTTTAAAGTATTCACACAATAGAAAACTCTGCCTAATACACGCATAGGCAGAGTTTTACTGTGCCTAGTTATTTACAAATAACAACAAAACCACGATTTACACATTCACAAAGACTATCCCATTACAATCCCACATTTAATCCCATCTGTCATGATTTTATGTTTTTTACCTATCTTGTGTTTGGTTGCCTGGAAGAGACCGCCATTTGTGCATGTCTCTCTTTTGTATATGTATGTCTTTTTCCTGTTTGTAATGGTGTACGCAATAAAGCGTTTTCATTTATTCATTCATTCAATTTGACTGACCGGTTGGTAGTGGCCCTGCCTTCCAAGCCACTGGTCGTGGGTTCGATTCCCACCCGGGGCAAATATTTGTGTGATGAACATAGATGTTTGCTCTGTGTCTGAGTGTTGATTATGTATGTAAGTAAGTATTTATTTAAAATTATATATGTATGTTTATCAGCCATCTGGTTTCCATAACACAAGCAAAAGCTTAGTACGGGATCAGATCGTGCCGTGAAAATTGTCCCGATAAATTTATTTAGGTATTTATTATTATTTACTAGCTTACCGCCCGCGGCTTCGCCCGCTTTGTCTAAAACATAATAAATTATATACTAAAACCTTCCTCTTGAATCACTCTATTAAAAAAAACCGCATCAAAATCCGTTGCGTAGTTTTAAAGATTTAAGCATACAAAGGGACATAGGGAAATAGGGACAGAGAAAGCGACTTTGTTTTATACTATGTAGTGATTTTAAGTCAGTAGTGCTTAACCGTTAGCCATAGTCACACATTTGTGAAAATTATTAAAAGTATTAAAGAAGGCTTTTTTTTTGGGACCAAAGAAGTGCTACTTTACGCACTATTTAAAAAAAACACGCACATAAAGCACATATACATGTATTCCCACGCAATACATTAAATTAAAACTCACCAACAAGACTCTTAAGCTCAGCCTCAACAACTTGCAGCCTCTCAGTTAGCGCAGATTCCATCAATTCCACCGCAGCATCCCACTCGGCACGAGATCCCACACAACGATCTTGTAACGCGTTCACTTGGAGCACACGTAACACCTGTATTATATGATAATTAATATAGTTATAAAATGGTATTGTAGGATTTTATAAAACCACGGTAATTGACAACATTTCATTTTTTATAAGGCCATGAAAGAAAAAAATAGTTTCTTTATTTTGCTCTTTCGATTACAGAAAATAAATTATTTCATTTTTTAATCGCTTATTTTAAGAGAAATTAAATAAAAACGATAAATGTGATGATGACGTCATACATACGGAGGAATAAAAATGTGCCTTAGCCTAATTAAAAAAATAAAATAAAAAAAAAACTATCACTGACATTTACAGGGTATGGCATGTGTCAAATTTCATATTAATGTCATTTTTGTGAATTATTCATGTCAACAAACTTTTAAATAGTGTTATTGTGTTTTGGTTTTCTAATCAATTTTCAACTAAAACATTTGGCTTTTAATCCATCAGGCCCCGGAATCACAGACACAATAGAAAATCTATTGTGTCGCGGTCGGATCTGGCCGTTCGGGGCTCAATGGGTTAATTTGCAAACAAAAAAATTATGTTATCTACATACGTTAAACCATACTTCCCATATAAAAACCGTAATAAAACTTACATCCTGAGCTCTTTCCTCCCAATTATGTCGTCTCAACGCTTCATCGACAGCCGCTTTCTTCACGGGCTCGTAGATAGCATCAGAGTCCGCAGCTCGGGACATTAGTTCTGTAAACTCTTCACGTAACGCCTGGCGACCGGCTTGTATAGATTGTTGAGCTAACTCGTTTTCAGCCCATTCGCGGAGTTTTATATCGACTGTTGTGTTGAATTTGTCTGGGAAAATGGGTGTTGTGAAATTGTGATGATAAAAATAATATATCTAGACTATAATTTGTTTAAATTGAATTGAGATCAAATATTTCTATTCACTATCAACAGTTTTTCTCTTTATTATAAAAGTATGGTATTTTTATTGTAGAAACTTCAGGTGTTTTTATAATACTCAAATAATTTATTATGGAGGACGCAATCTGTAATGTTCAACCTGCGTTACGAATAAGTAAAATTAAAACTACTTTTTTAAGTACAATAAAATGGTGGAATGTTATTCTTATGCGTAAAATGAAAATAAAAAATCTTATCCATAACTGATGAAAACTAACAGAACTAAAAAAAAAGTAGAATTACATGAATAAAACTATATCATTACTTTTCGACTATCTGTTAATAGTTTGAAATCTTACTAAAATCAAGGTTAAAAGGTTCGAGGCATATTTGCGTGGATCCTCCGTTATTGGGATTCTTGTATTTCACTTGACGGGGCATGTATTTATCTATTCAAATACACATATAAAAAAAGAATCGTTAATTTAACATAATGTATCTTATTGGCATCTATCCACATTTTTATTGCAATCTATACTATGAAGAGTTTATTTCAACGCGTTAATCTCAGAAACTATTGGTCCGATTTGAAAAATTCTTCCACTGTTAGATAGCCCGTTTATCGAGGTAGGCTATAGGCTATATATCCATTTACCTTCCTCGATAAACGGGCTATCTAACACAAAAAGAATTTTTCAAATTGGACCAGTAGTTCCTGAGATTAGCGCGTTCAAACAAACAAACAAATTCTTCAGCTTTATAATATTAGTATTACGTACCTATATCCAGATGCGCGTTAGCAGCAGCGGGCAGGTATATCCTGGCCAGCACGTTGGGTGCGGCCGTTGCCCAGAGCGCGGCGCGCAGGCGCAGCTCCCACTGCGCGGCGGGCACGCCGCTCAGCTCCGCCGACTGGTCCAGCAGCTCCGCGCGCGCCCGCTCGAACAGCTCGTCGCGGTCCAGCTCGCGCTGTCTGCGGACGTGCGTGACCGATACAGGGACGCGTGCCACTCGGGGACTGTACGTGACCGATACAGGGACGCGTGCCACTCGGGGACTACGTGACCAATAAAGGGACGCGTGCCACTCGGGGACTGTACGTGACCGATACAGGGACGCGTGCCACTCGGGGACTACGTGACCAATAAAGGGACGCGTGCCACTCGGGGACTGTACGTGACCGATACAGGGACGCGTGCCACTCGGGGACTACGTGACCAATAAAGGGACGCGTGCCACTCGGGGACTACGTGACCAATAAAGGGACGCGTGGCACTCGGGGACTACGTGACCGATAAAGGGACGCGTGCCACTCGGGGACTACGTGACCAATAAAGGGACGCGTGGCACTCGGGGACTACGTGACCGATAAAGGGACGCGTGGCACTCGGGGACGCCGCGGTAAAGCTATTAATAGCTTTACCGCGTATGAGTCTTCGTTCGTTAGTGAATCAGAATAGACGTGTATTACTTTTTACTATAAAGTGCTTTGCGATTTTAATAATTAATTACGTGATAATAAGAATTCAAGTTGCATAATTAGTGTTTGGTATTTATATCATTTCAATTTACGTACGAACGAAACGAACAAAAATACTTTATTGTGCCCCAGAACATCAAATTACAAAAGCAATATAAAAGAACTAGATCTCCGCCCGCGTTTTCAAAGGAAAACCCGCATAGTTCCCGTTCCCGTGGGATTTCCGGGATAAAACTTACCCTATGTGTTAATCCAAGTTACCTTCTATACATATGTGTGCTAAATTTCATTGTAATCGGTTCAGTAGTATTTTTCCTGACGTATAGAAATTCTCCTGGCTTATCGAAATTTTCCTAACGTATAGAAATTTCCCTGCCTTATAGAAATTTTGCTGGCTTATAGAAATTTTCCCGACGCATAGAAATTTTCCTGACATACAGAAATTTTCCTGGCTTATAGAAATTTTCCTGACTTATAAAAATTTTCCTGGCGTATATAAATTTTCCTGGCGTATACAAATTTTCCTGACGTATAGAATTTCCATCCATTTTGGATTTCATGTAAATGTAATGAACAGATCCAGGGCGACCATAATGACGAACATATTATTATGTCATTGCATCTTGCGCATATTCAAGCGTATGACTTGGGCTACCTGTGAAGGTCGCCGATAAAATAGCACCTAAGCACCTAAATAGCCCAACATTTTCTGCATCTTCTTCTCTGTGCTAATTGCATCGTGTAAATGGATGTAATCTTCAAAACACAATTTAGCTTGGTTCAACCGAATGAGTCAAGGTCTCCGTTTCAGTTTTAACGTTATAATATTATTTCAACGCAATATTTTTGAAGCAGTCGACGAAATCGCGACAAATAAATAAATAATTGTCAGAATTTTTACATTTTTAAAGATTTTTTTAAAATAATTAATCGAACTATCCTTCTTGGTTAGTTTCCTCACCGAGACCCCTACCCTGGACTACGACAAACATTTTAAAACCAAAATCAGCTCCCGGAGTGCAACCCGTCTTTTTTTATGCAATAGAGGGCAACAGAGCAGCGTCACCTGGTAAGCGCCATACCAAAATCCTGCCAAGCTTTTGAAGTTTTAATCGACGCACCTAAAGAAGTTTCACTTAAAAAAATTGTATGTGAAACACGTCATTGTAAACGTCAAACAAACAAACAATCCATACTAATAGTATAAATGCGAAAGTAACTCTGTCTGTCTGTCTGTTACTCAATCACGCCTAAACTACTGAACCAATTTGCATGAAATTTGGTATGTATTTTGATACCCGAGAAAGGACATAGGCTACCTTTTATTGCGAAATATGTACCACGAGCGAAGCCGAGGCGGACCACTAGTATACAATAATACTTTCACCGCTGTTTTTCAGCCATAACCTGTTGTTATGTATATGTATGTATTCACCTCGGGAACGTGTTCTTCCACTCAGTCTCTAAATTAAAACGCATCGCTTTAAAAGCGTCCGCCTGCTGTTCAACTGAGTCACGCACCATGCGCCAGAAACACTCGGCAACGCCCAATGCTAAGTTACGAGTTGTCACTTGACCAGCGGCTACCATGCCGTCCCTGGAAAACAGATAAATAACAACTAAATTCATGGAAAACATAAATAACAATAAAATGCAAAAGACTTTTCAACAATAAACACAAAAAGAATAGAGCTAACACGAAAGAGTTCGCGAAAATCAAAGAGATATCCATTTAATTGAAGATAAGGTGAAATTTAGAGAAATCACACAATTAGAATAAGGCAAATATAATGTAACGTCTAAAAACCACAATGATTAAAAATTAATTGAAGAGACCGTAACATTTCAAACAAAAAGCACAAAAAGAATGAAACAAATACAGTATCCCTGAAAAGCACAAAAATAGAAATTTAATTGAAGGTACGACATAGGAACTCAGAGAAAAAATCTACTACGCAAAGTTTGATTTAAAAATATGTAAGTTCAAAATAAATTAAAAACATCCACAACCCATCAAAAACATCAAATATATACTCACTTGAATAACTTCGAAGACCTAAAGAATCTCTCTTCATATTCCCTTATACTCTGAATCGAGTCATCCTTTCGACTCCGTCCAGTCACCACCGCGTAGTAACCCAGAGCTTTCATCGGGAATAATTTACCTTCTAGGATACGTCGAATCTAATAAAACATTAAAAACATCATAATTGTAAAGTTCAAATAATATTTTGAAATGAAATATGAAGGAAATAAGTTATATGGTTGGGGGTGCCACAGGGATCAATAGTATGCCCGATGCTATTTAAATGAAATTAAGATTTAATATTTTATAATACTTTATTAAACTCATAAGAAACAATCAATAGTAACAAAATTAATTACACATCTTTATATATTTGGTTACTTACTCGGTTCGGATTTGCGAGATTTTCTTCAGCTAAATCGACTTTAGTTAGCACAAAGATAGTCCTCTTTCCTTGCGGGTCACACGAAGACACTAGATCTGTCACATTGCTTCGCTCCGCGTCTACTGATCCATCCTATGTGTATTATTAAAAAAAAAAACATGTTTTCATGAAATGTTTTAGCAAAATTTTTGTTAATTCAAAATTATCAACAATTTGTAGTGTAGTGACACAGTCTCATACACAAAATTATTTTAATTCGTCTCTCTATCACCTGTTACATTTGCTATTAGAAATATCGTTGTATGGAGCGTAATTTGTATTTCTATTACCAAACTTACTTTAAATAGAAACATAGTTTTGAAATTTTTATATTGTTTGAGATGGTTCGTTAGTTTTCATAATAAATTCATTATGACTAAGATTTTTCTTACCTGTATACACAATATTATAGCATTTGGATTGTCCATGTATTGTTTCGTCATTTGCTTGATCGCCTCGCGCGTGTCCGCCGCCATGTCTACTGTTTGCGTCTGTAAATGATATATTATTTTACTAGATTTCCGCCCGCGGCTTCGCCCGCGTTTTCAAAGGAAAACCCGCATAGTTCCCGTTCCCGTGAGATTTCCGGGATAAAACCTATCCTATGTGTTAATCCAAGTTACCCTCTATATGTGTGCTAAATTTCATTGTAATCGGTTCAGTAGTTCTTACGTGAAAGAGTAACAAATATCCATACATCCATACTTACAAACTTTCGCCTTTATAATAATATTAAGAAAGATTATAGGAGAGGGATAATAAGTTTGGTCAGTTATTCCACATTTTTTGGAGATATTTTATGGATACAATTTATTATATGTTATAGTTTTATTCTTGAAATTTGCTGAGGAATTTCATGATAACTATTATTATTGATTTACAGTCACAAAATAAAGTAAAGAATAGCTTGCAACTATGAAATTAATTGAAAGCCCCTTAGCCAATTTAGAAAAACAAATCAAACCTTTATCAGGGCATCATCATGATTTTAAATTTGTATTTTTCCTATTAAATATATTTTCATTTATTGTATTTTTGTTGTAGCAAATAAATGAATTTCAATTGAATATTTTGACAATTCCTTCACCACACTTTATCTACATTACCCTAGACCCTAGTTACATATTATCATGTGACGTTACGTTACTCGCGCCATACTCCATCTTTACTACCCTACTGTCGTCACGTGCCGTGTGACGTCACATGTCGAGTGACGTCACATGTGACGTGACGTGACGTTACTCACGGATATAACGCCGGGCAGGTCGACGAGCACCATGCGCGGGATGCCGGGCCCCTTGACCGACATGGCGATCTGTTGCGTGGACACCGTGCGTCCCCCGCGCACACTGTTGCGCATGCGCAGCTCCACCTCCCTACACACGCGTTTGTTTATTAAAGTGAAAACTTCTTTAGCGGCGTTGGGTATAAAATCTTAAACACGTGGCCTGATCGAAAAAGCGTAAGACGGATTTTTTTAGCCCTTATATTCCATGCGTAAGACGGATACCATTCCAAAATATCAAACATGCTCAACGTTAATAATCAAGTTTTCACTTCTGCCGGCACTCCCCCAGTGCAACCCGTTTTTTTATCATCTATATCGTCCGTGTCATTATTGTCTTTCTGAATATTATCCCCATCTATACTTGACTAATATTATAAAGCTGAAGAGTTTGTTTGTTTGAATGCGCTAATCTCAGGAACTACTTGTCCGATTTGAAAAATTATTTCGGTATTAGATAGTCCATTTATCGAGGAAGGCTATAGGCTATATATCATCTCGCGGAGTTCTGCGGGTAAAACCGCAGAGCACTGCTAGTAAATTATAAACTAAAACCTTCCCGTTCAGTCACTCTATCTATTAAAAAAGAGCGTGTGTACCGAGCACACGTGTCAAAAAACTTCTTTGACAAGATTCAAAGATATAGACGACGGTATTGCCCTAACGCGACCTTGCAATTTAACTCTCAATGCGCCTAAAGAACTTAAAAAAAAACAAGTAGTTAAAATTTTCGAATGTTGTCAATTAAGTGTTTTCCTAAACATGAGTATTGCCAGTAGCATTCACAATATTATCAAATATCATGATCAATACCAAACTTATCGGTATAAACTTTCTCAAATTCATCTTTATAAATATTATCGTCATTATGTTGTACATAATTCAAATCATTAAAAAAAAGAAAAGTATTGATAAGACCAATTGTAACGACGCTTCGAAAACTTAACAATTATAATGTAAATGCAATGTCTATAAAATAGATTTTGTTTTCTATTAAGCATTTGGCAATCTATACAAAGAGATTCCTGAAAAATTCCTTCTATGTTTATGAATATCGGTTTTTAAAAATTAACTGTAACATAAATTTAAACAAATGTAGTTTTGAACATCACTTTTGATATAAGAATTAAAATAAAAAGCTAGTTGCAACTTTTTAAACATCATTGGTACCTACAGGGTTCCATTCTTGGTCCAATTTATAAATATAATGTTAAAACTGTTATATTCATGAAATAAATAATAAAATGCATAGTAAATAATATTAATTAACTTACTTCCGTAAATCAGCCAGATCAGATTCCTTGTTGAGGTCAAATTCTCTTGACGAGTCGTTGAATTGCGCCACGTGGTAGGGGCCTTCTGATAATGTCACTTTTACTGGTGCTCTGAAAAAGGCACATTTGTATTATTATACAATCTTAAATTTAGATTATTTAAAAGTTAATTATCTATAGTAGAGCCATTTTAATAGGCAACATTTGACAGTTCAACAAAATTCAACAACGTAACCTTGTAACGACGACGCGTCTTTCCAAACTATACAAGGCCAGCACGCAACGGTGTGAAACTAATCACGTATAGTTTGGAAATAACTTTTTTACAAAGTTCTTCCAATCTATACAACAGTAGTACGCAAATACTGGCGTATACTTTGTAGTGAAGTAAGTAAGAATAGCGCTCCAAAACATACAGCGCAAGTACGCATGCGGACTAATCGTGTATGTTTCGGAGTAAGCGCGGCGTATTTCCATTGCTCGCGTTTATATTATTGTATTGCTGTTTTGAAATCTATTATTAAAATGCATGTGTATTGTGTATATAATGTTGCGTACCTACTGATCGTATATTTTTTGTATCGAGGATGCTTGTGTCTTCATTCCCGACTAACTGCACGACTTACAATTGTCAATAGTGCTAAATATGTAAGAATCTAATAAGCCCAGAAGAAGACGGCTGCGAGGTGACGGAGCCCCGCTTCGCGGGGCTCCTATTTTTGTGTAGTTAAAAATATCACGAACCTAACCTAACCTTATCTGTTACCTATTTATTTTCCTAAGCTAACCTAATAATACTTTTATTCCATTTTTTACTGAATCAATAATAATCAAGAAGAAAAAAAGTAGATAGATAGTTGTACAAGTTTTTGATTACCTATATATTTATTTCGCTCAAGCGTAAGTGGTGTAGTAGGTATATTTAGTTTGTATTTTGCATACTGATCGTGTATAGTTTGGAACGAAGAAGCAAGCATCCGCGTTACAAAGTATACACGATCAGTACGCAAAATTCGTGTATATATTGTAATAACAAACTTAAAAACAGCATTACAAAGTATACACGAGCAGTTTCCTATGGTTGCGTTCTGGCTATGTATAGTTTGGAAATACGCAACGACGACATAGAATAACATGATATTTCGTTTTATTAGAACTGCACATTTGCTTAACTTTTTTCAATTACGATTACATATTTATAATAATAATGACCGATACAAGTAATTTTAAAATTTCATTTTACTGATAAACCATACTAAACATAATAAACAATTTCTGAATTGAAGAACTGACGTCGCTACAATTTTGTGTCAATAAACCTTTTTTCTTTTTAAATACCAGAGACGTTACTCTAAAAATCGAAATCTGACATCTAGAATCGAATGCATTGATTACTTGTGAATAAAAATCATCATAAATTAATAAATTCGATTGACAAATGTTTCAAATCCGTATCGATTAATTCACTTTAATCGATGTTTTTAAGCAGGTTACCTCTCTTCGAAGATAAAATTGATAGACGTCAAATGTTGCCTATTAAATTGGCTCGACAATAATGAAGTTGTACGATAAGTTTCCTTTAGACCAAAAAAAAGTCTTATAATTAATGGTAGGCCTTATTTTGAGTGGTGAAGTTTAGTTAATTCTCAACTTTATTATGTACATATATCATTACTAAAAAGTTTGCTAACAAATTTTAAACGATCTATTAACAAAATTAAATTAGCTATGATTAAAAATTTTTTTAACGAATTTTTTTATCGATATTCAAATAATAAAACCTATCAACATTAATACAGTAACAATTTATTTATTTCACGAACACACAGCAATAACTCTTCTTACCGCGATCTATACGACATAACTTTACATACTTTTTGAGTTTTTGGCACCTGTGACGCAGCTTATTTAAGCTTTTATGGGTTCCATTGTTTCATAAAGTTTTTGTAATGTTGTGTTTTATTGTTCCAAATAAACAATTTTGATCTTTTGACGTACTTCTTATAATTCGATAGCCGGCTGCACGCACGAAAAAACATGACTCATGCGGCGTTACCTCGCTCTGAGGCGTTCCGTAAGGCTTGAAGTGCAAGCGAGAGCGCGGAACGAGCGACAAAGAAGCACAATCGGACGTTGTCACGTTCAACTATCGTCAGTAAACCGACTTTACAGACAACCAATTTTTTTTTATTTTGATACCTGGTACACATCTCCCCTGCCCCTCGTGGAAAGATCCTGGCCTGAGCCAGCATCTCCAACACGGAAGTCTTGCCAGCTGACTGATCCCCGACCACCACCACTCGGGGCAGACGACCGGCTTCACCCGAGTCCCAGTCGGCTAACTCGTCTAATACTGCAGAGTACATGTCGATGAGGGAACGCTGGAAAGTGATTTTAGTGTAAATAAATAAATATAATTATTGAATGAAAAAACATAAACAAAGAAGTAAACATAAAGAAGAGATCACTCTCTCACTCTTTACTGATAAAGCCGCCCTCTGTGCTAGTTTAGCTGTAAGTTTTAGTTTTAAGTAATTTGTATAACCAGCATAGTGTTATAAATAAATAAATAAACAATGGACTGGTCTACAATAGCGCATAAGGCTAATACAATACAATTTAACAATACAAGCAATGAAAAACCATTTTTTAGGGTTCCGTAGCCAAAATGGCAAAAACGGAACCCTTATAGTTTCGTCATGTCCGTCTGTCCGTCTGTCCGTCTGTCACAGCCGATTTACTCGGAAACTATAAGTACTACAGTGATGAAATTTGATGGGAATATGTGTTGTATGAACCGCTACAAAAATATGACACTAAATAGTAAAAAAAAGAATTGGGGGTGGGGCCCCCCATACATGTAACTGAGGGATGAAATTTTTTTTTTCGATGTACATACCCGTGTGGGGTATCAATGGAAAGGTCTTTTAAAATGATATAAAGTTTTCTAAAAAACATTTTTCTTAAAGTGAACGGTTTTTGAGATATCAGCTCTCAAAGTCGTAAAAAGTATGTCCCCCCCCCCTCTATTTTTATAACTACGGGGTATAAAATTCTAAAAAAAATAGAGGTGATGCATGCTAATTAACTCTTTCAACGATTTTTGGTTTGATCAAAGTATCTCTTATAGTTTTTGAGATAGGTTGATTTAACTGTAATTTATTATATTTGCTGCTACGGAACCCTTTGTGCGCGAGCCCGACTCGCACTTGGCCGGTTTTTTTATTGTAATATTTGTAACTGCTGAAGGAGCAATGGAAAAGAGGATTTTTTGAGTTTGAAATATGTAATTGATGATGTTATATTGGAACAAGATTTTTTTTTAAATCTGGAATATGTAATCGATAAGGGAAGTCTGGAATGTGTAATAGATGATGAATAGATAAAGAAGATATTTAAATCCTAAAAAATGTAATACAGAACGCTAGAAAAAGAAGATTTTTTAACTCCAGAATACATATTCGAGGATTAAACGCTAGTTATAGAAGACTTTTGAAAATCGTTTTAGTCGGGTGACATGTTCAGAAACTTGTCACACCAAAACCTCACGAGCGCGATCGCAGGTATAACGAGAGAGAGACGGACCGATCTCCCGTCTCATCTCGAGCGCTGCCACCAATAAGACGTTATCACGTAAATATTTCGATCGTAAACCTACTTTACAAACAACCAATTTTTTTACATACCTTCATTTTCTTAACAGACGGCTGTCTCCCCTGCCGCAGCAGCATGTTCTGCTGCCGCAGCTCTCTGTTCTCCTGCTCGAGCCGCTGCAACTCGCGCTGGTATCGAGCTTGGAGGGATAACACTTCCTCTTGGAGGGCGTGGACTCGACGCTCTGGATGTATTTGTAGACGAGTTTATTGTTAAAGCGGGAAGAAAAAAAACATGAAAGGATGAAAAATAAGCCACTAGTAATGAATAAATCGCGTTTAAAATCGGTTAGTCTTTTATTTGTAAAAGGCTTTGTTAAGCTATTGTATAGCTTCTATCGCGGGCCTTGAGCGCGGGGACCGAATCCAGAAATTCCGTAACGAAAAAACCTCACGCTCCCCACTCCCACGGACACAGAGGTGTGGCTTGAAGGCATAGCATGCAATAGCTTTACCGCGGCAGTCCCCGAGTGCCACACGTCTTTTTTTATATTTTACGCTCTTTGATCGAAAGAATTACTTTTGAGAAATGTCTGTTTATATGTTCCGGCTCGAAGGATCATAAATAAGCAAAATCAAAAATCACTTGAAAATTTAACATACCATAAGCAGCGGTATCTTCTGCGCTTGATTTAGCTGACGCAGACATGGGTGCCGGTCTACTCTGTAGGTTGTTGACTATCTTTGGTGCCGGTTCTGGAAAAATATTTTTGAACGAAATAATATTAATAATTTTCTCTAAGTCAAATACACTCCACGTCAAACTAGTAAGCGGATTGTAAAGTAGCCCTGTGAACTGAGCGGATATAACAATCGGCATATTGTTGAATGACTAGCGTGTTCATTGAATGACGACTCATAGAATGATGAATGACGACAGAATTTATTTTTCCAAACGTCCACAAGACGATTACGAGTTTTTGCCCGCTCTGTAGTTAAAAATACAACGAACCTAACCTAACACATCCAAATCAACCACTATGTTAAATGACGTTGAATGTTACATTAAACAACTTGACGAGTTGTCCTTTAGTCATTCAATTTAATGTCGTCATTTAATGAACACGCTAGTCATTCAATTAAATAGCATATTCAATCAGATGACTGCGACATAAACACATCATTTACCATACAAATACTATAAATCGCAACAAAACATATGTACCAAAACGGTACAGTAATAAATAATAAATTGAACCAATATTAAAAATATATGGTAATAATAAAAGTAAAGCATTACAACAACAAAAATACACAAAAATCAACTAACCAAACTAAATATCAAAATAAACTCACCAATATGACTAGTAGCGTTATTAACAGCTGCCGCAGCCACCGCGTCCTCATACCTCTGTGCGAGCCACTCCTTTAACTCGGCAGCCCTAGCGAGCCCTGCGTCCCGGAGCCTCGGATCTGCGTGTATCGACAGCGTCAGTGGCGCACCTAGTGTTGTTCCACAGTGAGAGGTGGCTCGCTAAGTTTCACTGATGTATACTAATACTCTAAGCTGAAGAGTTTGTTTGTTTGAATGCGCTAATCTCAGGAACTACTGGTCCGTTTTGAAAAATTCTTTCTGTGTTAAATAGCCCATTTATTGAGGAATGCAATAGTGTCTATAGGCTATATATATACTCTCACTATACAGTGAAATACAATTCTAAATGAACATGGCATGTTTATTGTTCTAAATTAAAATGTAATAAATGAAACTACAGAAATTACATAATTAGCAAACTAAATAAAATCATATCATATATATAATTTAATTAGTACTTTTACAATCAAATAATCTAGATTATCAAAGATAATATAAACTCACCGATTTGGAAATTATCACCAATTTTGTCCTTGGCATCAATGAGGGTAGTTGTGAATTTGTCCCATTGATCACTATCTGGCAGTAAATCGTTCAGCCAACCCATGTCTGGTAGACCGTCTTTCCATTCTGCATATTTCTGGAAATATGTTGATTTTTATTTGCTAATTATTTTACTATAATGTAACTTATTAGATAATATAATAGTGAGTTTTACTGTTGAGTTATAAATATGACTTAAGTATTGATAAAAAAATTTAATTACAGTCAAAATCTGTTATAACAACATCGAAGGGACTACTCATATTGAGTCGTAAAAACCGATACTTGTAACAACCGGATTTGAATTTTCTCCCTTTCTTTCCAAACAGTTAAAATTGTCGAGTGTGATACACTATATTCTTTTGCCAGGTAGCTTTGAAATAATAAACAATTTTTCTTTGATATTGATTTGTTTTCTTTTTTACGACATGTTACAATTTTCACAATATGTTTTGGTGTGCCTTGTGTAAAGATAAGTAACAAACTGACTTAAGAGATATGACGAAGCAGGCCTTCAGGCTACTGCATGCATGTGCTTTGTTTTTAAGAATTACAAAAGACCCTAAACTTTGATTACTTTTACGATAATAGCCATTGACTATTATACCGTGCCAGATGTGGATACAGTTTCCTATTCAAATTGTTTACAATACAGCTGAGCCGGTCGTTCTACAGATATAATACTCCGAATATATTAACCAAATGTGGTCGCTAAATGCGGTATGTCGTAGTAAACAATGTCGTAAAAACCAATGTTTTCGATAAGGCGGTCATATAACATTCAGCCAGGACCTTTGATTTTGGTCAATTTAACCGGTATGTTGTTCTAAACGATGTCGCCATAAACGGTTTTGACTGTACTTACAATCTTACTTGAAAAAGGTAGTTGTACAAAAAAAAATATTCTGTTTAACATAAACTTATCAAAAAAATTTATTATATTTGAATTGAAAGATAATACCTATCTCGTAAGCATTAATAAAGTGTATGTTACCTTGTTTAACGTCATGCCGCCGCCAACAGCACCTCCAAGAAGTAAATATCTAATTTTCAACACGCCTCTCACAGCTCTGGCAATCAGCATACCATATTTCCTTCTTGGAATCTGATAGCTGTCTAGCGGCTTGTGAAGGAGTACACTACGGCCTGTCCATATTGAAAATGCTACAGCCCTCTTATCAACACATGACCATGATTGCTTCTTGAATGATGATCTGAAGAAAGGTTATATTGTTTAAAATACGATGTTCTCATAATCATTTCATAATAGAATAAAAGCTAATTATACCTTATCCGATGGTTTAGTATTCTCGACATTCTTGGAGTTGTTCTTTTGCTTTTAATCACAGTTTAATAATATTTCTAAAACATAATAACCAATAAGGATTTTCAACAAAATTTTCAATGCCGCTAGTTCATAACCGATGCCGGTTTACAATATAATCAAATAATATCACCACACAGCGGTTGGTTTATAAAATTAAACTATTATTAAAGCAAATATATTACACAATCAACATAAAAATCACAAATGATCACTTCATATTTTGAAAATTTGACAGAATGCAGGGTGACTTCAATCAAGGTCCATTTTTTACAATTACGTTTCATTTTACATTAGTTTTTTTTTTTAATTTTTGGAAAATAATTTCATGAATTATGCATAGGATAGTTTTTTTTTTCAATATTATAGAAAATCAATTTAACATATGCATGTAGCAGTTTTGTTTTATAAATAAAAAAACGACAAAACAATACAAAACTCAGAAACTGGTATCACTGAACATATGTCATGTACTTGTCATGTATTATTAATTTATTGTGTTGGCAATAGCATACAGATTTACGTCAAAAATAAAAATGAAAGAAGATTGAATGAAATTTACTGCAGTGCTAGTAAAATTTACATAAAAATAAATGTTTAATTAAATATTTTTCGTCACTTGCAGAAAGAAGGTACGGGATTGTAAATCAAGTGAAGTGAATTGAAAACTTTAGAAGTATCTTGTGGATACAGTGCACAGTGTTATGTTATTATAAATTTATAGTTAGTGATATCATCGAAAAATTTGCCGTAGTAAGTATTATGTCAAGGAACTTCAAGGCAATGTTTCTCCTTCTATAATCAATGAAGCTGTGTCTTTCCGATCAGGAAACGATATCAGGGTCGGTTCTTTGAACTTTTATCTCTATTATTATGGGGAGCGCGGCTGCATTTTATAGGGCTTCGATCGTGTTATTTTTAGATTGAGTGCGTACTTGAGATTAATTTACGTCTGTTTACTTGCGTTAATTGTCTTTAAATTTATCTCTATATGAATACCCATAATATAAAAGAGGATTATAGGCCTTAATCATATTATGTACTTAGCAATAACTAATTAATTTTGATATAAAAATGACTTGTTACTATTTGAAATAAATAAATATTGAAAACGTATATCATATTAATTAAATACATATACAGTAAAATGGTGACAATGCCATCATTTACATATAATATATATTGCAAATTAATTATGTTAAGCAGATAATCCAGTCACATTTAACCTACATGGTACAGGAAACTCATATAAGGCAGTTAAAAGGTCATAACACTTGTCAATATTAACTGGCAGTTATTATAAAATGAACTTTATTGTTATCAAATAATACATAAATTACCATATGCATAACATTTTTGCAACTTTTCCTGTCTATTTAATTGTGTATTTGCTAATATTATAAATTGAGTTGCTACACTGATATAATTTGTATTAAAATTAGTTTACTT
Organism: Colias eurytheme; assembly: GCF_061535395.1. Classification (NCBI taxonomy): domain Eukaryota; kingdom Metazoa; phylum Arthropoda; class Insecta; order Lepidoptera; family Pieridae; genus Colias; species Colias eurytheme. The sequence continues at coordinate 483,649 of NC_143006.1, forward strand.
CATTTTTGGTTGTTTTTAATAGTTCAGAATGATGAATAAAAGATAGACAACAAAATTTAAGTAGGATAATATTTGTCATCTAAGTTCATTTATGTACAATAATATGTTTCTACTTTCCATTAATAAATTTTAAATGACTAGAACTTTATGATTCATCATATTTTTATCAACATGTTTTTTGTATAACTATGTGAATTAAAATTGATTCCATTTTACAATATGTCACTAAATTTTCCATACAAAAAAAGAAAAAATATTACTAGAATCAAATGTAATATCATAACTCAAAATAACGAAAAACATATGATAATGATATGCAATGGAACAAAAACTAACAATCAGCAGAGATGAGGTCATAAGGATCAAGATGAGCTAAGTTTGTTGTTACAAGTGGGCGGCCTCAAAGGATATAAATAAGTTTCTGTACGCTTGATGATAAATTTATCAATAGATTTATCAATGAATGTATTTAAATATTTTTTTTAAGATAAACTTATTTTATAAAAGGGGTAGGTGTTTTTGTTTTGCTACAATTTAACTAACCTACTTTGACTGCCTCCTCGGTATAGTGGTTGACGCGTGAGCATAGAACCAAGGGGTCCTGGGTTTGATTCCCGGGGTAGACGACAAAATAAATGTCTCGGTCTGGCAGGACACAGAAGGCTGATCACCTACTTGTCCATATAGAAAATCGATCAATGAAAGAGCTGATGTATAATGTATCTGCCCCTTACCCCACTAGGGGACATGGGACTTCACTTACAATTTAACTAAAAATGACTCCATCTGTAAAAAATCTTTAACCATTAGAAAACTATGATTTTACTATGTAAATAATAAATGACAATATACTTTAATTAAGATAGGTTACTGCCACACACTTTTTCTCAGTGTTTTCTATAGACAACTTTCTAAACATGTGTGCAAAAAAACTATTTTATTATAGAATACAGATGCAAATATATTTATGGCGCTACGGGTAAAAGTGTTATTTAAATGTTTCAATAAATTTCAACATGTTTCATTGCATATATTTTATTACCAATCAATCAAAGAAAAATATTTACTTAGTACAATTAAAGCCTATTTACTCATTATTTTTGAAATCTGTCCAGTAGTTCCTGAGATAAGCATGTTCAAACAAACAGATATATTATGATAATGAATTTTCCTTGTACATTAAAATAGTAAAGTAAAATTGTTATCAACAGAGACATTGAATCATTTTGTATTGAAATAAAAATTTATTTACACAGATTATTGCATTACAAATAATGTTTTATAGCTATATAAATGAAGTTAATGTGAACTGATGCAATATAATCATTGTACTATTGCTACATTTACATTTGTAACAATTAAAATATGTAGCGCAGGTAACCTCTACTTTGATAATTAAGGCTTGTAATACTAAACTAATATGACCTTTAATAATAATATGGCCTAATATGGCCTTTGGGGATGTGGATTGTAGTTATTAATTCATTTATTATTTATTGTACGAATAGCAGGCTTGTGGCTCTAAGTAATTTCTGCTAGGCAAATTTTAGGCAGCGGAAAAATTTGTAGTTTTTAGTTACGCAAATTATATTTTTTATGATAAGTAATATTAAATTCAGAAAACCAAAGTTGCAGATGAATGCTCTTGCTAAATAATGTTATAGTTTAAAATCGGTGTATTTAATACCTTTATAATGAAAAAAAGTAAGCATAGGTCCAATCCCAATCGAATTTCTTTAAATATTTAAAACTGAAAATCAAAATAGATAAGTGAAGTTCCATCTCCCCTAGTGGGGTAAGGGGCAGAAGCATTATACATCTGTTTCACTGATCGTTATTTTAAGCGACAAGTAGGTGATCAGCCTTCTGTGTCCAGAATGAGACATTTTTTTTCTTCGTCTCCGCCAGGAATCGAACCCAGGACCAGTCGGTGCTACGCTCACGCGTCAACCACTGTACCAAGGAGGCGGTCGAAATAGATAATATAGTAATATTATATCTTTCATTAACTAAATTCTTATCATCCGTCCATCCGTTTCAGGAGCCGCGCGGAGTGATAATGCACCACCATAGATAATTTACAGTAATCAATGTGAGTATTGACTTTAAAATATAATTTTAACCATAATATTATCTACTTCATAGTATGACTGTTTACATGTTGACTAAAATTCTGTAATTTATGAAAATATGTTCAGTAAGAGGAAATCGAACGAATTAAATTATGATAATAACTTGCATAAACCATACAACAATTATATAATTACCTTATTATTAATTAATAAATATAATTATATTCTGAGTATTGGATAGTAATTTAGTAACAGATAATAACACCACTACTACACGATCGAATATACAGGATTAGCTAGTTTAGATATTTTTTCAAGGCTCTTTGAAGCAGACCAACCAGAATACTAATTTTAAGTGGCAGATATGCTGACCTCAATTAATGGTATTCGGGATGAAGGACAATTCTTTACCGATTATCCCATGATGTAAAATAAAATAATGTGTAAAAACTACGAACAGTGACGTTTTTGATTATTCCAAAGTGATAATTGATACACATTCGCGCGAATAGCGAGGCGAATGTCGAATACGCATCATATGTGAACAGCCACTATTTGCTTTATGATTTCACGTATTCGTGTTAAAATCAGTCTTTTAGATGTAATCAAACAGAAGACGAATGTGTGAATAGTGGTTCGCGTCGACACTCGATACGAATGTTTTATCGAGTCACGAATAGGGAACGCGAATGTGTAAATGCACCATGATATATGTATTACGCATTGTAATGCATGTAGTTATTTCAAAAGATATAAGATGGAGATAAAAACATATATTGAATTGTATTCTAATTAAAATTTCAGGTTTTCATGTGAAATTAATCAAGTTTTTTCTACGTTTGTTTTGAGCGAGAACCATATAATTATTCCGAAGTTAGGAATACTCTATAGTCTTTACCTACTGGCGAACTATTAAAACGGATTTAAATTGCGATAATTTAATTAAATTACTTACTTTACAGAAAGCCTTGTTACCGATATACTAATGTGGCCATATTCGCATGTTCTGACGGTCATAAAATTATCTTAATTTTAATATAATAAATAGTCAAGCTCCCTCTACTATTTCTAACCTTCCTCTCACTTTAAATTACATTGAAACAGTTGCTATTATCTATTCTAGCGATTAGATCACTCACGATAAATTTTTACGCCAATATAAAATACTGATTTGATTAATTTATAACTGAAAACAAAACTGATAACGTACCACTGCAGTGGCCGATATCAATTACAAAAGTAGTCGGTGCAAATACTATCTTTGTGGTTAAACGACATTTAATTAAAAATAAGTGGCATTGTAAAATAATATGTTTTAATTAGTAACTGTGGATGAAGCGTTGTGTAGTGTGAACACATGTGAATTTGAAAGTTCTTGTTGTATCGATTTTATTGTGAAGTTTTCGGATAGTGTTTTCGTAAAGTGCAACTGTCTTTAATCGGTTTACAGTGATGATAATATGATAGATTGGTGTTTTTACAAGCTTGGTTCTTAACATTGAATGAACAATAGTAGCACGAAAGTAGTAGGTAATTGAAAACAATCCGCATAAATCGATCATATTTTGTCCTTTTAAAATAAAAAAATAGTCTATAAAATATAGTGGTGTTCGGAGTTCAAAGTACCTGTGATATATTTTATTCCTTTTTTAATCGAACTACATATTTTACACTACACGTAAATTGAAAACTTCATCATGTCTGCATATAACATGTGCATAGTAGCCAGAGCCAAAAACGGGCTACCGTTGAACCCGCGTCGTGTCGTATCCGTGTCGGATGCTACAAATCGTGACGTTCTCGATTTTGTTCCAAGTGTGAGCGACATGGCGTCTGTATGGAAACGCCTGCAGCGCGTCAACAAGCGAGCGGCGAAGTTCCAGTACACGGCTTCGTATCATAACATCGAGATCGAACTGACGCCGAAATGGTATGTACTGTGATTCTTATATGTGTAAAATTTGAAACTACCCACTTTTTCGTGCAGATTTTTTGTTGTTTGTTATTTTTGTATACAGTGTGTGAATATCGAACTACCCTCTTTTTTGGATAGATTTTTTGTTGTTTGTTGCTTGGAGGTGATTGTTTATAAATAAAGCGATCGGTTGTGAATTATTGTGCTGAATGTTATCTTAGAATCGGTTTCATTAGTTGGTGGTAGTATCGTTGATAATATAATTGACGTTTTTGACGTGACAACGTCTTATAATTCGATAGAGCCGCCTGCACGCACGAAAAAACATGACTCATGCGGCGTTACCTCGCTCTGAGGCGTTCCATGTAATGCTTGAAGTGCAAGCGAGAGCGCGGAACGAGCGACAAAGAAGCACAATCGGACGTTGTCACGTTCAACTATCGTCAGTAAACCGGCTTTACAGACAACCATTTTTTTTATACATTTGTCATTTAAATTGACAGAGAGCTAAATAGAACACACCCAGTTGTTATGACGGACCTTAATGTAATTATATCTATGGACAATAATTCACCTTCATGATGATCCTACTGAACCGATATTGATGAATTTTTCTCAATTGTTAAATTGAGGAAATTAACACAATTTAAATAGGGATATATTAAGAGAAATCGACTAAAATAATCTACTTTTATAGGCTTAATTTCCTTGTATGCCAAAACGTGATTTCAATAAGGAAGTTTAGTACTCAAAAGTATAATTACAATCACGATTGTAATTTACGTTTCAAATATGTTATTTGTAGGAAACCAAACAAACTAAGCATAGTGTGGACGAGACGGTCGAGGCGCGTGGCCACCGAGCCTATGGACTGGGAACCGTCGTTGAAGGATCCTATGAAGTAAGTACATCATCATCATCATCACTTATTAGCTGTTATGTAGCTGTAGCAATCTTAAAGCTATATTGTGCAATATTGGCGATAATGATCGATTACCTAGTCTAGGTTTCTTTAACTTGTGTACAATGAGTAGAAGAAAAAATGTTCTTTCTATTACCTATTAAAGCCAGTAGTGAAGTAATAATATTTTATTTAAGGGGTTCAGTTATTTTCGGAGTTCCCGAAAATCACACAGTGGCCGTGACGCTGTTCAGAGATTCACGAACTAATGAACTAGAGGATAAGGAGTGGACGTTCGTGTTGGAAGACGTGAGTTTTTCTTTTATTCACTTGTATATGTTTTGTGTAAATTCTATAGACGTTGAGTATGGCGAATTTTGTGTAAAGTGCGAGTGTTGCTTTTTAAGCTATTGCATAGCTTCTATCGCGGGCCTTGAGCGCGGGGACCGAATCCAGAAATTTAGTAACGAAAAACCTCACGCTCCCCACGGTTATACCTTCGTGTTATACCTTCTTACTTCCCTCTTTGACTCGCTTGCCAAGTTTTTTTACCACCCGCAAAATCTCTTCCATCACATCCATTGACGCAATTTCGTCAAGTAATCATTCTGTTGTATCTTTTTATCAATAACGGACAAGAAATTTAAATTTCCTCTCTGGTTTCTCTAATCTACCCGGTTATCTGACACGTGTCCACCACCGGCAATCGTTTTATACCTTCTCACTATTTCTTTCTTTGACCCGATTTCTGGGTTCCAATTCAATCGATCAATCGATCAATCGATCAATCGATCAATCGATCGATCAATCAATCAATAGATCAATCAATCAATCGATCAATCCATCAATCGATCAATCGATCTATCAATCAATCGATCGATCGATCAATCAATCAATCGATCAATCCATCAATCGATCAATCGATCGATCAAAAATTCAATAGATCAATCAATCAATCGATCAATCCATCAATCGATCTATCAATCAATCGATCGATCAATCAATCGATCAATCCATCAATCGATCAATCATTCAATCGATCAATCAATCGATCAATCAATCATTCGATCAATCAATCAATCGATCAATCGATAATCAATCAATCGATAATCAATCAATCGATAATCAATCAATCGATAATAAATCAATCGATAATAAATCAATCGATAATCAATCAATCGATAATCAATCAATCGATAATCAATCAATCGATTATCAATCATTCGATCAATCAATCAACCAATCGATCGATAATCAATCAATCGATAATCAATCAATCAATCAATCGATCGATCGATAATCTATCAATCATTCGATCAATCAATCAATCGATCGATTAGCAATCAATCGATAATCAATCAATCGATAATCAATCAATCGATCAATTACCAATCAATCGATCATCAATCAATCGATAATCAATCAATCGATAATCAATCAATCGATAATCAATATATCGATCAATCGATCAATCGATCGATCGATCGATCAATCAATCAATCGATAATCAATATATCCATCAATCGATCAATCGATCGATCAATCGATCAATCGATCAATCAATCAATCAATCAATCAATCGATCGATCAATCGATCAATCGATCAATCAATCAATCCATCGATCGATTTTCTGTTTATCTCTGACCTACCTATGTGTTCGCTAGGTGTCCACCACCGGCAAGCGGCGCCGCTTGGCCGCGTGCGCGGTGAACCTGCGGCGGCACGCGTCGCTGTCGCCCGCGCACCGCACGCTGCGGCTGCAGCTCGAGCCGCTCGGCCGCAAGCTGGCCGCCGCGCGCCTGCACCTCACGCTGCACTGCGTGCTGCTGCGCGAGGGGAGCGCCACGTGAGTGCGGGGGGTACAGACAGACATACAGACACACAGCTCGAGCCGCTCGGCCGCAAGCTGGCCGCCGCGCGCCTGCACCTCACGCTGCACTGCGTGCTGCTGCGCGAGGGGAGCGCCACGTGAGTGCGGGGGGTACAGACAGACATACAGACACACAGCTCGAGCCGCTCGGCCGCAAGCTGGCCGCCGCGCGCCTGCACCTCACGCTGCACTGCGTGCTGCTGCGCGAGGGGAGCGCCACGTGAGTGCGGGGGGTACAGACAGACATACAGACACACAGCTCGAGCCGCTCGGCCGCAAGCTGGCCGCCGCGCGCCTGCACCTCACGCTGCACTGCGTGCTGCTGCGCGAGGGGAGCGCCACGTGAGTGCGGGGGGTACAGACAGACATACAGACACACAGCTCGAGCCGCTCGGCCGCAAGCTGGCCGCCGCGCGCCTGCACCTCACGCTGCACTGCGTGCTGCTGCGCGAGGGGAGCGCCACGTGAGTGCGGGGGGTACAGACAGACATACAGACACACAGATGAAATACAACGCACAGACAAATTGACATCGAGATATACAGGGTGTCCCAAAAAGTAGTGATGAACGGAAGCTGGGAGGTAGAGGACCTAGAGGGCTATCCGAATCACCCCCATGTATGTTATGCGATTTTTCGTATTTTCGGAGTTATGACGTTTTATTCAATTTTTCACCTATCGCCGATATTTTCACTCATGGTGACGTCAATTGTTGCGCTAGATGCTTGATTTTTTTTTGTTTGCTAAGCTGAAAGATAGGCCAATTCAGTATGGTAACATTTACTATCGTTAGATCTTCGAATGGAATAAAAAAAAGAATTAAATGCCAAGAAAGATAAAATTACCCAGTATGTTCACCACTTCAAGGGCCCGTAAAAAAATAAAATCACATAAAAAAACGTGCCCGGGTGACGTATCTATACTTTAAAAAAATCATTGCAAGCGTTCTTGCGTTCTTGCGTTCTCGTTTATGATAGGCCAGATGTAACGCTATGAAATATCTTTCATAGCGTTACATCTGGCCATCGTGAAAGGCCATAAGCAGCCTTTCACGATACTTCTGAATGAATTCATATACCTACTTGAGTTTGGACTTTGGACATTATAAATAAGCATATAGTTTAGTAAAATATGACCATCACGTAATATAACTCTCTGCTACGCACAACTGTTAGCCAAATGTTACTTATTGAAAATCTGATATTTTCACACAGAGATTTTCACACAGAGATTTTCACATAAGAATAAGAATAAGAATAAGAATAAAATAATTTTTATTAGGCACACCAAATTACCACCACCAACACAAACAAACAAAAAAAAAAAGAAACAATATAAAAATACACTCTTAAATATAATCTAACATAAAAATTAAAACTAAGAATATGAATTGTGTGGCGACTGGCGACCTAAAGGGTAAGGCCGCTCAGCTTATGCTATGCCGATAATGTCAGCATAGCGCTGGTTTTCAGGGCCCCACCAGACAACAAAGTGCTTAAGTCTAAAGTGTCTCTCTCTGCTGTTAGATAATAAAACAATTAATTAAGAAATAAAATAATTATATATGTTTGCATGTATAGAATATAATATATTGCGGATATTTTACCCATATTGTGAAATACATATACTTATATACATATATATATATATATATATATATATATATATATATTTACATAATAATAAATAACCACAGTTTATAAATACATATAAGGAATTAAAAGAATACAACTATATTGCATACTATATAATACGTACATATATTATAATAATAATAATCTGTTATATACATCTGTTATATACAACGCAACTAAGGTTTTCCGACGAATTCGTTAATCAAATGTTTTTTATATTTATGCTTAAAAGATTTTTTAGATATTGACTCACGTATCGGCGGCGGTAGATTATTCCAACACTTAGTTGCGTTGTATACAAAGCTGCCTCTAAAGGCGGTTGTATGGTATCTGGGCATAATCATCATGTATGTTGATGCTCTTGTGAAGTGTGAGCCATCACCTACCCACCTAAGTTTATTAAAAAGGTATTTTGGTATCTGTGACGTCACCACCTCAAAAAGCATCACAGCAAAGTGAAGGCGCCTGCGTCTTTCCATATTGAGGGTTTTTGCCTGGATTAGATATGGCGTAACATGTTCTCTTGGCGGTATGTCCCAGCAGAACCGAGCACACGCGTTTTGAACCCGCTGTATGGCATTCTTGGTCCTTGCTAGCAATATTGCACCGTACATAGTATCTAGATTCATACAGATTCATACACATAGAGATTTCACACCGATATTTAAACAGATTTTCACTAATAGATTTTCACACAGAGATTTTCACACGGAGATTTTTACACGGAGATTTTCACACGGAGATTTTCATGCAGGTTTGCTAAGATTTGAACGAAATAACCCGAAAATTCATAGTAGCAGAAGAAACCATTAAAAATGATAAAAGGGCATTCAGACATTTAAAAGACAACTTTTTACGGTGATGTCGCACTTGCACTGAGCAACAGCGGGGTCATTTTAAAAATTTCTGGTAATAATTAAACACCTTGTTATTGGTTTTAACCCCTTACCGCATACAAAGCCATCTATGGACGACGAAGTTCATGAATTTTTTATAGGCTAACTATAAACAATATCTAAAAAAACTACCATACATCTTAAACAGCATTTCATCGAGAATTGGAATGTAATTAATTTATACAGTGTAAATATTATCCATCAGATATATTATAGATTTAGTCTAGCGCGTGCGACGGTTTGGGTGCGCGGAAAAAACCGTGATTTTCAAATTAAGATTTCAATATCAATAAGGTGAGTAAAGCCATGAAAAAAAATATTACTTCATTCTTTAGTCTTTCTAAAATAAGGTAAAACATTTGGTTTGGTTGTTTTTTTGCTTTTATCATGTTATTTTTGTACTTTTCCAAATCTGTCATATTTGGCTTCGTATGCATTCCGTCCAAAATATATTATGTCATATGTGGCTCGGTATGCATTCAAGGATACTTTCACTGATTGTTCCAGTATCGATCCTGGACACTTTTTTCTCACTGCTAAGCATGTAAATATCATATCATCATCAATAAATACAGACTCATGCTATATGCCACTGTATGATTTTTAATTAGCCGTTTCAGAGCAAATGCGAAAGTCAGGGAAAGCTCTTATTACCAAAAGACGTGGTCGTCTCTCAAAAACTTATGAACATCGGCATCTCTGGAGTCTCCTCAGTATTCCTGACTCGCCAATTGCCGCAAAAAAGCTACGAAAAACTCCTGCAAGACATCTAGATTTTCAATTTGATTCTGTACGATCTGATGGGATTAGTCATTACCCAATTTGGAAGAAGAACACCCGTCAGATATGCCTATATTGTTCCAATTTCGTTCCTGCACATTATGTGATAAATATAACGTGTTTTTATGTTATAATCACAAACGTAATTGTTTTAAGCAATTTCACGAAGTATAAGTTGGCTGTGATTCTGGGTGTTATTTAGGTAGGTATCCATATAAAGTACTAACATTTCGCCCTCAGCCTCGCCCGCTTTTTCAAAGAAAACCCCGCATAGTTCCCGTTCCCGTGGGATTTCCGGGATAAAACCTATCCTATGTGTTAGGCCAAGTTACCCTCTAAATTATGTGTGCTAAATTTCATTGAAGTCGGTTCAGTAGTATTTGCGTGAAAGAGTAACAAACAAACACATTTACATACATCCACCCTCACAAACTTTCGCATTTATAATATTAGTAGGATAGGATTTATGTAAAATATATGTAGTATATCAGTTGACTTAGCATTCAGAATACAAGCCTAAGCTTAGTTTGGGGCTTAGCAACCATGTGTGTGAAATTAGTCCGGAATATATTTTTATTTTATTAATTAGTTACTTTTTTCTAATTGCATACGAAGCCATATATGACAGAAAAAATACAACAAACGCTGCATACGAGTCCATATATGGCACCGTTTCATATTTTCTATAATATAAGTAAATAATTTTTTTTCTCAATTTGATCTCATATTGTAAGGTCTAATAAACACGTTTTTGCAAAAAAATAATTTTTATTTCATCTCCTTAATAATTCATGCAATAAGGGGTTAATTTGTTTTTATTGATCATCATGTTAATTCAATTTTTGTACTTACCACATTTAGATTTAAATTTTTCGATTTAAGCTTTCTGAATAATAAAATGAAATTTTCAGGGTAGCTACCTGATAGATAGAGCAAGTTTCTAAAAGCCAAACGGAAAACTTTTTTTAAGTGATTTTATTTTTTTACGGGCCCTTGAAGTGGTGAACATACTGGGTAATTTTATCTTTCTTGGCATTTAATTCTTTTTTTCATTCCATTCGAAGATCTAACGATAGTAAATGTTACCATACTGAATTGGCCTATCTTTCAGCTTAGCAAACAAAAAAAAATCAAGCATAATTGACGTCACCATGAGTGAAAATATCATCGTACTCGGCGATAGGTGAAAAATTGAAAAAAACGTCATAACTCCGAAAATACGAAAAATCGCATAACATACATGGGGGTGATTCGGATAGCCCTCTAGGTCCTCTACCTCCCAGCTTCCGTTCATCACTACTTTTTGGGACACCCTGTAGATACAGACAGGTACACTTACACATACAAACAGATGAAAGGCACAAAAAATTAGATACGGACAGATAGGTACCACTCACGCATAAACACAAATGGGATAATGAGACATGTAGACACAGACGTAGATACAAACTTGTAGACACAGACATGTAGACTTGAAGAAAAATTTAGTAATATGTGTTTTATATCAACCAAAGGAGACTATTTTTTGTGGGCCCACCAAGACTCGGTAACGTATAGTAATAAAAAAAAACGTGTAAAAATATAAAATTATATTATGAATTTTGAAGCTTCGTTGTTCTACAAACGAAACCGGAATCATGAAATCGAATTAAAAAGCTTTATTTTGATATCATCCCTGCTGTAGTGCTGTCTAGAAACCAAGAACAATGGCCAACATTAAAATAACTGGAACGAAACGTTTTTATCGATAGAATGAAAATAAAACCAAAAAGCGAAAAAAAACTGCCTTAAACAAATCACTTTAGAAACTGTTTTTATTCCTATTTATATGGAAGAATGTGATTGATAGCGATTTTAAATCCTGTAATTAATCAAATAAAACAATTTGTTTCTACTAAGCTAAAAAAATCCGTGTAACGAAACGTTACATCTATTGGCTGCTTTGATAGACGTCAGATTCTTCCTGTCGTAGTTGTAATGTTTTTATTTCCTATTGCACGCCTCATAAGCGAAGCGTTGAGGTGGGTACTACTGTCACTTCGCGCAAAACATCTGATTTTTCAAACTTAAAATGTCTTTATGTATCATACATTGCACTTGTAAGATAATACATACACACACATATTAAGAAAAAACACTATTTTTAACGTTCATGATATTTTTGATGTCATTTTTGTTATTTAAACTAGTTAAAAAACAGTTTAAAAAAGTTCTGTCTTGGACGTCCGTGTGTCTGTATGTGCGGATCCTTTTTCTTGTTAACACGATAGCGACCGAAATACTTTACTAATCGAGTCTTTTTTTTTCTCTTACGCTTGAGTATGCTCAGGAATAGAACCCTTTCATTTTTCAGGGTCTGATTCGATGTGGTTTAATTGTTATTAAATAAACAAAAATAATAATTAATAAATATTTATTAAAAAAAATTATGAGGCGTGCACTTTTGGATTTTCCAAATTTTAATTTTAAAATGTTATTGCTACAGCTTAAGAACGTTTAATATTACAATAGAACATGAATAATAGCATAGCTGTGCAAATAGCTACCTATATCCTAATATTATGTACCTACTCCTAGTCATAAATCACGTACCTACCTACCTACTTAACTAATTATTTCTTATTTAATCAGTTTTCCCATTCGCTAAAATCGTATAAGGTCCAGAAACTTGAGGTACAAACACTTATATCACTTATTTTCTATACTATTTATAACCAAATCGGGTATCTGTGTTTGTGGTAACTTCGCTGTTTCCGATTTCCGAGCTTGGAATCGTGACAATGTATGTGATGTTTTCTAATACATATTTATTTATTCATTCATTTAAATATATTATACCCAATGATTCGGATGGGTCACACAAGACAAATCGCTCATTATCAGTTAGTTTTTATGTAGGAATGAGGTAAATGTTTGCACATCGTGTTTCTAAGGATTCCGGTTTTGTCCATGTTTTAACATGTAAAAATAATGTCACCACTGTAATCTGGGGACTTCAAGGAACAAATAAACACACATTTCTTTAATATACGCTAAGAAATTGAGGTGGGCCTATTCTCCAAACAAAAAAAATCGTCTCCTTTGTCAAAAATATCAACAACAAATTCTATGTGTTTTATGACTACTTTTTTATTATCCTTAATAACATTACCGTATTTAATTAAATAAATTAATTTAAGGAAAGCATAGTATAAATTGATAAACTACCCTCATATTAAATAAATAAAAACCTTACAGTGACGAAGACATGCAGTCGCTGGCATCACTGCTGTCTGTTAACAACAATTCGGATATAGCTGTGCTAGAAGATCTGGATGAAGACGATTACACCTTATCCGATAATTCTACTAGACAGGTGAGATATATGTTTAGTCTCGATTTTTAATATTTAGACCAAGATTTTTGGATATGTTTTTGTTTAGGACTTTTGGAAGTATTTTTTGTGTTTTAAAAGCTTAATTAGACCTTATGAAGCACTTTGGTAAACTTGGCTTAAAAAGCGTAATTTTTCATTGCATGAAATTTTGGATTATTCGAAAAAATCCTCTACGTGATCGAAATGCACATCACAATACAAATGTCATAAGCTTACTAACTATATTGGTCGTAGAAGCTGATAATAACCATACCTAAAGTGTGCACTTTAAGGAATTCTGATATAAATTCAAACTAAGGTTCCAAAGAACGTTAGTAACAACACCAAAGCCACAGAAAATGACTAGTAACTTTATATTCAACATAAAATGTCCTAATTCCTTCCAGATGCTAGACCTCCGTCAGCAAATGGAGGAAATGACTCAAAGTCTTACAAACTCAGACATAGCAGCAACCCCCAACAGTGTTCAAAGTCTGAACTTTGACAGAACCCCCACAGCCCCGCAGACCCCCTCTCCCACGACCCCCACGAACCCCTATAGCCCTATTAACCCCTATAGCCCCAATAATTCCGTACCGGAAGAAGTGGCAACCCCCAAAAATAGGCCGGAGTACTTGAGCAGTTTGACAAAGGCCATGAGGGCGGAACCCAAGTTTAGTTCGACGCCGAAAGTGGTCAATAATCAAGAGGAAAAAGTGGATAATTTGAAAGGTAAATACTAAATAGTAAATGAGTAAATAGTGCTTCTTAAGAACGTGCAATATTCTGACCTTATTTGTTAGGGTTATTACAAATAACCACGTTTTTCCATAAATACCTTGTATATGTTGCAGTCAACTGGTTATTGCTATTTGATTGAATGGCTAGTCATTCAATCAAATGTCATCGTTCATTGAATTATGACATTTAATTGAATGGCTTTGAAATGGAATTGCTTTTTACCACTTAGAAAGTATAGTAAAGTTGATGAATACGAATTTAACAAAAAATATTTTTTCCAGGTATGGTTTTCAAACCGAAAACGGTAGCAAAACGGAACCTTAAACCACTAGAACTAAAAACAAATCTCAACAACATTAGTTTGGACACGAATGACAATGAAAAAGACGACGAAAAAACCCCCGTACCACAAGATAGGTTGACTTTACCCCCCGGGGAGAAGGATAAGACACCGGTAAGTTATAATTTTTTAAATGTTGTCTCATCTATGAATAGAAAAAAATATCACACCAATTGCAACTCGAACACGGTTGACCGGATTATATTATTATTATTTTTAGAAACAATCCTTTTTTAAATTATTATAGATACACTTTGATAAAATAAATATGCATCAGATAACACTACATCATTTCACCCTTAGGAAATTACTAGTCTTATTAAGTATCTTTAAAGTCTTTGTACGAGTTCGAGTGGGATAAGTTATCAGATTGAAATTACTTAATCGTACAGTATTTAAACGCAATTTATTCAATAACTAATACTTATTTAGGCTGATATAAAAAGTAAAATATATAAAATATATTATTAACTAGCGGCCCGCCCCGGCTTTGCCCGTGGTACATATTAACGTTTTCTCTACATAAAAACCATCCTCGTACTTCAAGGAATATAATAAAAAAAGAATTATCGAAATCGGTTCAGCCGTTCTCGAGTTATGCGCTTACCAACACATTTTGCGATTCATTTTTATATATAAGATTTCTCAAAACATATTTGGGCATGCGTGCACAAGTAAAAAAAATATTCTTTATATATTTTCCAGATGGTAGACTTAGTAGAGTGGTGTAGGTCAGTGACCCGCGACTACCCTTCGTGTCAGATCAACGACCTCTCCAATAGCTTCCGGTCCGGGCTCGCCTTTTGTGCGATCATACATCACTTCCGGCCTGATCTTATGTGAGTATTTCATAAGCAAATAATGGAAAACTAGTCTTATAATTACGTTCAATAATTGTCCGTAGTTAAACTCTGCCTACGTGCGTATGAGGCAGAGTTTTTCATTGCATTAATGTTCAAAGTGAATTGTCACTTTAGTACAAAATGAAAAGAGAGGTTCGTTTGAATTAATGTTTTATGTAATATTTGTGAATAATTAAAATATGATATGTAAGTGAAAATTTACGATAAATGTAACAGTTTTAAGAACAATTTTATTTACTGTTTCAATATAAAATGCGTTATTATTATTTCGTTTTTTTATTGATTTTCCTAGTACTTGGTCATGTCCGTAGTTCTTTTTACGCTTACCTTTTCAGGTATCTATTATTACACTATTTTTAACTCCGACATCTCTTATTCTTAGAAAATCTTTTAAGCTGTTTATCATGTATTATGCGTATAGAAAACTCAATTTAAACCTGTTTATCATAATTTAAATCTATTTCTACCCCCACAGCGATTTTTCCGGGCTCCAACCGGACCAATCTGCAGAAAACGTTCGACGTGCGCTCGACGCAAGCGCACGTCTGGGGATACCGCAAGTGTTGTCCGCTAACGATGTGTGCGCTAACAACGCGCCTGATAGACTTGCTGTAAGTCTATATTATGTATCTGTGCTTTTTTTTCGATATACAGGGTGTCCCACTATTTTTATACTAAGCGCGAAAGAACTTGTAGTTTTGCATACACTGATCACGAACAAAATACTTTAAGTAGGTATTACAACAAAATTAGGTCAAAAATTTTTTGTTAAATTTTTCCTGAAAATCCATGTTTTCTTCTCTAGCTTCGCGCAGCCGGCATATACCGCTTCGCTAATATGAGCATTTTGTCTATGAAAACATAATCTTAAACGATAGCTCACGTGCGGGTGACAAAGTTGGGCGGGTTGCTTGTTATGGGGGTGTACAGTGTACACATAGAGTTTTAAGAATTTATTTATTTATTTATACTTTATTGTACATATATACCAGACAGAGAATAACAAGATAGGTACAATAATTAAAAAAATTCGTCTCGAAAAAATTCGAATTCATCTATTTGAAAAAAAATGTGTCTGGAATTTTATAAGTATTTTTTACGAACTCAGCGTATGCAAAACTATAACCTACTTTGAGCTTCGTATACCAACAGTGGGACCTGTATAACTATTTTTCCCGAAATTTACGTTATAGCAATTTTCAAAAAAATAGGGGGGAAGCTTATTCGTAGTGCCCTCTTCGGTCGAGTCTGACTTTAAACAGAGAGAGAAGCAAGATTAAAGAACCATAAATAAATGCGCAAATATATTGTTGTAGGGAAACGACTTAATTTCTTTGTTTAATTTCAGGTAATGACATATCTGTTTCAACTGCGCGCTCACTTCACGGGCAGCGAGTTGCAGGTTGAACAACTCGGTAAGTTACAAATGTATTGGAAATACAATTATTCTATGTTTACGACTTACTTTTATATCTCCTTATGTAATTAGTACATTATAACTCTTTATTACCTTCCTTAAAACAATTAAAATGTCTATCGCTCGATGAAATCGCTACTATAAATGAGTGTTCAAAGTTTCAATGTTTCTGTCATATTGTATTATTCGAAATATTTAACAAAAACTAGACAATTCACTCATCGAATATGTATGCTTTAGGAACACCTTTTATTTAATTTATGTCCATTTTTCCCAGGTAACGACGAAACGGAATCCTCCTACCTAGTGGGTAGACACGACACGGACGACAGTCTGCCCCCGGAACTATTTTCCCGGGAAGTTAGCACCCGGCGGTCCAGGAATATCATGGATAGACCACCTGTGCTGTGAGTTTTTTTTATCTAAGTAGGAGATGTATAGGAAGAAAGTTTTTCTTGTAAAACTTAGGTTATGAAACTTAGGTTGAAGACTAAAATAATCATAATAAATAATAATTAGTAGGCTGTATATTGCTTATTCTATGCAATTTTCGACAAGATTACGTAGTAGATCTTTAAGTAGATAATATACTGTTAAAAATAAAGTATTGGAAAGTAGTGAAAAATTGGTAAGAGATTTGAAAAATATTGATTAATTAAATTTAAAAAAATACATTAAAAAGAAACTTATTTTCATAAAATTCCCAACGTATTAAAGCTTTCCCATTCTATGACAATCTATACGTCCGCTATTTACCAAACGAATCGTACAATATTTTCAAATCCTTTCACATCAAGCTTTTATATCTTTAAAGTTTAAACACCATCCCAACTCGTCAAAATCAATCATTTCCTACTCCAAATCAATTAATTTTCACCAAATGGTTAACAGAAAACAAGAGTCCCAAGACTCGCGTAACTCCGTCGACCTGTCCCCGGACAAATCTCCCGGGATAAAGGACATGAAGGACATGCTGTTGCAGTCCAAGAGTATCCTGGGCAAGATGCTGTCCCCCGCCCGGGAGAGGGACAAACCGAGCGCCAAGTGGTTCGATGGGAACACTGAGGTAAGTGGTGAAATAATTCATTTTAGGGCTAATTTTTCAATCCTTGGTTAAAACTTATTCGTCGAATAACGTATGAAACTACCATTTCAAAATGTATTCTTATTGCCCGCAATTGACAGTTTACGTGACATTTTAATATTATCGTGTAATACTTTATTGGACGGATAAGTTTTAACCAGGGATTGAAAAATCGGCCCTTATTGAGCAGAATATAAAATGGACTCTGTGTATTTTAGTATGTGATTTCGCAATTTTAAACTGAAAATTATACGATGTACTTGGCACTCATTTTTTCATTATTTTCAATAACGATTTATTTCATTTAAATAAAATTAAATCTAAGTAACGTTAAATAAAATTTAAGTACAAGTGTTATTTCCTAACATAGGTTTAACTGTTAATTCATTTGAACAGATATAATATGATACATGACATAATACTGATTATATGTTATTATTTAAAGATTTTTGATTGGGTTTATTAATAATGCAGATAATAAATTTCAATATAGACAAAACTAATTATACTCTATTTAAAAGTAAAGCTTTATAAACTTAAATTATTATTTAGAAAACTAACTACACGATATATTTTTACCATCCAATATGTTAATCTATGGCTAGATCATTTTCGATGTGACTTTATTCACCAGCCCCTCCCGCGACCGGACAAGCTGATGACTCGCAAGGAGCTCACGGATCCATTTGGATCTGATGATGAAGAGGATCCGCCGCAGAATGCAACAGATAATAATAGCCGTGAGTTAATTTTTTATTTGCTCGTTTGTAATAATAAATACAAAAATAAATTTTGTGCGTGAAATTGTGGGTAGTTGTAGAAATTCGGTAGTTATGGAAATATTGATTGTATACTTATATTTTACTAGCTGCTCCCCGCGGTTTCACCCCCGTGGCTTCGCTCCTGTTGGTCGTAGCGTGATGATATATAGCCTATAACCTTCCTCGATAAATGAGCTTTCTAACACCGAAAGAATTTTTTAAATCGGACCAGTAGTTCTCGAGATTAGCGCGTTCAAACAAACAAACAAACAAACAAACAAACAAACAAACAAACTCTTCAGCTTTATAATATTAGTATAGATGGTTCTTACTTCAATGTTTTTGAATTATCTACTTTCCGGTGTATGCTCAATTGCACTGAGTGTGCTTTATTTTAATAAAAAATGAATTTCTTTTCGTAACACTTTAAGGCTTATTTGCTTATTTACATAAATATATAAATTAAAATCGGCCAGTCGAAATATGAACGTCTCATATAGTGAATGTCGAAATCGATGATGACTGCATACCATTTTAGATATAAGTAGTGATGAAACATACATTCAATAAATTCTAAATTTATATGATACAGAAACAGTGATATATATGTACTAAAATATACCCATTTATTATATCACTTTAACAGCAAAAACAGAACAAAAACTGAGCATCGAACCGGCGACCACAGACCCTCTGAACGTGATCCAACTTCAAGAGAAGGACAAACAGACACCACCGTCCCCAGAACTGCCGAAACCAACACCGGTATGTTAAACTATTATTTATTTATGTTTTTTTTCGCTTGTTTGTTTGTTTTTACCCCCCCCCCTACCTCTAGATAATCGATAGTTAAAAATTTAGTTTTTTCATATTTCAAGTCTAAGTTCCCCCGATTTTTTGTGACATAATTTTTCATTATGGGTCTTGAGTAGGGTTTGGGAATTCTCGACAATTTCAACGTCCCGGGACACGAGACAGGCTACGATCAAAGTCCCGGGACTTCCCGGGACTTCGAGACTTTTTTTAATTTTAAAATTTGAGCTTTGATTTCTGGTGAAACGTATTAATAAAAAGGGATTTTTTTTAAATCAACATTAATTATCGGTTAAATCAACATTTATTAAACATAAAATATAATCACAATAGTTATAACTTTAATATGTCAAATAATTGGTATGTTTATTCCTATAATCACAGATTAACTTTTAATTTAAAACAATTATTAAATATTATTATAATAAAAGAAACTTAGTAACAATCATACTAACTTTAATATCATGTCATAATCATATTAATCATAATTTGGTAATTTTTATAATCACAGACTTTTGAATCAGTCTTTCAAATTATTAATCAGTTAAAAAAAATAAAATTACTTTGATTTTATAAAATAGGCTTTTAAAAAAATCAGAGCATTAACAGCTTTGTCCGACTATCTGCTTCTGATTTTTGTAATAACGCCACCGGACAAGGAAAACACTCTCTCATTTTCAACAGAAGTCGGTTTAATTGAGTTTAAGGCTTTATAAAGTAGTTCTAAATTTTATGTATGAAGTATGTAGACCAAGTAATTATTCATTACAGTAACAGATGGCGCTAGCTAGGCTCATGCAATGCTTTGAAAATAAAAATTAATACAATATATACGACTATCGTGTCTCGTCTCGAGTCTCGACCCAAAAGTCCCGGGACACGAGACAACGAAATTTACAAAAAGTCCCGGGACTTCGAGACACGAGACGTCCCGGGACCCAAACCCTAGTCTTGAGCTATTTTCACATTGTTGAGAGGAAAATTTGTGACGGTATTTTTTTTTACAGTTTTCATATTGATTTAAATTAGATTATCTACTACAATGTTAATTTTACAAGGAAAAAATGTTTAGTTGTTATAAAACTATTAAATTAATGTACTTTTTTCAATGACCATTACGTCGTATTACGATGCCATACATAATAAACATTAATTTATTTCCTTGATTAATATACAAACTTGAACTACTATATTGTCACATATTTTATTATAAAAACTAAACAACATTTGATGTAAAATAGCTCAAAACTCAGCTACATTTAAAACAAAATTACATAACAACTCATCTAGACTAAACCATATTCATTTGTTCCATCCCCCAAACCATATCGGCTTTGTGTGATCGCTTCCCATTGGACGGACGAAACGCTACACACCTGATTGGCTAATACAAAACGAAATAACGCTTTCCGATTGGTCGAACCGTCGAACCGCTTGTGTGTGATTGGCCAGCAATTGTTGTCGCGTCACGATGAATTGAAAGAGAAAGCGAGACAGCTGCTAGAAGCGACTAAAAGAGAGGCGAGGGAAAAGGATAGAGCTAGGCGGAGTTCTAAGGAGAGAGAGGGACAGGTGAACGGCAAGATTGACAGTCCTAAGAAGGTAAGTTGCTTTGTGAAGGGTTGATGTTTTGTGTTGTGAAAAAATGAGGAATTGAAATAAAAAGGGCGCGAAAAAGTGTGGGGTTGTTTTAAGCTTGCAAACGTTTTTGGGAAAATGTATCATCAGGTCATGTGGTTAGACTATAAAACAAATATGTTTTGTAAAAAAAAATAAGATAGTATATAGAAATGAAAAGGAAAATGAAATTGTTTTTCATTTGCAAAGTTTTTGGAACAATGTATCATCAAGTCATGTGGTCAAACTATTCTAAAATATTGGTAATTTTTTAATTTTTATGGGTATGTTAGTATATTGGTGATGAATTACGATAAAAATTAGGAATAAACTTATATGCTCTCTAAAAAGCCTTGGAACCTAGTCCAAACTGTATTTAAAAAAAATAATTAAACTTTGTATTATTAAATAATAATTAAAATTATATTTCTTTAGGGAATGACGGAGGAAGAGAGACAGGTTATGTTGCGTGAGCGAGCAAGGAAATTGATAGCAGACGCACGTGCGGGTATCGTCAGGTGAGATTACTATATTTTTTGTTTCATATGTACTTTTCCTATAGATATTTGATAACTGTATGTATTTGGGTTATATATTGAAACGTCTAGGTAAAAGTAATTGTAAAAATAATATTACCGTCTGGAAGGAAAGAGACAGATTATTAATGTATTTGGTATCATATTTATCACTCATATGTCATTCTTTAATAAAAAGAGCGTGTGTGCCGAGCACACGTGTCAGAAGTGAAACTTCTTTGACAATATTTAAAGATAAGACAAAATCGTCGCTTTACATGGAGTAAAGAAAAAAGTAAAAGAACGTGACGGTATTGCCATGACGCGATCTTGAAATTTTACTCTCAACACGTCTAAAGAAGTTTCACTGCTAAACTTTATTTCCACATTATGTATTTATTAATATTTGTCTTAATAATTTCAGTCCCACATCCCCCCTCTCCCCGTCGCGTGTGCGCAACTCGGGCACGGTGGAAATAATCAGCAAACATTCTGTCATGGAGGAATTAGCCGCTGGTGAGACACCTTTATATTATACTTAAACACTATTCATATTTCGAATATTTTTAACTAGCTGCTCCGCGCGGTTTCACCCCCGTGGCTCCACTCCTGTTGGTCGTAGCGCGTTGATATATAGCATATAACCTTCCTCGATAAATGGGCTATCTAACACCGAATTAATTTTTCAAATCGTACCAGTAGTTCCCGAGATTAGCGCGTTCAAACAAACAAACAAACTCTTCAGCTTTATAATATTAGTACAGATTTCATAGAAGAAATTAAAAAATGTTTTTCTTTTTCGATTTTTACGAAGTTAGCATATTGTTTTTGATCATAAAATAAATGGTTTATATGTATTATGCTTAAACTTCTAGCGGGATTCGCAGTAGTTTTGGATCTACATATACTAGCGGTCCGCCCCGGCTTCGCCCGTGGTACCTACATGTTTAAACTATCCTATCTCTCAAGTTGGATCGAACTGCACATGATGTGCGAATTTTATTATAATCGGTTAAATGGTTTAGGAGTCCATTGAGGACAAACATTGTGACACGAGATTTATATATATTAAGATGACGAAGCGCAGCAATATCCCCATACTAGCACCTAGTAAGCGCGTATCGCAATATTTATGATATTTTATAATAGGGAAATAACACTGTGTCAAGCTTCTTTGATAATGGTAAATTGAAAGCACGACACTATTAATTAAAAGGCTTATTACACTACGCGGTATTCAGACAGTCTTACTAAGATTTAGCATAATGTAATAAGAGTTAGCAAGTTAGCCTGTCTAATTAGACCGACCGAATGGGTTCGACCATGCTTACTTGCTTGCTTGCTGAATACCGCGTAGTGTAATAAGACTTAGCACGCTTAGACCGTTCAGTCAGCGCGCGGCAGCCGCAGAGCAAAGTCGCTCGTATGTTTTGGTTTTAGGTCTGGATAGGAGTTGCCCGTTGCCAGGAATCTTAAAGTAACTACCAATCTTTGTTTAGCACTGACACTTTGTCTAAGAATCGTATCTTTTTTTTTAATATACGGAGTAACTAATTTCAAAAGACATTCAAACTCGGCAACTCCTACTCTAAGGTAGGATAGGTACTTACGGTAGCTACTTAAGTCACATGGTTCCAGAACACTCAGTATTTGCATATTTGATAATTTTTCTCGTAAAAGTAAATACTCTTTCACCCATATTTTTCTTTTCTTTTTTGTATTTAAATTAATAGATGCGGCAAGAGCTATGGCGATTTTCTGGTGCTTTGAAAGTTTTCCCATCGCGCGACAACCGTCACCGACTACGTACGCCTTGCAAATGAGTTAGCATGCGATATTCAGCACAGTGTAATAGCGAGCTTGTCTAGTTAGATTTTAAGACAGTCTTAGTAAGACTGTTTGAATACCGCGTAGTGTAATAAGCCTTTAATATTGTGACACCGTGTATCGGTGGTAAATGGATAAAATATGTCATGGCGATTTGAAAGTGCTTCTATAAGAAGTCTAAATCCATACTAATATTATAAATGCGAAAGTAACTCTGTCTGTCTGTCTGTTACTCAATCACGCCTAAACTACTGAACCAATTTTCATGAAATTTGGTATGTCCTTTCTCGGGTATCAAAATAGATATTTTGAGATACCCGAGAAAGGACATAGGCTACTTTTTATCCCGGGAACATGAGGCAATCCCGTAAATCCCACGAGAACGGGAACTATGCAGGTTTTTCTTTGACTGCGCGGGCGAAACCGCGGGCGGTAAGGTAGTGAATAAATAAATGTTTGAGTTCGTCTTTTGTTGATCTAATTGTATTTTGTACACATTAGCGGGTGGTATGGAGCACTTGGACAGCATAGTGAACAGAGAGTCAGCGCCTTCGAGTCCCGGCTCGAGGAAGAGCAACCCTAGTCCCGATAGATCTGGTAATATTTTATAATATTTACTGATATAATAAATGCAAAAGTGTTTTTTTGTTTCTCTTTCATTCATTTTAATGGTACTGTTTGAAAGTTATATTTAAATCACTATAGTAGAGCCAATTTAATAGGCAACATTTGACGTCTATCAATTTTATCTTCATAGGGTGGTAAACTGCTTAAAAACATCGATTAAAGTGAATTAATCGATACGGACTTGAAACATTTGTCAATCGAACTTGAAACACATGTCAATAATTTATGATAATTTTTATTCCCAAGTAATCAATGCATTCGATTCTAGATGTCAGATTTCGATTTTTAGAGTAACGTCTCTGGTATTTAAAAAGAAAAAAGGTTTATTGACACAAAATTGTAGCGACGTCAGTTCTTTAAATCAGAAATTGTTCATTATGTTTAGAATGGTTTATCAGTAAAATCAAGTCCTAAAATTACTTCTATCGGTCATTATTATTATAAATATGTAATCGTAATTGAAAAAAGTTAAACAAATGTGCAGTTCTAACAAAACGAAATATCATGTTATTCTATGTTGTCGTTACTAGGTTACGTTGTTGAATTTTGTTGAACTGTCAAATGTTGCCTATTAAAATGGCTCTACAATACATAGTATAAAACAAAGTCGCTTTCTCTGTCCCTGTCCCTATGTCCTTATGTCCTTATGTCCCTTTGTATGCTTAAATCTTTAAAACTACGCAACGGAATTTGATGCGTTTTTTTTAATAGATAGAGTGATCCAAGAGGAAGGTTTTAGTATATAATTTATTAGGTTTTAGATAAAACCTAAAGTAAGTAGTAAGGTAAGCTAGTATCTTCATATTATGATGCGTTAATTTAATCTATTTTAAAAATAAACCGGGTTGATAACCGTATTACTAGGAGTATGGAAAAATTAAATGATCCTACAATTTTATCACTTTTTAATGCAACTTATTTAAAACAAACTTATATGCGTGCGTTTACGTCATAAGAAATTTCATCCATCACGTGACACGCGAAAGGGCCCAAAAAACATACCTTCAAGCTATTTATCCTCCTGTAATTCTGAAATATTTGTCTCCAATAATGAAATATTATTTTCTTTTCCCTATTTCACCTATAAAGTGAAGTCCCATGTCCCCAAGTGGGGTAAGGCGCAGATGCATTATACATCTGTTTCACTGAACGATCTTCTTTAGGGACAAGTAGGTGATCAGCCTTCTGTGTCCTACCAGACCGAGACATTTTTTTTTCTTCGTCTCCACCGGGAATCGAACCCAGGACCCCTTGGTGCTACGCTCACGCGTCAACTACTGTACCATGGAGGCGGTCAATTTTACCGGTAACGGTATTTCTATACTCTATACTAATATTATAAAGAGGAAAGGTTTGTATGTATGTAGGTATGTATGTATGTATGGTTTTCACGCATAAACTACTGGACCGATTTTGATGAAATTTGGCACAGATAGTCTTTAGACACTGAGAAAGAACATAGACTACCTTTTAATGCGAAATATGTACCACGGGCGAAGCCGGGGCGGAACGCTTGTCACCTATAATTCTAATATTTTTCCCCAGAGAGAGAAAACCCAAAGAGCAGGAGTGTATCCCCACAGGATGTACACAGATCTCCTCTACACTCCTTCACTGCGCTTGTGGATAGATTGTCACCGGATTTGAATGCTGAGGAGCCTCAGGTAATGTGTTGTTATTGTTGTTATCAGAGTCGTCTTTATTGTTATTATTATATATCCATACTAAAATTATAAATGCGAAAGTAACCCTGTCTGTCTGTCTGTTACTCAATCACGCCTAAACTGAACCAATTTTCATGAAATTTGGTATGGAGATATTTTGATACCCGAGAAAGGACATAGGCTACTTTTTATCCTGGGAAAATGACGCAATCCCGGAAATTCCACGGGAACGCGAACTATGCGGGTTTTTCTTTGACTGCGCGGGCGAAGCCGCGGGCGGAAAGCTAGTTCGTAATATAATCATCGTGGTTGTCATTTTCGTATATTTTGTCACTGCAAAGATGCAAAATGGATTTTCGATGTGATTTGTTATAGTCATATCGAAAATCAGTGATTTATCAGTAACTTACCAATTTACATAAAAATTTCAATTGAAAATCCAAATTCAAATACCCCTAAATAATAATGTACAAAACAACAAATCTTTAACCAGCAGAACAAAGAAGGCTACAGCACGTACATAGCGAGCGAGTTGGAAGCGTTAGAGAGAGAACAGAAGAGTGTGGATGAGAAAGCGGCCGCGCTAGAGAAGCAGCTGAGAAGAGTCATGGATAGAGCTGATAATACTGAGGTGAGATCTATAAATCTTCTCCCGACAGCAGAACAAAGAAGGCTACAACACGGATAAAACAGAATTTAAAACTGTGTTAGATGGTTATTTCTGTGATAGAAATTTAGGGGTTTGTAACAGGATTTATTTGTTAGCAGACGGGACAATTGACCAGTTTTTTTTTTTTAATTTTTAGCATGTGTTTTAAAGACGCATGCATTATTTATATTTCTTTGAAAAAATTGTGTTCTAAAGTCGATGCATCAGTCGGTTTAGAAATCATTATATCCTTAAATCTTTTAACGCGATTAAAATGTAATGAACATTATGCCAAAAACAATATACATTCACATTCACACAAAAACAATATCAACGACGTAAATTAGAAACAAATCTGGACCCAGAAGAGATCCTTGTAGAACACCGACACGTTAATTCTTCAAATATCTTAACAAAATTGAAAATTTACAGAATAAATGGCGAATAGTTTTTGTATCGTGCGTTCGCCGTCCTTATAATCCGGTATACGTTTTATTTTAATGATAAATTATTAGTTTTGAATCAATGAGTAGTTGAATTTAAATGTAATCAATAGTGCATTTGAAATTAGTTAATACATAGACAAACAACTATAACGGTAACTCTAAAAATAAATTATTATTTATTCAAATAGAGAAATTATTTTTTTCTTGTATCCTTGTTATTTATTAGTTTTATTATAGTCTTAAAATAAAAATTTGATCAGTTAAGTAAGCAAGTAGTTTATGGTTTAAATTTAGTTGATCTTCAATATTTACATTCTTCAATGGTAGCAATGATAATGTGAATAATATTGTGTTTAAAATATATTAGTTACAACATAATATGCTTTTTCAAATACTTAATACCTACTTGGTTCAAATAACGGATAAAAGATCTTACTCGTATTTGTCTTTCAGCTAAATAAGAGTACATAATTATTGCTCTGTACTTAATAATATTTTTATTTCAGGAGGAGGACCGCCTTATGTCACAGTGGTTCAATCTCGTCAACAAGAAGAATGCATTATTGCGTAGACAAATGCAACTCAACATACTGTAAGTCAATTTATTAGTTAGTTTCAAAAGTACACAACAAAACTAGACTCACGAAATCGTTAAAATGTGTCCGATTGAGAACTCTGCCTTCGCATATATTGGGCAGAGTTTTGTAATGGTATTGTAATGGACTTTGAACCTTATTACTAGTAAAATTAAGTGCTAATTTCAATGCATGTTTTATACAACGCCGCGGCCGCTTGGAGATTTTTTGACGATCTTTTAATAGGTGAATGTCAAGTCTAGTTTTTTTTATAGTAAGACAATGTAAACTGGCCTAAACCTTATATTTTGGCTACGTTACCTCCGGACATTCTGAATCTGAGTGAACCGATTTTGATGATACTTTTTTCTTTTAAAACTAGCTTTCCGCCTGCTCGTATTTAAATTTCATTTAGGTCTGTCATTTTTAAGGATTTTTTTTGTTAAAAATTTTCGACCAATCTTCTTATACATTTTTGACATTTTTTATAGGTTTTCGACATGGGGACTTTACGTAACAATCTTTATATATAAAAATGAATCGCAAAATGTGTTGGTAAGCGCATAACTCGAGAACGGCTGAACCGATTACAATAATTCTTTTTTTATTATATTCCTTGAAGTACGAGGATGGTTCTTATGTAGAGAAAGCGTAAACATGTACCACGGGCGATGCCGGGGCGGACCGCTAGTTTTTTTATAAAAATTCCATGATAGTAATTCAACAAAATACACACCTAACTAGTTACTACTTATAAATATATTTCGCAGTGAACAAGAAGAGGATTTGAGCAGGAGATGCGAATTATTAGCGCGGGAATTACGACTTTCCCTCGGGGTAGAGGAGTGGAGGAAAACTCCCGGACAAAAGAGACGGGAGATATTGCTGTTGCAGGTGATTTATCTTAATATATATAAATCTCGTGTCACAATGTTTGTCCTCAATGGACTCCTAAACCACTTAACCGATTATAATAAAATTCGCACACCATGTGCAGTTCGATCCAACTTGAGAGATAGGATAGTTTAAAAATGTAGGTACCACGGGCGAAGCCGGGGCGGACCGCTAGTTTATTTATATTTTACTAGCTGCGCTCCGCGGATTCACCCGCGTGGCTCCGCTCCTGTTGGTATTAGCGTGATTATATATAGCCTATAGCCTTCCTCAATAAATGGGCTATCTAACACAGAAATAATTTTTCAAATCGGAGCAGTAGTTCCTGAGATTAGCGCGTTCAAACAAACTCTTCAGCTTTATAATATAGATTTGTTGAAGTGAAACTTCTTTAGGCGCGTTGAGAGTAAAATTTCAAGGTCGCGTCATGGCAATACCGTCACGTCATGGAGTAAGGTGACGATTTTTGTTATCTTTGAATCTGGCCAAAAAAGTTTCAGTTATGCATAGAAAATGTGCTCAAACTCAGTTTGAATTTTACGAAAAAATCTCACTACAGTACTTGTTATAATTGTTTTTTGTTATTTCAGGAATTATTATCTGCTGTAAATGAGAGAGATCGACTTGTACAAGAGATGGACGAACAAGAGAAAGCGTAAGTTTTAAATCGATGTATTTGATATAGATGTAGACAGACATACATTTAGTTTATTTATTATTAGTACTGAAAAATTTAATGTTTGTACTGAAAATAATATTTTATCTTTGTTTATGAAAACAGGATAGCAGAAGATGACGAAATTCAACGAAATCTCAGCAACGTCGAGATACAAAGGAAAAACAACTGTATACTACAGTAGATAAGGACTATATTACTACAAATAGATCACGCTTTGCTTTTTTTCATCCAAAAATATTAATCTCCAAATATAACTTGATATAGCAGAAAAGAGAAACTTTATAAGTCACATTTTTTTTGTTATATTTTTTTTATTAAAGTTCAAAAATTTAACGGATTAAAACTCTCGTTTGACTCATTGTGAAATAATTTGAATGCTTTTGAAATAAAAAACTTTTAATTCTTACTCGTACTTCCTTTATTTATTACGCGAGTGTTTTAATGTAAATTAAATTAAAATGAATTAATTGTTTTATATTCACTTTAATGGTGTGATGATGTGTTCAATTGGTGTTCAAATATCATACGATGTATTTCTATTGAATAAAAACTAATGAAATATGTAATTCTCTAAAAAAAGGGGTCGTTAAAAAACTCAAATTATCAGTTGACTTATATAGTTTTTATTTTTATGGCTATAGGTATGTAAAAATGAAATTATTGCACGACAAACTCGTATATCATACCAAATATATTTAAATTCTGTCACTAAAGTTTCGAAAAGATGACTTCTCATTAGTTACTATATTTATTTAATTTTACTATTAAATTATTATGTTTTAACATATAAATAAACTCGTAATCAATTGACGTAACTTATGGTACGAATGTTAACTTTAATACTAGTTATTATATTATTAATATAACTTATGTTTATTATATATAAATCGGCCTTAAAAGAAATACTCATAGTTACTTATAATTATAATAAGTATTCATTATGACTATTTTTATTTTTTTGCTTACGCACTTTGTAAGGCTTTTTGAATCACTAATTTTTAGGACTAAAATATATATCATTATTGGCTTTATGAGTTTAGTAAATTAG
The DNA here is from genome assembly GCF_061535395.1 of Colias eurytheme. Lineage (NCBI taxonomy): Eukaryota > Metazoa > Arthropoda > Insecta > Lepidoptera > Pieridae > Colias > Colias eurytheme. Next base: position 513,633 of record NC_143006.1, read on the forward strand.
TTATTTTTGTGACTGCAAAATTGTAACTATAGTTTACCAAAGATAATGACGTTTAGACTATGTATTGCCTTTTACTATACAAATAAAACAATGCTAATCGTTTTTATTTTCATATTAATTAAAAACAATTTATGGGTATAGTATTGAATGAATATTATTTCTTTAGTCATTACTTTTTTGAATATTAATTCAATGAAACATTAAATTAGAAGAAAAAAATAGAAAAATAAAAAATACAACCAAATGTGGTGATAAGTACAATATGCCATACTTATGTACAATGCTATTATTATAAAAAATAAATAATAAATGCGTCAGTGTTTTGTCACTTGCCGCATTTTACTTTTGGGTCGTCGTTTTTATTTTGTAAATATGTAGTTATTTTAGTTGTATTTGCGGCTATGGTATAATTCTTGCCTGGGAATGGATAAACGGAGCGAATTGAATTTTGTCAATACGTGTCGAATTTATTATGAATTGCTGGATTGTTTTTGATGTTTTTGACTTGGTACTTTTTAGTTCTAGTTTTTTTATCCCCTTCTGGGAAATCATTGTTTTGTCGAGTTAATTTTTTTATAAAATATCGGCCAATTCGGTTCTGTAGTTTCCGATGTACAAAAAAACCATCTCAATTTTTTGTATATTAAATTATTTGACACGAATTGCAGTCTTTATGCTTCGTTTATGAAAAAAGTTACTGTAAGTCTCAAAATAAAGGAAAACATTATGTACTATTTTTATTAAACGGATTTCGTTTATTAAATGATATTTTTTCGACTTTTGAAGAACCTCGCAAAATAAAACATGTTTTAAACCCGTCAAAATATATGACTTTATTTTGAGATAGCGGCGTTATTGTATACCTCGGTGAATTAATTTATTTTTAACAAATTGATATAATATAACATTATTTTTATTTACACTTGATGTTTTAGCATAATTAGTTTTAAAAATCGAGTACACATTAATTTTATTATTAAATTTAGCTTTTTAGCAGATTAATTAAATTCGCAATTGGACCGTGGCTTTGTCGTTTATTTTTTTTTGTCTAATGCTACGTCTACACTGATCCAAAGAAAACATATCAAGGCAAAAATATTAACAACTTTTGTTTTTATATTATTTGATGCCTTTTTGCATAATAATCTTTTCAATAAGGTTGAAAATAGCTTCGAATTTATTCTACGCGTAAAAACTTGACTCACCACGTCGTAGCAAAGAACAAAAATGTAATAAACCTTTATTAGATCTGTGTGGACGAAGCATTAGATAGTATATTACCTGTTAGGGTGCTATTTTATCAATTGGCTTATGGTTCGTGCAATTATATTCATATTATATATAGTACAAGCCGATGAAGGCCAGCTTAAATTTTTAATTAAATAATGAATTTTTTCAATATTTTTTACGTTTTTGATTCATGAAAAATGATAAAAAAATGTGGGTATGTTGATTTTGCGTGCCAATGTTTTTATTTTTTTCAATATGTATAATATTATGGATTATTTTGCGACGATGTATGTATTTGATAATGTATGTATTTGCAACGAATTTGTGGCTTACGAATTATTGTAACACAATTAAATAAGATTCTCATCAGTAAAATTTCAATTAATTTCATCGAATATTTTTTTTTTATCAAAATCATGTATATTTGACGTACAGAAAAGAGCAAAGATTTTTTTGAATTGAACAATTCAATACAAATATGATTATATTTTAAAACTACCCTCATAAAACTTTAGAGGTACTAAGTGACTAAATTACTAAATTTCTCTATAAATAAAAAACAAACTTGTAGTGGCGCGTATACATAAATTAATATCTTTATACATATATAAAAAGAATTAAGTTGTCTAAGCAATTAGAAGGGCTTATTTCTCATAAGATTGGACATGAAATGTATGGGATTTTTATCCTACATAAAGTCGTGTATATAATTATTTAAATTAATTAATATTTACTATTGTAATCGTCCTAATTCGCAATGGTGCGTCCACACGTGGCTAATGACAGCAAATATATGCGCAATTTTTTTAGGATTTTTGTCGAAAACTGTTATCTTTTTCGTTAAAATTTCCAAAATTCGATAATTATTCTTTTAATTTTTAGTTTTATGCCATTGGACATATTTTATTCTGATTACCTTACAAAAATTATTCATAAAATATCAAACAACATCAACAATTTACAATACGTACATAATTTCGTTCTTAGCTTTGTGTGTACGCACCGTTAGCAAAATGTATGAATCTTGCGTCTTTGTCACGAACATAATGTGTGAGTGCGACAGCTTCATGCTTCTAAATTTATTCGCGAAAAATCATATCGTAAGTATATAATTATTTTTATATGAAACGCGATACATATGAATATTAATAATAATGGGTTTTTGTAAGCATGATCTCATAGTGAAGTGTTTTATGTATTTAATCGATTTGTGAGCGGACGTGGACGGAACGGATGGACATTTTTGATGGGTTCATTTTGAATTTTTTATGCAGCTTTATGTTTACTTATATAACGATTTTAAAACATATTTTCACTGCAAAACGACAATATTTTAGCTCTCTTTTTAAACAAATGGGTTTTAGGATAACTATTTTAGTATTTAAAATTAACAGACATATAAAAAAAAATACAATTTAATTGACTTTACTGATATAATTAAAAATATTCAAACTTTCGTCCACGTTCACAATATTTTGCTGCACCTAGTAAAAAGCCTTACCCAGTATTGTAGGTCCGATAATATCGTCAATAGGTTAGAGTAGTGCATCTATACCCGCTATGGTCTATGGTCCGTTATTAAAGTGATATTCTACATTTATGGTTGTTTTATTTATTGATCCTTTTTTTATTTAATTTTAGAGCCAGCGCGCACGAGCAACTTTGTCTCCGCAACTATTTTGTCTCTCCCATCAATTTGTATGGGGAGTTGCGTCGCTACGTGCGCGCACTTTCATACTAGCCCATGGGTGGAGAGACAAAATAGTGCTATACGTGGCCACATAATTCGATCTTCAAAACGGCACACTAACATAAACACGATTAGACGTCAAGGTAAGATAGCTTGATACCTGATACAATCATCTTATGCGAAAAAAAAACCACTGAAACTGAACCACTTAACCACATAAATATAGTTAAAAATAACTAAAAGAAACACGCTACAGGTGAAATTAATAAAAGCGTAATAAAAGCCTATATTGAATTTCTTGCAGAATTCTTACCAATGATAATTATTAGCGATAGGAATAACATTTATAGAAATTAAATTGGTATAAATAATGAAAATTTAAGAATGCGTCGATTCAAAATAAGGCAAGGAATAATAAAAAACAAGGCAAGTGTAAAATTGTATTTATTTCGCTGTACAAGCATTCGTCAGTATACATTAATCGAGTATATAATTAAATAATAACATTAAAATTTATTAATAACGTTAACAATCTATAAAAGGTATGACAATACAACCGTAATTTAGGAGACAATTTAACTAAACAATCAGGTTTATTAAAATTAAACATAAAATACAATCATTTTATTTAAAAGTCATAATTTAAATTACAATAGCATACTTCAGATACATTAAAATAACCTTAAAACAAATAATACAATTTTCCCTCCAATTTTTTGGCGGATACGTTCAAAAATACTTACTTTTTTAACCGCTTACTCTTGAGACAATGGAAGCATAATTTCATTCTAATGCAATGCTTGGAAATAGTATAAAATTGCTTTTTATTTAGAAGTTTTAATTAATTGGTCATTTACAAAATTCTTTACAAGTAGCACTACTCTACATCTAAATATATGTTTGGATATTTAATACTTTTAGAATTTTGGAAATTTTTATTTTAATAAAAAATCTAGTGTTTTAATTTTGGGGCCGAAAATTTTATACATGTTATTTTATCGTATCCACATTCTTAATATTTTCTTATCATTAAATATATTATATTAATTAAAATCCTTAACAAATGGATTAAGTATTGCCACTATTATAAAATTCTAAATACCCCGTAATAAATGAACGAATGTATGAAAGCATAAAAACATTACAATTTCTGACCAGCAGAATTTATCGTGAATTTTAGTTGTATCAATCGATTCAAAACTTATTCCTACGTATATTTTGTAAAATACTGTACATAGAGATTCGTGTAAGTTTTTTTTATTAAGTAATACTTTCTAATACGTATATTCGGTATAAGTTCGGTATAATGTATATATTTGTTATTTTATTTTACAAGTTCATTTTGGAGAACTTGAAATACTAAGCTATAAAGAGAGGGTTATACTTAGGTTGTTATTAAATTAGAACTTGATTAAATTCGAGATATTTGAGGAAGTATTAGGAAGTAGATAATAAGTACATTCATAATTAAGTTTTTATCTCATACTTTAGCCATTTTCCTAATATGTAGTTATCACTTAAACCACAACTCTCTCAAGTCAAATTACTGAATCTCAAACGCTACTTGATTTTGAGTCAATCTTAACGTGTTTTTACCTCGGGCCTTAGACAAAGTAACAATTAAAAAACGATAACGAAGTTAGAAAAGGCAAAAATGTATGGGATTGACATACGCCGCGTTAGATCACGTGGTCTATCTAATGTCAATCCCATACATTTTTCCTTTTCTAACTTCGTTATCGTTTTTTAATTGTTACTTTGTCTAAGGCCCCTCATGTAGCTTATTTTTTTTAGTTTATAAATCGTTAAATATGCAAGCTTTTATTTCGCAGAAAACATTTACAAACATAAAAAATTGTTATTGTTTTAATTATTATAATAGTACATAGATACATCGATGTAAATCTATTAAATTTTCAAATTTATAAATAAGTAGCCAATTTTTTGCCAAATAGTCTATATATTTTATTCTTTATGTTCTTTATGGTCGTTCGTCATTATTTAGGAAAATAAATCGCTAAAAGCGTCGTATTTACTGAAGTAACTTTATCATTTTGATAAGTCGTTTAATAGTTAACCTGATAAGGTTTTTATTTACATTGTATATTCTAAGAACATACATACACAATTCCTATTAAATACTTCTTAGTTATTTGTAGTCGTCCAATGGGCATAATACAAAAGATCACAAAATTGGTTGATCACTGAGGTCAAAGTTTTATCAAAATCGGTTAAGCTCTAGTGTGGTTGTTGGCGGTAACTGGGGGAGCTGCTTCGGCTTCTGCTGCTGCTTCTTCCGCTTTCAGTTTTTTGTATTTACCTGGTAAATGTGAAAAATAATTAAATAACGACGTTTTTAACACTCTCAACATTATTTGGTACGCATAAACGCTTTTTCACCTAAAACGTAAAATAATATAAAGCTGAAGAGTTTGTTTGAACGTGCTAATCTCAGGAACTACTGGTCCGATTTGAAAAATTATTCGCTGTTAGATAGCCCATTTATTGGGGAAGGCTATATATATATATATCATCACGCTAAGACCAACAGGAGCGGAGCAATGCGGGAGCGCGGGGCACAGATAGTTTATTAAAATGTAATGGTTAAAAATAAAGGGTGTCATAATAGGGGCTGATTTTTCAATCCTTGGTTAAAACTTATTCGTTGAATAATGTATAAAACTACCATTTTAAAAACGTATTCTAATTGCCCGTATTTGACATTTTACGTGACATTTTAATATTATCGTGTAATAAACTTTATTGGACGGATAAGTTTTAACCAAGCATTGAAAAATCGGCCCTTAATGTTTCTTTCACCCTTTCCTACCCCCTTTCTCACTAAATACTCACGCGCAATCTTCACCATAATGACCCCCCACCACACGGACCAGCCCCACCCCACGAGACAGAACAACACCGTGAACAGCTGACTGCAAGCTACCACCAGGTTTATTACGAACGAACCTGTAAAATAGAATATGGGATAAATTATCTATGAATAAGGTTTTATACAAGCAATGGTTTTGTGACCAAAAGTCGAAATTGGTGCTCTATATTATAATTTTTTTTATGACTTTTGGTACAAAAGAAAGATAATAAGTAGTAATAGTATTTTACGGAGATAATTTTACGTTGTTATTATAGTGGTGTAAGTACCTAATATACTTGTAAAAATAATTGTTATATACATACTAAGAGTACACCTTCGTATAATAAGTCAAACGACAGTTTTATTGCAGCAGTTTTAAAGCACAATTTAAAACTAGATAAAAAATCATCGTAGTAATCTAAATGAAATGACTATCAACTAGTTATTGTTCAATTATTTCTGCAACTTACCAATTCTATGTTTGGCTCCGTCGTGAACTCCGAACCGCGGGATTCCGAAACATAAGCAGAACATTCCGCTGAAAAGTGTACCTGAAAGAAAAGGCCGTAACTATAACGCAAAAGGGAGATTTGTGGCATTTTTCGGTGTGAATATAATTTATATGCAATGACAAACATTCGATGATTTAAATTCATTTTTTTTGTATATTTGTGCTAAACTTTATACAGATTTGATCAGTCAGTTTGCGTAAAACGAGAGATATAGATCCATAAATCCTTACAAAGTTTAGCTTTTATTATGGTAAACTAAAAAAAATATCTCTATCTAGGTAGGTATATATTATTCCTTGATTCTCTTTACTTACCCAATCCTGGAACACAGACGTTACAAACGAGACAGAAATACGCGAGCACCGGGGGTAAGACAGGGATGGCGCCACGCATCACACTCGTGTGTTCCACCAGCGAAGCGTCTAATTTTGTTCTAGTGTCCTGGAATAGGAATGTTCTAGAATTAAGAAGTGTTAAAACGGAGTAGGTAGTTGTTAGAAATAAAACAAGTATAAATAATCATCAGTCTATACAGTGTGGACAATTTCGATGGGTCCTGGAGGGAAAGTACTTGAAATACTGCAGGAGATAGCAAATTTCGCTGAAAGAAAACATTCCTTTATTTTTAAGAAGAAATAGAACTGCATTCAAAGATTTTCGAAAATGCACAATTACATCAACCGGGAATCGAACGAACTTAAATGAATGTTTTCTTTCAGAAAAATTTGCTATTAGGTACATTGAGGTACATATTAGTAATTCAAGTACTTTCCCTCCAGGGCCCATCGAAAATTTCCACACTGTATACGTTCCCACAGCTGGGGAACGCTAGCCTCATATGAGGGTACAGGACATATAAGTACAAATAAAAGTATTAAAAGTAATAGGTAGGAAGAGAAGTATTTCGAAATATATTTTAAAATAAAAATTGATAGGTTTTGCGCAAAAAATATTGTATTAACTACGACATTGGAATTTGGAATTAAAGAAAAAGGCATATCTTCAAGGCGCGGGCGGCGTTTTGATTTTATATCAGTATATATTACTACGAAAAAAGGCAGATTAGAATTACAATACCTATTATGGAAATTAAGATACAGTTTTCAGTTGGACTTTTTGGACTTAAAAATTTATTTGGAGAATAAGCTACTTTTAAAATTAAAAACGAACCCATTCATCGCCTTCGTCGAACAAGCTAGTATTACGCCTCCTGACATCGGTCAAAATTATCCTTGGTGTTGCTATTTTTGATGTTGGCACTGAATTATTTTCTAGCGCTGAGCTTATCGACATTTTGAAATAATTTCAACCGTCTGAATCGAGTGAATACAATCCATAAGAGTTGAGCTTTCCATAGGTTTTGGGATGCAATTAAGTATTTCAAATTTGAATAATTTTAATTATGAAATATGAACTTTTGTAATACAATTTAGCCGTTAAGTAGAAAATAGCAAGATATTAAGGACGCTGTTCCTCATAAACTTCAAACACTAAAATTATGGTTTCTTGTGAATAAGAGAAACTATTATTTTCTAACAAAACTGTTTAACACTAAAATATATTACTATGTAAATTATTGGAAAATGCTTTAAATGTGTTTTCACGGAAAGCTTTCGACAAACTGACGTAATTGTAAATACAATCAGTTAATATCATGTATTGACTTGTGCATGATTAGCATTTCTTTTAAAATATAACTAATCAATATGTATTTGTTTTGTATATTGACCTCGTGTTTTTTTGTCATATGACTAAAAGGGGTCAGTTAGAAGGGTTAACTATAGAGGTAGGGGAAAGGGGCCTAAAGTGGGCACAGAGCCTAAAGAGGGCACTCAGTATAGTATCGGAATTTTAAATAATGGCGCGCGCGCGACTCGTGAGCACGATCCCCACACCCCTCCCACCTCGCGGCAGTCGTTGGATGTGCAACAAATAAATGTTTTTCGACGATTTTTGAAAAATATTGCAAGGTATGTAATACGTGTTCTTTTTATTTTGGTGTTTACAATCCTTTAACCAAAATTTGTTAGTTATTAAGTGGCTATCTGGCCATATTTTGGTTCCATAAAAATCCACGTGTCTAAAAATTGTGAGGTAGAATTTCGTCTGAACCTTTCAAATGTCGAAAAAGGCAAAGCGGGCAGGGTAAAGCGGGCACGCGCCCGCTTTGCCCCGTCCGCTAAAATGTTACATTATTTTGTTAATTTGCTTTTTCCTTTCAGATGACCGCTTATAACCGGCGTAAATATAAGCGTAAAACTTCACAAGCCTCATGGCAACGCTCAACTATGCAGCAAGCAAAACGAGAAGTGCAAGAGTTAGGAAAACCTGTCAAAAAAGTAACAACTAAATATGGGATTCCAAGAAGGGTTTGACGCACTTGGTGCACTTCTCAACTTGTACACCATGCTCAAATGGTGAACTTAGCAACTTGTACACTTCTCAAATGGTACACTTCGCGACTGGTACACGTCTCAAATGGTGCACTTCGCAAATGGTGCACTTTTTAAGATTAGTTGAGATTTGGAAAAATTGTGTAAAAATGAAAGAATTTTTAGTTTTGGATGTTTAATTTTTATAATTATGTCAACACAATAATAATAATTAAACTATACAGAATCACCTTAAACACTATAACATTTTGGGTCATTTTTATTTTTTCAAAAATAAAAATGTGACTCGGATATAATAAAAATAATATAATTATGTCAAAAAAAAGTAGATTTACAGTAAAAAAATATCAAAAATATCTTTAAATTAAATCATAACCTGTTTCTTAAAAACAAATTAGTAAAACACATACATAATTATATTATTTTTATTATATCCGAGTCACATTTTTATTTTTGAAAAAATAAAAATGACCCAAAATGTTATAGTGTTTAAGGTGATTCTGTATAGTTTAATTATTATTATTGTGTTGACATAATTATAAAAATTAAACATCCAAAACTAAAAATTCTTTCATTTTTACACAATTTTTCCAAATCTCAACTAATCTTAAAAAGTGCACCATTTGCGAAGTGCACCATTTGAGACGTGTACCAGTCGCGAAGTGTACCATTTGAGAAGTGTACAAGTTGCTAAGTTCACCATTTGAGCATGGTGTACAAGTTGAGAAGTGCACCAAGTGCGTCAAACCCTCCAAGAACGACATTGCAGACATCTTAAATTGGGTTCGTGTAATGTAAAGCTTGGTAGGTTTACTACTTACTGTCTTTTCTACGGAACAAGAAATGGAGCTTTTGGAATACGTATTCCACATGGACTCTTTATTTTACGGGCTGTCTAAACAATAATTTTTGGAACTTGTATACCTACCTATTACATTATTTTAGGATTTATAAAAAAAAATATATATGCAATAATTGTATCGCTTATTAGAGACTAAATAATGATAGACTGTAAACAGGGCGTTATTTTTTTTAATATTATTTCAGATATATCTGGAAATATTGTACCTAAAAGTTTAAAGCTCCTAAGAAGTTCCTTTGTTTCATATATTCATTTAAAAATAATTGTATGACTGTTTGAAATACATAACTTATAAAATATTTTTGTGTCTTTTACTCTATTTATTATTGTATATATTATTTGTGGCTGTATATTTTGAAATCTACTGTTTAAATCCAGGCCTGCCTGCTTTACCCAACTACTGCCCGTTTTGCCCTAAACGAAAGCCCGCTTTAGGCCTCCCCTTCGGGCAAAGCGGGCAATCGTAGGCTTTTAGTAATCTGTTAATAATTATTATATACTTTAACTTTTGACAAATTTAACCACTTAGCATTCAAAAGTATTTATTAATGGAACTTTTGGCAAAAAAATAAATGGATTAACTTCTTTTCAAACTTCATTTTTTTTAATTTTCCCGTAAGGTGCCCCCTTTGGGCCCATCTCCCCTAAGTATAGGACACAGGTAAGTAATTAGGTAACTATTTTGTGAATGCTCATCTCTGTAGAAATCATTTCCTGGACTAGTGGTAAGTAATTTATATATGTAGGGAAGATTCGCGCATATATAAGTCTAGTTTAATAATAAAAATATGATCAATCATATACAAAGATAAATAAATTTGTCTTTGTTTATACCTACGTGAGTAATATTTTAGACATTAGAGACTACAGAGTTTTAAAATACGATTTAATTCAAGTTATAAATAATTCTAGAACTTGTGTATGTTTATTCTGATTTTAAACCGAAGTAAAGCTTTTATTAATAAAATATTTTAATGTTCAAAGCCACAAGAAATATGATTATTTTTGTAAGAATATAAAATTACCTCAAGTATTATTATAATATTACCTATAAGCTAAATAAAATATTTACGCAGGCAAATTAATGAAGACCTTTCACGCGAGAAAATACTAATTATAGAATATTTTATCGTGTTAAACATTTATTGTATTAAAATTTTCATATTTGAGGGTCACCTGTGTTGCTATATACTAACTCGATGCCCTGGTTTTGTCCCATTAAAATTGAGACAAAGGTTAAAAAAACACAGTATCCCTGTAATCTATACCTACTAGGTACCTACCTACCTCCATAACATTATAAAGAAGAAACAAATAATTTCATTTTTTTTCATAAAATCTGTTTGTTTGTTTACCTTTTACGATAAGACTCAAAAACTAGAAAACCGATTTTATCTTTATTTTGTGTGCTGTTAGGAATCATAATTAATGAATAGCATAAGTAGGATCTTATTTAATTTTTCGAAGAGTTAAACAGTTTTGTTCATATAAAAAGTACCAAGTAAATATTGTTAGTAAATAAACCCATAATTATTAAAGTACTGATTTTCTCGAAAACTATTAAAACTAACAAAGAAATCGCCAGAGTTCCCACGAAGCTAGAAAATTATACCCTTCATTTTATAACGATTACGAAAATTCTACGCTCGTTAAGGCTATGTTCCACTACCAAAGCGATAAATATATAAACATTTTAATTAAGCCAGCAATAATTTACTAAAGGTGGTCGACAACTGAATATAACTATGTAATTTAAATTGATTGAAAATATAGTATTAACAAAATTGTTATTGTGGTCATTTTAAATTTTTACTCTGCCAGGGCTCTGCAAGCAATTTTTATGGATTTCGTGTTATATTCTGAACGAAAATAACTGAAGTGGGTCTTCTTTATCAATTTGTTTTCTTTTGTTTCAATATTGGGTTTTATTTAGAATATTCCAATGCGGTAACAAAATGAAGCTTTTAAAAGCTTTAAATCACCATATATTAAGAAAAAATATTTATAGTATTTTTCCATTATATATTTGTTTTCCCTTGGACCCTTAACCTTACGATATCGATGTCGCGTGTGAAGTGACCAGTTTCGAAATGTCGCCCGGCACACGCAACGGACTAAAGGTAGCAGGGTGCATGAGAAGGACCTTTTTTTGTATTTTTTGTAGTTTTAAAAGGTGAAATTGCTAAAAAGAAGAAGAAAGCACACTCCACTTTCGTTTTATTTTGCTATGCTTTTGTATTTTTTAAGTAATATACGAAGCGTCTTATTACCTCCAATAGAATTTTTTTATTCATATAATAAATAGAAACTAATTTTTATGAAATCGTCTAAATTTCGAAGTTAGCTTGTTCTTCTGCTCATATTTTTTGTGTTTCTAATAAAATTAACGTAATTATCGTCAAATGCAAAAAATATATTTGCTCAAAATGTTATCCATATTATCACTCCAATACCTCAAATTAATAACATTACTCGTAAACTACACCAATACCACATCTACAACTTACCTCTGGTGGTAAAGTTGGTGACAGACTCTTATTCTTGGAGAAGAGACTGGTCCTCCTACTGGAAGGTGGTTCTGTGGATCTCCTGCACGCACCACGGAACCAGCGGCAGAGACGGTTGTTGCAGCATCTGGAGAAATGTTGTCTGGTAGATATTGCATTAGGGATAAGGCGCTCTGAATTTAGACGTCTAAATTCAGTTGCTGAATTTAGTAAGATCGCCATTTTGTAGCTTTGTATTTTAAGTTGTTTTTAAATTTAATCTATGGTGTATATTTTTTTTGTGTATGAATGTATAAAGTTAAATATTTTGTTACTATGTAGTTTCGAGTTTGTATACCCACAGTCCTAGAGCGAATGTATACCATGACGTGTCCGACTAAAATTGCAAAAAACATTTATCTATGGACCGTGTGTGTGAGAATGTTTATAATGTTTTCAATCAGTTAATTTATACTGTAATTCAAAAACACAAATTTTCACAATTACGTACATCAATACAAACATACAAATAAACAAAAACAACTCACGTAGCGGGCGCCTGGTCGCTCAGTATACTGTCTCGTCTCTCGAACTCTTTCTTCTTCCCGCAGCACCCAGTCTCGTTTACAACCTGCGACACGACCGGCGACGACGCGTCCATCCGACGGATCGGCTCCGACACGTCCGCGACACGACGTTTGTTGCAACACCCGCAGAGAATGTCGCGTAGCTTGCGCTTGCGTTTCGTTTCAGTTTCGAATTCTATTGTCGCTGTCTGTGTGGTTATAATTACGTATTTTTATGGAGAATAATAATGTTTATGGTTTTTGAATGCAGTATATGATTAAAGAAAATTAAAAGATTAGGCCACCTTTAACGCACATATCGAAAGAATCGATAGAATTATTGTAGATATAGAGCCCAGAGGCAAATTTCCTAAAATTTACTATACACTTTTTTATATATTTTAAATGTAATACCATGATTATAATATGTATCTATTAATTAATATAAAAATTTGTTAAGCCCTTTGTACACACTTTAAAAATTCGAAATCATCTAATAATTATGTAAACATTGCAAACACACCTTATCAAATTACGTAGGTAAATTATAAACTTATGTTCACTTACTTTTCCCGCCGCGCGTTCCACTTCATCTTCTGGAACTTTCTTCTTCATACAATTCATGGAACTCCAAAACTTCTTGCCATCGGTTGTCTCGCTCTCTCCTTCCGTATCTTGCTTTGCGCAACAAGAACAGCATGCTTTGCATTTTCCCACCAAGCGGGAACAAATGTTTGGTTTTTTTTCTGGCTCGTTTTGATTGTCTGTGGTGTTGTCTGGCTGTTTGTCTTCTTTTGGTTGTCTGTGCGCTCTGGCCGGTGGTTTTGGAGTGGTGCTCGTGCTTTGGGGAAATCTGGTTTAGAAATAAAAAGGTTATAATTGAGTATTTGAATGAAATTTTTTTTTGTGATAAATGGAAAGATTATATATTAGTTTTATAGCAAAACTGTTTTTATTTTTATTTTTTTTGCAATAATTCAAAAGTTATTTCAAAATAAAAATTAGTCTTTGAATCCAGTACCGAAGACACGCCGACAACTCCCGAAGCGTCACCCGAGCGCGTGTGACGTCATAATGTTAGTTTTCATTCATTGCAGTTGATAGAAAATTAAATATAGTTTGAAAAACTAAACAGGATAAAAAGATAAATTCATGAAATTATTGTATTGTTACCGGGTTTTTATAAGTATACAAAATTTAAATTAAATCCGTCGGTTTATAGTAGGTCTAAATCGAATCGAAAGGAGAATTGGTTACATACAAACATATGTTTTAAGCTGATCCTGGCGATCCTTATCAGGATAAATTTATGATATTATTGTATTGTCATCGGACCTTGATAAGTGTTCAAAATTTGAACAAAATCCGTCGGTTTTAAGTGGGTCAAAATCGAGTCGAAACTTCGAAAGGAGTCGGTTACATACAAACATACAGGTGAAGCTAATAAAAGCGTGTTAATAATAAATACAGTGTTTTGATCTATTTAATTTTGTTGTCATTATTAAATTACATATTAATTATATTAATTGTTAATTATACTTATTATTTAAATTTATATTAAAAATGGCGAACCTCAAAAGTAATCGTTTTGTACCATTATGTACGAATACTACAAAGGCAACTCCTGACAAAAATCGGTGATCATAAATATATCAACATCAAGAATATTATTCGTAACTAACTAACTAATTCGGAACCAACTAACAAATCGTATGTAAACGCTATGTACTGCAGTTAATAATAGCTATAACATTATGACGTCACAACTGTGGTGACCAGTCATGGCGCGTTTTTAGTCACGTGATTCTAACTTAAATTTCATCAATTTTTAATTGCTTATAATTAACGGAAAATATTTTTTTTGTAAGTTATTTGCATTAAATATCAATATTATTAATAATAAAGTTTCAAAATACATAAAAAAAATCAATAATTTTTTTTTATTCAAATACTCAATTAGTAATAGAGCTTATTTATAGTTGTACATTTTTTTATATTTATAAAATTGCGTTTGTGAAACCCTTATGTGATTGTTAAGAGAAATGTGGAGTACTTTATTTATTATTTGTGAAGTAATTTTATAAGAACAATAATCACAAAGTTCCTTGCCGGCTCTACTATAATGTAGAGATTGCTTTCCGAACATAGGTTTAGGTGAATAATAATTTATCGGTATTATGAACTAGACTAGATTATATTAAAAATTAATTCAAAATTATGCATGTCATAATATACCTACCTAATATGCGATCTCGTACAAGCATTTCAGTTTTCATTCATTTTTTAAATCCACTATGCGGTTATACCTTGGTCCTCGTGTTATAATTTAACTAAACAACATTTTAAATTTTATTTAGTACAAATCAACTTATAAAATAAGAATGGCTAGAATTGTGAACGATAGCATGCGAAATATTTATATATTATTTCTTTTAGTACCTATTGATTGTTTAATTTAAATAATCCCATACTAATGACGTCGTTGTTCCATGCATGTGATTCATTTATTTTATTTATTCCGTCATAAAATAATATGACGTTTATATTTATTTATGATGATTTATTAATTTGGTTTAAAACAACATTGCGAACATAACATGCAATTTCAACAGCGTAACTGTTACCTTAACAATCTCGACTGACCCACGAATCTAAAGAATAAATTGTATTATTATGAGTAAATAACGACATTATACAATATTGTTTATATAAATTGAGGTAAAATATTCAATAGGTACTTGAATAATAATTGTTAAATTTTCAAAAAATATAAACATAATTTATTAAAAAATCAAAAGAAATTACATATTTTGTTGTCCATCATCGTCACCATAACGCTTAGGCAACAGTTCGTTTGGCAAAATATAAACAGTTCTGTTATGAATCATTTTGGAACATCACAAAAACGTTTCACGAAATGCAGATAATAAATTCAACTGTCATCTGTCAAAAGCACAAGACGGTTTCGCGCCATTTTGTAAAGCGACGGTTGTAGCAAGCGGCCGAGGTCGGACTGTAGCATGAACTAATTTCTTAAGGGTCGCGGTTGAGCTACAGGCGATTTTTACAATCTGTTAACGTTCGAATAGTTTCATAATAAGGTTAAGGAATTCTATTGTACCCTAAGTTACGCGTATTTTTTAGGTTAGGCATGTATTTTTTTAATTAATGTGACAGGTTAATGTAATTAAGGAGTTTGGCGCCCAATGTCGGCTAAATATTAAAATATTTACGTAAGGCTGTTTTTTATGTAACAATTTAATTTTATGTTCGTGTCGAAGATTTAGAAATAAAACGCGATATATACCTCGGATTTAGTAGAGTTTATGACGTAAAGAAATAATAAATTAACGAAGTATAAGGTCGTTAATCAAGTTTGAAACTTGCTGAAGCCATTTATATAATTTATTTAGTTATCTAGAAGACCTATTGCTATTCTTATACATTCTAAATATAGTTTTATTCTTATAAAATCCATGGAATGTTTTCGTAATATGTGACTTGCATTATTTGGCCCAATGTGTCGATTTTTACGCATCGGAAATTAGTATACTTATACTGGTAATTTAGAGTAAATTGACCTCAAAGATTATCATGAGTCATTTTTTGTCATGAAATTGTTAAATCACGTAGTATAAGGACTAGGTAGTAGTTGTGAGTCAGTGTTTTAGTACGAATATGAAATAATCTTCAAGTTACGTTAAAAACATGTACCTTATATAATTAGAATGATATTGTGTTCTTAGGAATGTTTCGAGAAATATCGAATACGAAGACACGTCTTACAAACATATTGCTCGCATTTTATTGAATTTTTTGTTCTTGCTTCATTTTTCAGGAAAGAGAAGCAGTGTTATCTTACATACTGTCTTCTGTGGCTTCGAAATATTGGAATCTTGTATAATAAAAAGTTTGGATTATATTTATAGTTCTGGTTGCTTGACTATTGGAATAATTATTGTATACCGATTTTTAGTTACATTTTTGAAGCCTATAGTGTTGTTACGAATTAAGCCAACGCAGAACAGTAAGCGACATCTTTGGGGGCATTAAGAAACTTCTCGAATACTTTCTACGATTACAAAAAATGCCCTTAATATACGTCAAAGGTATTAGCATATTGGCGAGTACATTTAACACGCAATGTTTGACTGGACTGTAGTTTTACGATCGATATAATGTGTGAAACAACTTGTTTTGCTTTAGTTTTATTTTAGCGCCATCTAGTGGTGGATTTGTAATACTCATGTCCGAAGAAATTAGGAGTTTTTAGAAAAAATAAATTATTATTTTGTTTTATGTAACAATCCGTTAGATATTTCCTTTTTCCCAATCAAAGTTTTCAGTAAGATGCGTAACTACTTTTAGTTACGCATCTTACTGAAAACTTTGATGCCATTTTTATAGGGTACTAGCGGTCCGCCCCGGCTTCGCCCGTGGTACATGTTTACGTTTTCTCTACATAAGAACCATCCTCGTACTTAAAGGAATATAATAAAAAAAGAATTATCGAAATCGGTTCAGCCGTTCTCGAGTTATGCGCTTACCAACACATTTTGCGATTCATTTTTATATATAAGATTATCATGACAAAAGCTTAGTTTAATGTGCTAAATGAATTCAAGGTGGCTAAATGATATAGCCTAATAACTTATATTGAATCCATTAGTGTGTACCATCCCCATTTACTTTTTTAGCCCTAACAATAACATTAAATTTACTAAAGTTTGCTTTTAAATGATTAAAAAGTTTAACTACGTACCCGCCATTGCTGTGTGCAGATTTATCAGAAAGCTCATCCGCCTTTTTAACATGTATCGTAATTTTATCAGCATGTGTAGACAAATTTGAATTTTGCACTTCCACATCTGGTTCTCCTTTAACTAAAGTTTCGTTAACTTTTTCGATATCACTCTTTATATCTTGTTTCTTTTCACTCACAACTTTCACTAGAGGCTCTATCGTTTCTTTGACATTCGCTTTTTGCAAATCCTTAGGTTCTTCAACCGGTGTTATTATACTATCAACAATTTTTGTAACTTCAGACCGGATTTCTGCAGATGCATCGTCCTTCTGTTTCATTACTTGATCTTTCACTTCTGTTATTTTATCCGATGCTTCGTGCTTTAATTCGTCTACGTCTGTTTTTATTGTGTCCTCAACTTTTTGTAAAATATCTTTGTTTTCCCTTACTTTACCTGCAGATGACAGTATATTTTCTGTAGAAATTTCTGGCTCCTTTAAAATTTCTTCTATTTTCTGTTTAACTCGTTCTAGTTGGGGGTTGTTATATGGAGGATGCAATAATTTCAATTTGACATTATCTTCTGAAAATATTGTTTTCTCGGAATTCTTATGCCTTGGCGGGCGCTTTTCTTCCTTCTCCATTTTAGATTCGACGGTTTCTTTAACTTCAGCTGTGTCTTTTTCCTCTTCTTTTGCAATTAAAGATTCTTTGGAGCTGAGTCTTTCAAACATACCTTTTTCTCGTGCCTTTTCAAGAGCTGATGGCAATTGGTTCGTAACAGTAGCCACTACTTCTAAAGGCTGCGATGTAATGGCAGCTGTTGTCATAGACACTACGTTTTTCTTTGTGAGGATAACCAGTTCACCATTTTCATTTATCATTTTATCATACTGAGTCTCATTATCCTGCGTTGTTACTTCATCCCCATTTTTGTGTTTCACATTGTCTACACTGTCTTTACTTTTGGTAATTTCTTTTTTAGTTTTATCACCACTACGTGCCGCTTTCCCATTACTACTAGTGCCGATTACGTTTATTTTGTTAGTAGATTTCGATTTTTCACTCAAATCTTTTTTACTATTAGCTTTCTTTAGAGGCGGCTTTTCATTTAAGTTTTTTGTACTTGGAACCCTGGATAAATTTTTTACACTATTTGTTCTACTGACAGGTTTTTTTGGATCAGTTTTAGCGAGTGCAGTTTTATCAGTAGCAGATTTATTTGTGGGTTTTGGAAGGTTAGGTTTACTTGCACTTTTGTTAGCCACACGTTTATCAGGACTTTGATCTCTGCTTGTTGTTCTGCTTGTCTGTCTAGAAGTTAATCTAGACGTCGCAGGTGTGTTTCCAGTTGTTTTAACGGGTTTCTTTTGTATAGCAGAAGTCTTTGTGGGTGTTTTAGCCGAGCCGGGTTTTGGGTCATCGATTGGGCTTTTACTTGGCGTACCAACTATAGGAGATAATCGTTTGGCGTTGATTAATTTATTGGAAGGAGGTGGTCCACTCTTTCCTGGTGATATTGGTGGTTTACCTTTAATAACAGCTGGGGCAATGTTTAAGTTCTGAGTACTTTGTATCGCTCTTTTATCATGTATTTGACTGCCAATTCTAATTGTTTCATGAATGCTACTTGTACTGTTTGATATAAATCTTTGATTTTTGTTTAAATTATTGCTAATTGGTTTTCTTGTACTACTTCTGGACGGTGAAACAGAGTTTTGTCGTTTAGGTATTTTCGAATTCTTTGGAGAACCCGTTTTAGATTCCGGTTGTGATCTTGATATTGATCTTACTCTAGATCTGTAAACAGGCTTCGTGCTATCACCATTTAATAATTCTGAACTTCCTCTTACACTTTCTACGCCTAGTATTGCAGAAGGTGAATTCGATCTTGATCTTAAATTAATTTTACTCGGTGAATTACTTCTTGAATTAGTTCTAGAATTAACTGCACTTTTCACTTCACCTTTTTTATCAACCAAACCCATTTCTTTAAGTATCGCAATCTCCTCTTCTTTTCTCTTTTTCTCGGCTTCTGCTTCGTGCTTTTCTCTGTTTATCTCACTGATTTCTCTTATTTCTGCCATGTTTTCTTTTAAAAAGTTTCGTGGCGAATGTGGTCGGCTTGGCAAGGGTTGTGGGAGCAGGGTCGCAGTCTGCGCCATCTTTTCCGTCCTCGACGAGGAGTTGGTTCTTCTTCTCGGTGGTGAACAGGCTCTTGAGTTGGCAGCAGAGGTTTTTGGCGTATTGTGCCGTGATGTTTCCTCACGAAAGCCTCGACCTGGGATAAAAAAAGAGCGAACTTAATAAACCGTTGGTGATTCCTTTAGTAGTGGTGATCCTATTCTAGATAGAAGCGTTATAATTTTGAGGTAGCTAATTTAAGTACGTATATTTGTAACTAGCTCTTATAAATTTAGCCATAGTTATAAAAGTGACCATCTCACATATTTTATTAATAACAGAAACATCCTAATATGATATACTGAGAGTTTTTCTTTGTGTTATATGTTATGTATGTACTGATTCTAGAACCACCAGCTTATTATACCTTCGTTCTTTAGGCCATAATATATCAAGGAAACATTAAAAGTAATTACCTTTAAAGGGCGAGACTCTCTCCGGTTTGATCTCAACAGGGAGGGAGCGAGGGCTGGCCGGCCGGGATGTGGGAGGCTCAGCTATTATCGCGAAAGATTTTTCTCTTTTCCGCTTTGATGTTGGCACCGTTCTGTAAATGTTACATAGGTATTATACAATACTTTACAATGTAAACTTGTGAAGAAATTTTACGTAGTGGATAGTAGATTAAGTACAGACTCTGAATTAATAGTATGAATATCTAACAGGTATTTTGTTATATCTCACTATACGAGTGTGATAGAAAATTGTATGCTGAGGTATTTGAATTTATTTTCATATTCTTTTTATATTTTTAAGTATAGTTTTTTACTAGATGTACCTATGTAAGTTCTTCTACTAGCATTTGAATCTGTGTGCTTTTTTCCCCACAATACCATAATGTTACAATTTTTTTTGTTTATGAAGTGTTCTAGAGTCTAGGGCCACAAGAAGGCCACGAAATAAAACTATCTCTATCTGAATGTTTATGTTGAAATACCTACTGCTATGTGAAGTAAGAAGTTGTCTTGGAAAATTACATAATTGACATTTTCGCAGAAACAAAGAGAGCAATGAATTCAATGGGGTTACATCGGCGATACGCGAAAAGATTCGAAAGCTATAGGATTATAAACAAACATTCTATTATAAAAGTGATTAAAACATCATGGGAAATAATTATTCATTTTATGAAATAGCAACGACAGGACATTTTATTATCCATTAATTTCACTTAAACAATGTCGGATATGCGTGTTAAATACTTAAATCCTTATTCTTATTTACACGAATATTTAGTATTTGTCGCAATATCTTGCAAGGACGTTGACCAAATTGAGGCCACCAGCCCCAAGCAATCATAACCCACTTCGACCAGCTCAAGGGTGTTTTTATTTTACTATTTATGACTCTGATAATATTTTGGTGTAATTTTAGAGGGTTGTTTTTGATAAATTGTTCTTATTCCCGTCAGGGGTGTGTGTTTATTGAAGTGAAACTTCTTTAGGCGCGTTGAGAGTAAAATTTCAAGGTCGCGTCATGGCAGTAATATGTTAGAAACTGAAAAACTTTTTCATTCATGTTATACTAAAGATGTTGATCTATAGATAGATGTTCAATCATACTAAAATAGAGATAAACTACGATAACATGGCGCGCCCCTCCAAAATTCAAAACGTTTGAAAGTATTTGTGAAATTCATAATAAATAATATAATAATATAATATAATATAATAATAAAAATTAATAATTTAATTATTGTATTATTATAAATAATAATAATATAATATTTAAATATTTGTATTTCACTACACACATTGAAACAGTAATTTGGAGGGGCGCGCCATGTTATCGTAGTTTATCTCTACATCGGTATCCTGGAATAGCAATACAGCTGATTTCAGTAGAATAAACTAAAGAAAATATATATTAACTACGCTCCTGTTGGTCTTAGCTTGATGATATATAGCCTATAGCCTTCCTCGATAAATGGGCTATCTAACACCGAAATAATTTTTCAAATCGGATCAGTAGTTCCTGAGATTAGCGTGTCCAAACAAACAAACAAACAAACTCTTCAGCTTTATAAATGTGTAAGTATAAGTAACGGGATTAATTAAAAAATTGAAAAACTTTTTTGATTGATGTTATAATAAAGAGATTATCCAGGAAAGCAGATTTCAGTAGGATAAACTGATGCAAACATAATATTAAATCTATGTTCTTTAAGGTAATCTATTTTTTGCTTTTGCTTACTCTGTCATATAGAGTGCATTCATATTATATTGTTAACTCAATCTTTCTACACTTATTCGTAAGTTGTCGTTAAAATAATTACCTTGTAATTGCATATAGGTATTGCATTCATAGTGCGTGAATGTGGTTTGGTGTGTGGTATAAGAAATAGCGTAATATTATGCAGTGTTATATGTATGTATTACGCATAGGATTTTCTTTACTATAAATCACATAGGATTTATTTTTATAGGTTTTAGTATATTTGGTTTATATGTATTGAGATGTGCAGGTGCGATGAAATCATATGTACATTTAAAAAGTATAAAACGTAAAAAAAAGTTTTTACATACTTTCGACACTTTCAATTGCAGTTTTTTTTTTTCATATAGAGTAACTAGATTTCCGCCCGCGGCTTCGCCCGCGTTTTCAAAGGAAAAGCCGCATAGTTCCCGTTCCCGTGGGATTTCCGGGATAAAACCTATCCTATGTGTTAATCCAAGTTACCCTCTATATGTGTGCTAAATTTCATTGTAATCGGTTCAGTAGTTTTTACGTGAAAGAGTAACAAACATCCATACATCCATACATCCTTACAAACTTTCGCCTTTATAATATACAGGGTGTACCAAAAAGTAGTGATGAACGGAAGCTGAGAGGTAGAGGACCTAGAGGGCTATCCGAATCACCCCCATGTATGTTATGCGATTTTTCGTATTTTCGGAGTTATGACGTTTTTTTTCAATTTTTCACCTATCGCCGAGTACGATGATATTTTCACTCATGCTGACGTCAATGATTGCGGAAGATGCTTGATTTTTTTTGTGTGCTAAGCTGAAAGATAGGCCAATTCAGTATGGTAACATTTACTATCGTTAGATCTTTGAATGGAATAAAAAAAAGAATTAAATGGCAAGAAAGATAAAATTACCCAGTATGTTCACCACTTCAAGGGCCCGTAAAAAAATAAAATCACATAAAAAAAGTTTTCCGTTTGACTTTTAAAAACTTGCTCTATCTATCAGATAGCTACCCTGAAAATTTCATTTTATTATTCAGAAGGCTTCAATCGAAAAATTTAAATCTAAATGTGGTAAGTGCAAAAATTGAATTAACATGATGATCATTAAAACCAATAAATAGGTGTTTATTTACCAGAAATTTTTAAAATAACCCCGCTGTTGCTCAATGCAAGTGCGACATCACCGTAAAAAGTTGTCTTTTAAATGTCTGAATGCCCTTTTATCATTTTTAATGGTTTCTTCTGCTACTATGAATTTCCGGGTTATTTCGTCCAAATTGTGGCAGTCTCTCGTCTTTGTAGTATCCCCACGGAAAAAAATCAATAGGGTTTATGTCCGGAGACCGTGCAGGCCAGGCTAAAGGGCAAAGATACCCTGAAAGATGGATTGGTCGTTGCAGCCTGCGCATGCGCCGGTGACGCCTGCCTTAAAGCCTGGCCTCTACGGTCCCTCGACCTAAACCCCATTGATTTGTTTCAATGGGAATACTAAAAAGACCTCGGCTACTTGAGAGAATGCCACAATTTGGACGAAATAACCCGGAAATTCATAGTAGCAGAAGAAACCATTAAAAATGATAAAAGGGCATTCAGACATTTAAAAGACAACTTTTTACGGTGATGTCGCACTTGCATTGAGCAACAGCGGGGTTATTTTAAAAATTTCTGGTAAATAAACACCTATTTATTGGTTTTAATGATCATCATGTTAATTCAATTTTTGCACTTACCACATTTAGATTTAAATTTTTCGATTGAAGCCTTCTGAATAATAAAATGAAATTTTCAGGGTAGCTATCTGATAGATAGAGCAAGTTTTTAAAAGTCAAACGGAAAACTTTTTTTATGTGATTTTATTTTTTTACGGGCCCTTGAAGTGGTGAACATACTGGGTAATTTTATCTTTCTTGCCATTTAATTCTTTTTTTTATTCCATTCAAAGATCTAACGATAGTAAATGTTACCATACTGAATTGGCCTATCTTTCAGCTTAGCACACAAAAAAAATCAAGCATCTTCCGCAATCATTGACGTCAGCATGAGTGAAAATATCATCGTACTCGGCGATAGGTGAAAAATTGAAAAAAACGTCATAACTCCGAAAATACGAAAAATCGCATAACATACATGGGGGTGATTCGGATAGCCCTCTAGGTCCTCTACCTCTCAGCTTCCGTTCATCACTACTTTTTGGTACACCCTGTATATTAGAAATATTAGATAGATATAAGAATATTAGATAAGTGTAGTGGGTTTCTTAATTCTTACTTTTTGGTCTACAAGACTGTTTTTAAGATGGAACACATAATTTTTTTTTAATCTAGCCAATATACACTCAATACTGTTACAAAAAACCTTGTTAATTTGAAATTTTCATATGAAATCCTATCTTTTTTCAATAAAATCGCTTCAGCTTATGCATTAAAACGTTTCAAGCAACCCACGCGTATCAGGGGAAAGCTTCAGAGCCTTCCATTATCTTTACGACGGTGGTTATACAAAGTATTAACTAGGTAGAGCCCGTGACGTTGCTTGTGATTTTCGTACAACCTTTAGTAAATAATAATACGTTTTTTTTAGTGTCCGACCGAAACTGGTTTCCAGGCCGAAACCGAAACCGAAACCGAATGTTCGGCCGTGGCTTCAGTTTCGGCCGAAACCGAAACCGAAACCGAAACTCACGTGGTCAAGTATGAAATTTCTAAAAATACTGAACTTTTGTGCATTTTACCTATTATTTTGCCTTAATTGGGGCATGAAATGAAAATACAGTATATTAAATTTATTTAATATAAAATTAAAAAAAATGTTGTGTGGTTTTATGAAACCACGGTAAAAGTGAAACTGTTCGAACGGTTCCGAACACTGCTTTGTGTAGCGCATGTCGCGTGTATCGCGGCTGCCGAGTAGGTATACCTACTCGGCAGCCGCGATACACGCGACATGCGCTACACAGACCAAAAAGTTTGAGACGATGTAATAAAAGTTTCACTTTAATAATATTTTTAAAATATTAATAATAACAATTTTAATTTTTATTATTTTTTCAAATTAAGTTCTCAGTAAAATCAGTCATCTAAATCAAATCAGTAATTGTTACTGTTACTTTAAATACTAAGTTTTGGTATTTTGAGATCTTTCTCTTTATTAAAGAGTATTTAATACTTTGGATTGGTATTTGTACTTAGAAGAATAATCAGTCTCTTTTAGGTACCTCTTATATAAAAATAATTATTATTAATTACTATTACACCCAGTTCCAATCTCAACATAGATAATACAGACAGCGTCCGTCAAAGCATTGCCGAGGAAAACGAAGTTAGGCGAGCGTGAACGTGTGTGAACTTCCCGAAACTTATTTCGCAAGTTCAGTGAGCTTACTCACTGAACTTGCGAAATAAGTTTCGGTTTCGGCAAAAGTTTCGGCCGATTTTGGCCGAAACCGAAACTGCGGCCGAAACTTGATTTTTGGCCGAAACTCAGCCGAAACCGAAACCGAAACCGAAAGTTCGGTCGGACACTAGTTTTTTTCATAATAAGGATATTAATTATTATCCATAGTTAATAAAATTTTACTTCGTTTGTGTAATATTGTTGCAGGATATTTTATCAGCTCTTCAAAGGTGGATAATGACACTGATGATTATTATTAAAGAAATAATATAAGATAAAATAAATAATAATGATGTGCTCGATGTGCTTTAATTAAAAATTGGCCCATAATCTCTAGCATAATATATTTCACTATCGATATAAATAAAGCAAAAGGTAATGAAGTGAAATCGTAGAAAACGAAAATCGTATGAAAATAACAATTTAAAACCACAACCACATTTTAAAGTTGGTTAAATTGATGTATCGATAGAGGATGTGGGGTCAGAAAGCATGAAGTTAAAACCACTGATGTTAAATATAGTTTCTTACCGACTATACCAAAAGGGTTATGTTTTCGGAAGTATGTAGCAATACTTTGATTAAAAAATAATAAATACGCCTAAATACGAAAAAAAAACAGACTTTTCGCATCTTTCATAACAGTCTATTCACTATTTATTATTCAGTAGCATAACAAAAACATTAAATAAAAATAATTAATAATACCCTGGACTGAATTTTATTCCTCATGTGATGTTTGTAAACATTGATTAAAAAACTTCCACAGTACGAAACCTAATTTACATTGACCAGCATTTATAAGTGGGATAGGAAATATGGGATGAATATATCAAATCCCATCTTACGAAACGAGAGGAAGTGCGAATAAAGATTTCACAATAACTCATAACCCACTGCCTGCAATAACAATATGTGCAATCTTAAGTTATTATATTCGTTCGTTATAGTGTAAGAGCCTGTCTACCATATATCAATGATATTTAAAGTAACAGCGTGGCTGTATAAAAATAATGTCCTGAGTTCGTCCCCGAGATATCAAAAGTACATAGAGATTGAAAAATAATATTCTCACTATTCAGCTGCTACTAAAATCGAACAGTATTTGTGAATATTGTGTACATAAGAATTCATTTGCATTTATATTTACTTCCAATTGTGTTTAAGCGATAAATTGACAAATGTTGTACGTAAAAAAATATTTTTTGTAAACACAATCCTGGCAAATAAATTTTTCATTTCATTTCATTTCATTTGAAAGATACATATACCTACTTACTTTCAATAGCACATGTAGCTTGAATTTCTACATTACTATGAAAACCACAAACCATAGCAAATCTTCTCCAGCTCATACACTGTAAGCATGCAAATCAAAAAGTTGCGAAAACGCATTGTTTGTTAGCACGTAGGGGTCCGTGGGTTCCGTTTCCATCTGTGGGACGTCTTCAGTATTAATGTATGCAGTATGACATAGTTTTGTATTGTTATTGTGTATATTATGACAATTATTATTATATAATTTACTAGCTGTTCCCCGCGGTTTCACCCGCATTGCTCCGCTCCTGTTGGTCTTAGCGTGGTCTTCCTCGATAAATGGGCTATCTAACCGAAATAATTTTTCAAATCGGACCTGAGATTCCTGATCTGAGAGTTCCTGAGATTAGTGCGTTCAAACAAATATACAAACTCTTCCTTTATAATATTATAGTATTGATGAAAATATAATTGTCTTATATGTAATTGTGTGTTTTATTTATATATTTTGTAGTTACTTGTTTGTGTTTGAGCTCTGAAATTACTTGACCAATCTTGATGAAATTATGTGTGGGATTCAATTTGAATCCTTTCTTTCTACGTTTTATCATTACTACTGTTTATAGTTTTACTCTCACACTAAACTTCCATCTATCTTTAAACCTCAACACATCCAAATCCATTCAACATAATATCGAAAACGAAAAACACTTTCATTCAATATCAAATTTAAAGTATAAATGTGTCATTGACCTGAATGTGCATTGCCTTCAGTCAAATGATCGACACCTACAGAGTATGTATTAATTACAATTTGCAATTGTTCGTGGGCGTCCGGTGGCATCTAAAAATATTAGTGATAGATGAAGAATTGATGGATATATCGTACTTGAGGTCCCTGGTTCGAATCATATCATATTTTGAATGCACAATATAATATGTCATATGTATGAATTCGTAATCTAAAAACAAATCCGACGGAATTTGATGCAACGAAGCTCTTAAAAGCTTGTATATTGACAAGCTTTTGCGAGTTTTTGTGCGTATGGTTTGTATATAACACTAGCTGTGCCTAGCGGTTTCACCCGCATTGCTCAGCTCCTGTTGGTCTTAGCGTGATATATAGCCTATAAGCCTTCCTCGATAAATGGGCTATCTAATACCGTAAGAATTTTTCGAATCGGACCAGTAGTTCCTGAGATTAGCACGTTCAAACAAACAAACTCTGCAGCTTTATAATATTAAAATTATAATATTATTTAATTTTTATGTAGGTATACATTTCACTGTAGACTGTAGTACCTACCTACTGTTCAGCTTATCTGTTAGTTAAAATGACATATTGAATGTTCTTTATATAGGCCGATGATGGTCAAAATAATAGAAAATGAGCTATCATTATTTTTATCAGCATCTTTATCAGTGAGATGTGAAACAAGCCTTATGAATTCATATAGTTTTGCATCGCTATAGTATTTCAAAATATTGTAGCAGTTCTTAAGAGCTTTCCATCCACATATAACATTCATTAATTCATAGATTCATCATTGTATTCGTATAACAATGCGGATTTGTCGAATGTGTTTCATCGCGATTCGCGATACGTGCAGTGGAACGCTCGTGCTGGGGAGAGGCGTGAATAGTCAAATTTAACACATTCGAAGGTGGTAGAAATAGAAGCTTGTATTTAAATGTTTGTTTTTCGTCTCAAATATTTTGGAAGAGTTGTTTGGTTGGATTGATCGCGGTAATCTCAGGAACTACGGGTCTGATTTGAAAGATTGTTTCATATGCGGGTAAAACTGCGGGTAGCTAATATGTTATATCAAACGCAGGTTGATTTCAATAACAGATTTGATTCATATTCAATTTATTTTTGAAATGTTTACAGTTTTAATTAGATATGCCATACGTAAAGAATCCTATAACAAACAAAATATTTATTTAAAAATGGTACCTACCATGGACTAATAGAATATATATTCTATTAGTCCATGTACCTACTTAGTAGTTTTTTTCTAATCAGATCTTGTATTACATAGAGTTATATTTCCCTATTGCATTATTTTAATAAATCTTACATAATAACCAAATATTAGTTAACGAAACGTAACGCAAACGCTTTCTAACCGCTATAATTGCACAAAAACATTCTCTGTTCCGATTTTGCTTATCTATTCCCACACTTGTAGATTTATCAAAATAGATTCAAAAGATTTTGTTCTTTAATTATACTAAAAATAACTTTATATATACACTAGTTACAGAAAATATTACGGGTGTAGGTTACATAATACATAGGCGTAGGAAGGCCTTATTGCTAATAGGCAGTCTCTTTCAGGCAACCTAGATGTTATGCAAAAATTTGAACTAGTTAGGCGAATAATCAGAATGATTAATTATCATTAAAACAATTTCGTTCTTATGTTTGAAGAATAGGCGACGTTCTTGGTGTTATTTCCAGTGTTACATGAATAATTCTGTATTTAAATTACTTACCTATTTACCTGATTTTTTATACCTAGTCACAGAATACATAATAGTAGCTAAACGCTAGTTTAAATATTTGAATTTTGCAGGTATTTAAGAATTATTAAGTTTTAAACACAACCGGGCGAACTCCGTTTCGCCACCAGAGACACCTTTTCTCTGCTATAAACCTCACGGAGTCCGAGACCTTTCCAACGAATGCAAAACCGTGGAAATCGGTTCGTGCGTTCTGGAGTTATAGCGTCAGGAAGGAAAATCCGACTTATTTTTATATAGTAGATGATAGTTTCTAATATATATTTGTACTCTTGTATAAAAACTATGTCAATAGATATTAATAATTTTATTGTATGTGTGTTACTGACCCGTGCGGTTGCGGTTTCGGGTTCGATTCTCGGCCGAGACATATTCGTGGCGGGTCAATGATTTTTAGATTTATATAATTATATTTGTATTAAGTGTGTTTTATCCATCTGTATATCTATAAGACATTGAATATTCAATATCATACGATAAATTTACATAAATACTATCTACTAATATTATAAATTCGAAAGTTTTTGAGTATGTATGTATGTTTGTTATGTGTGAAAAATCACTCGAAAACCACTGAACGGTTTTTGATGGTACTCGGAATTGATAATATTTTTTTATTTAGCAATTCTATTTCAATATTGTAATATTTATGTTTTTTCACTTGGAACTTTTGCTAAGCGTTTAAAAATTGTAGGTATGCTAATAATCTCATGTAGGTAGAGCCATTTTCTGCTTGTTTCTAAAACAATAATTACGGAGATATTTACACATAGACAAACAATTATATTATCTGTGACATAGAGTACTTATATACATATTTAATTACAATTCAACACAAACAAGGCCGGTGAGCGTTTTTTATTAGTTTTTACAAATGTACATCTAATAAAATGAAGCTCTAATATATTTCCTAATAGGTACTTACATCCGTTGAAATATAAATGATAACACTATTTTATTATTAAAAAGGATATTTTCTTCACATTCATTCACATACCTACTAGCTATGCCCCGCAGTTTCACCTCGAGAAATGGGCTATCTGACACCGAAATAAATTTTCAAATCGGACCAGTAGTTCCTGAGATTAGCGCGTTCAAACAAACAAACGAACTCTTCAGTTTTATAATATTAGTATAGATTTACGTTTTATTGAAAAAAGTATCACTTTATTTCCACTGTAAAATCTTCATTCTCGTTAATTTTGAATCGGTTCAAACCGCATTCAGTTGTCTCTACAACACGCGAAGGACAAACCCGGGCGGAACTATTAGTGCCAATTATAACACAAGTGATTACTACTTAAATTAAACATCTGTATGGAAAAAAAATATTTGATGTAGGTAAGTTTGTGTCTTATTCTTGAGTTGTATGGACAAGATATATCTCACGAACTACTGCTCCGATTTGAAAAATTATTTCGGTGTTAGATAGCCCATTTATCGAGTTAAATCTACGGGGCAAAGCTAGTACTTCTCATTAATAAAGCAGACTTCTCATTAATAAATTTAATTTTAATCATATTTAAAAAAATTGTAAACGATATGATTTTATACGCAAACAAGGCACTGTAAAAGTTACAGAAGTATCAATCAATTTAATTCAATTCGATTAAACTTTATCTACTTATATAAAATTATATTTAGATATAGGTGTAGGACCTATATACGTATTTTTGTAAGAATATCTCAATATAGGTATGCTACCAGCGAATATCTTCTAAATCCCTTAGGGCTAATTTTTCAATCCTTAGTTAAAACTTATTCGTCGAATAACGTAATACACTACATTTTAAAAACGTATTCAAATTGCCCGTATTTGACAGTTTACGTGACATTTTAATATTATCGTGTAATACTTTATTGGACGGATAAGTTTTATCCAAGCATTGAAAAATCGACCCTTAGTTTAATACTGAACATTTTACGTCTCTTTTTATAGTTTTAATTCCTATAACTATTTACCGTCATACCCACATACCGAAATCCATCCTTACATAAATGAATAGTCATTCATTGAATAGTCAAACTTAAGAACGCTGACTGTAATGTTTTTCTGTTTTTCTCAAGTCGTGGCTGGCTAGTCCGTCACACGGTGTGCACATACAACCTTGCAACACGCTTCGATTGACAAGAATTAAATAGCAATAAGTGTTGACTATTTAGATTGCTACTGCTATTTATTTTTACTTTAGCTATTTGTATAGTTCGAATTCGAATTCGAATTAATAAAGAAAGATCCGTTTCTAATGATGTTTATAGTATAATACCTAGTAAATGTTATAATTTTCTGGCTTATCTTTGGCTAATCTTCAAAATGATAGAATTAGATTTCCTGTAAGTGGTAGATGTGTTATCACTACATAGTATAAACTATAAAACAAAGTCGCTTTTTCTGTCCCTATGTATGCTTTTAAATCTTTAAAACGATCGATTTTGATGGGGTTTTTTGTAATAGATAGAGTGATTCAAGAGGAAGGTTTTAGTATATAATTTATTAGGTTTTAGACAAAGCGGGCGAAGCCGCGGGCGGAAAGCTAGTTCATGTATAAGAACTATGAGTATTAAGTATACCTATCACCTACGATTGCTTTTTTTATTAAAAAATGAAATTTTTGTATAACGAACTGTAGGCTAATTTTGTTTGAACGTTTATTTCACACAATATGGAAAAAAAGAAGTATATTTCATACATAATCGTCCTATATAGGTAACAACTTATTAATTACTTACATTAAATTGATTATTAGTTATTACACATTATTATTTTATACAATTATCATTTTATTATTAGTAGCAAAATTTATACTTACTTAAAACTTATTACCAAATCATATCAAACAGAACTGTAGTTTTCATATAAATACGTATCAACAGAAAAAAAATATATTATAATGTCTTAATCTATAAGTAAAAAATACTATCAAGGTCTCTATAAAAACACTTTTTTACTGAACCTTGCTTTTTGTGGACTATTTAATGAATCATTTGAATTATTTTGTATTCTTTACAACCTTCCGTTTTTCGCTACGAAGATATTATATATTTATTTATTTCTCGTAAACAAATAAGACTATTTATTCAAAATACATATCACTATACAGTAGCACCTCTATAAGTCGAATATCAAGGGAGACGCCAAAAAATTCGAGTTATAGAGTTTTCAACTTATGGAGGATTTCGACTTAGGCGGATTTTGATTCGACATAAAGAGTTTGAGGTTTATTCTTATCAATTTTGAGTTACAGAGGTAAAATAAATTAAAATTCAACTTGCAGAGGTCACAAACATGTTTTTATTTATTATAAATCAACATTATTTCAAATCATTTTAAAATAAAAAATATGGCATTAAAAAAGTCAGTATTTTTTTTGCTTTAGATAATTTGGTTGTTCTCTAGCATTTTATAATCTATAAAGAGCAGAAAATTCTTCTTTTTCAAAGATACTGGTTTGCTTTATAAAATTTCGTAAGGTATTCAATACGGTTCTTGCCTCTTTGATGGAAACCCATGGAGCGCATTTACTATTCACGTCTTCTATGTCATCTTAATCATTAGTATCGGTTTTCTGAGCTACTGAATCGATAATTTCGTCATCAGATACTTAACGCAAACACGTGTTTCGTGAGTCATAAATTAATTATCGTATACTCCTAAAATGTTGTCTAAGAAACAATAGTGTACTGGTTGTAAAATAAAACGTTGCTATGTTCGAGATACAGAGGTCAAATTTGATTTTTCGAGTTATAGAGTGAAAATATGTACCAAAATGGCTTGGAGGGACTCGGTGATTATTTCGACTAACAGAGGGACAAAATTTCAAGTAATAGAGGTTTTCGGGTTTGAAGGGAAGGGAACAAGACATTTTTTCGAGATTTGGAGGTTTTTGACTTATCGAGGTTCGACTTAACGAGGTGCTACTGTATATATAATACTAAAAGACACACTATACTAAAAGAAACTTTTGTTTCAAGGACATTCAACAAAAGATATAAGCCTATATAGGCCGGGAGATACTGACACAAAATTTCGGTTCGTTTGTAACAGGATGGCGGTTCTACAGGGGTCTTAGTACGCAATGACAAAAAGAAAAATGATGGTCCTGGTAACGGCGGACTAGTCGCGTGAGCGTTAGTCGAACTCGTCAGATAAATAGCGAAAGTCAAACGATTTGTAACACATATTTATTTTCTAATCATGTACAATCATACAAAAAGACATACAACAGTTTTGAATATGTAGTAATAATAATTATACAAGAAAACACAGTTACTTTTGTTTAATTGACAAACAAATAGATATAAAGATAATTGCTAAGAAAAGTGGTTATAATGTGTGCATGTAAACGTTAGAATAGGTCAATGTTTTGTATAAATTAAGAAACAGTAAATACGAAATAAAATCGCACACTCGCGGTTCCGTAGATTATTAATATTTAATATTCATCTTACATATTCTTAACTATGAATTAATTACATAATAAAAACATCAACAAATATTCACTACTTAATATATTTATAATATTATACCTATTAAGTTAGCGTTTTGCAAATGCTTGCGGCCAAATTTTGACAGGCAACCTAGTCGATATATAATATATTCTCAGTTCTCTTAATTATAAATATGTATACATAAAATTTTGGTTTCAGTAAAAAATTAAAAATCGACGTAAACACTTATCCTGATCTCGTACTATTTATTAACGAAAAAATAAACGTTTCCTACCGTCAAGATAATTTTAAATGTATGTCTTTATGAACCCCAAAACAACAGATCCTTTTAGGATTTTGCACTCAACACCAGTTGCTTTAAAAGGTGTTACACCCACAGTGTTAATTTTAAAATGTCAATTTATTTTATGTATTTATACTTGTACTAGCTTTCCACCCGCGGCATCGCCCGCACAGTCAAAGAAAAACCAGCATAGTTTAAGTTCCCGTGGGATTTCCGGGATAAAACCTATCCTATGTCCTTTCTCGGGTATCAAAATATCTCTATACCAAATTTCATGCAAATTGGTTCAGTAGTTAAGGCGTGATTGAGTAACAGACAGACAGACAGAGTTACTTTGCATTTATAATATTAAGTATGGATTTACAATAAAAATGGTTCATTGTTAGTGGTTATATGGTGAAGCAATGCAATTCGGTAAA
Source organism: Colias eurytheme (assembly GCF_061535395.1). Taxonomy (NCBI): domain Eukaryota; kingdom Metazoa; phylum Arthropoda; class Insecta; order Lepidoptera; family Pieridae; genus Colias; species Colias eurytheme. The sequence continues at coordinate 547,693 of NC_143006.1, forward strand.
ATATGTACCTATGCACGTAAATATGTATATGTTTTGTATTCTTGGCAGGTCATATAATAATTATGGAAAATAAAGATAAAGAAAAAAAAGGGATATGAAAATAAAAAAATATCGGAATTAGGGGTAATAATCAATAATGTATTTTTTATATTACATAGGTACTAACGGTCCGCGCCGGCTTCGCCCGTGGTACATATTTCGCAATAAAAGGTAGCCTATGTTCTTTCTCAGGGTCTAAAGATTATCTGTGCCAAATTTCATCAAAATCGGTCCAGTAGTTTATGCGTGAAAACTATACATGCATACATACATACACACAAACCTTTCCTCTTTATAATATTAGTATAGAAAAACTATACATACATACATACAAACCTTTCCTCTTTATAATATTAGTATATATTATATATATAATAATATAATAGAAAAAGATTAGAAATTTTATGACTATGTTAACAATATCAAAAATTTTGGTGAAACAATGAATTTTGGGTGCCATTACTAATTCGATTTTAATTGGAAAATCGTTCTTTAAAGCACTATACATTAATTTTAAATAATACATAACACAAAAATAATTTCTATACAATCAAATCATTTGAATTGTTAATTTAGTAAGTACCTAATAAATATTTATAGGTATTGCAGTAAAATTAACTAACCTTATTTTACGGTTAGTCAGGGTTGGCCTATAACCTTCCTCGATAAATGGGCTATCTAACACCGAAATAATTTTTAAAATCGGACCAGTATTTCCTGAGATTAGCGCGTTCAAACAAACAAACTCTTCAGCTTTATAATATTAGTATAGATTTTATGAGGTAGATGTAAATCGCATATATCATAGTCAAGAAACTGTTAGAAAAAAAATAACAATTAAGACTTACAAAAAATTTAACATAACAATTAGCAAATTAAAATATAAACATGAACATCGTAATTTAAAATCATGTTACATGCATTTAAAGATGGCGTCGTTCAACAAAATTCTTTGTGTCATGCGTAAAACATTAATTATGTATGTGGGTTCGTTTAAACGAATTAATCGCCTTAACAGGGAAAGTTTGCAAAAATAACACATTTATAACGGTTTTAAAACTTGATTTATTCATTTTGGTGTAATAATTGGAGACGATTAGTGGTATTAGTCACAGTAAGCACACGTTGGAATATTATAAATATTTATTTTAGTGTTAAAATAATATAAAAGTCAGTCATTTTTCATTAATATCAATGTTTGTTAGATAGCAAATACTACGTACAATTTCAAATTGCTCTTCACAATCACAAAAATATTTATACCCTAGGAGGTTTAGTTTGAAAAGTGTTCAACTATCACTACGCATAACCTTATCGAAATCGAAAATCGAATCACATTTTTAACCATCAAAGTATTCTTCGACACAAACATACAAAACACTTTTCTTATCACAAAATAGTATAAAACAAAGTCAGTGTCGCTATCTGTCCGTGTATGCTACGCAACGGATTTTTATGCAGTTTTTTTAATACATAGAGTGATTCAAGAGGAAGGTTGTAGTATATAATTTCTTAGGTTTTATGCAAAGCGGGAGAAGTCGCGCGCGGAAAGCTAGTAACTCTACATTATATCATTAACTCTATTTTACTTTCAATATGTCTTAGTTTATGAATATCTTTATAACTGATCGATTTTATTATTTGTTTGTCACCTACTTAAGTATCAAATAATGGTCGGAAACAACAATTTTATAATAGAATTGTTATAAGATCGATCTATTGTATATTTATTACATAACGTTAACAAAAAGCGAGCTGTCGAAATAATTACAATAATGCAAGATTACATTAGTGAAATGTTAAGAAATTACATTCAACCCAATTAATTATGTGTTGCTGGGTTAGCCTCGATTCACGGTACAGTGCGTTTTTGCCAAAAAATACTGTAAAATAAAGTAATGACATATATTGCTATGCAACTTGTAGAGATTATATCTTTAAAATAGAGCGTGTGTGCCGAGCACACGTGTCAGACGTGAAACTTCTTTGGTAAAACTCAAAGATACCATAATTGTCGCCTAACACCATCACGGGACGGTATTGCCATGACGCGACCTTGAAATTTTACTCTCAACGCGCCTTTAGAAGTCATCTCAAACATACCTAAATAAGCTGTATGTGTGACTTGGTTGAAATGGGAGTTTTTCCAAGAAAAGTTTGTGCGAATTTTCTTTAAAGTCTCTTCTTGTGAAAGTCTCAATAATATCGGATCAGCCGTTCTAGAGAATAGCCTGACTTTTGACCTTGTTTTTTGTTTTATTTAACTTATAGACAATTATAGATAAAACCTATTGAATGGCTGAACTGATTACGAATAACTTCTAGCGATCTGAAAACAATATTTCACATGTTTAAGACGAACATTATAAAAACAAACAAATACTTTATATTTGAATTATTACCATTGAGATAATATTAATATGGAGTCGATACCGCCTACACCACTTATGTTCCACTCAACATACGTCATGTGGCGTAACTGCACTCAGTCGCTTGCTCGCTCATTGGCGGGAACGTCACGCTCATTTTTTATTTGTTTTAAAGTGAAACGCATCAAATATGCCTACGTGTGTGTTACGATATTGCACAAATAATACAAATAATACGGAAAAGTGCAAAGGAATAACTTTTCAATCAGTAAGTAATTAGATAATAATTTTTAAAACTTAGTTAGAACAAAATTTTTGGCGGGCGACATTTTGCGTCATTTGTCATAGATTAAAAATTTAAGATATGACATTGGGCATGAAATAAGTGTTGTTAGTAATATTTGCTGGCGTATATTTTTATAGTATAAAATAATAATTTTACATATTTAGAAAAGCATAGACTGGTTGTTAATTGAAAAAAGGTGAAATCATGAAATATGAAAATCAATTAGTTACTTAATCACCAATTTTTTTTTTGTTAATTGATTTTAATCAATTTTAATTGATATTGTATAAGCTACTGACTTGAACGTATAATTGAATTATTATTTATTTATCAGCACTAATATTATAAAGAGGAAAAATTTTGTTTGTTTGTTTGATTGTAATAAATAGGCTCATAAACTATTGGACCGATTTTGATGAAATTTGGCACAGACAATCTTTAGACCCTGAGAAAAAACATAGGCTACTTTTTATTGCGAAATATGTACCACGGGCGAAGCCGGGGCGGACCGCTAGTTCAGAGATTAATATTTTTTCTATTCAAGGTTTCCATGTCTGGGTTGTGAAGAAAGGGAAAAATGGGTAAAATTTGTCCAAAACAACCGCAGTGAAGAAACCTGGTTACCATCCGATAGAACTAGCATCTGTTCATTGCATTTTCGCGATGAGGATAAATATACCACAAAAGCGGGAAGGCGTATTCTAAAGAAGTCTGCTGTTCCTTGTATTGATGTTAGTAATAATAATAAAATTTTACGGATTTGTATAACAAATAAAATATTATTTTAGCCATCACTAACATTATTATTATTATATTTATTTTAGCCGAAGGTGTGCTACAATAGTACTGGAACAATACAAGCAATTTCTGAGCCGGGAACATGTTCTGAGGATGATGAACTAAATATAAATAAACACAATTTTTACACGGCTTTTATTTTTTTTTCTAAAAAAGGCTCAATTTGTAAGGAATGAAACTTCCCATAGCCCATATTGAACCTCCTCATCCTATATTATATGCCAGATATTGTTAGCCCCGCGTAGTAAAGTCAGTTTATATCTGAAATAAATATTAAGTAAGTACAAAGAAAATTTCAAGTCAACGTGCATGTAAGGAGTGGCACACAATAAAATAGACAGAAAGAAACAAAGTGTCGCCTCTATAGCGGTGAGTCAGTGACATCGCATAATCTATGACTGTCTAGCCGTCATTCGCGCGCCCCGCGCCGCCATCTTGGCGCACAGATTTTGTTCGTGGTGTCTGCTCCATTATTAATATTATCTCAATGATTATTACTGGTTAATTATTATGAGCTGGTTTTTATAATTACGTAAATTAAGTAAATGCTGCTTATAATTTTTTAGTTTACGGATGCGTTACTAAAATTTGACAGATAACTTTAAAGTAAATTAAGTGGTTTTTGCCACAGTAACCTTGAATATAGCTCGGAGTTTTTGTAAACTTCAAGACTGTTGACCTTAAAGGTGAAGATTTTTGGGGTTTTCTTTAAAATTTGTACTTATCTAAATTTTGTATAGATTTCAGGCATTCAGGGATCACGTTAAAATCCAAGCATGAAATAATATTTGAAATCGATTCAGTAGGTCTTGAAGTTAGCGCGTTTTGATAAACAGACAAACTAAAAAACATAAAACATACAAACTTTTCAGCTTTATGTCAATAAAAAAGTAGATCATTGGAATACCTACTGCTACGCCTGTTGAGGCCAGAATCCTGGCCAAGTGCAGGTTGTCACTTGTCATTAATATATTGTGTTATATTATGATTTATTATACATATTGTAATATAGTACAATATGTTATCAAAAATTTTATTTAAATGTTATTGCACGCTCGAACTCATTTTAATTAAAACTTTTTATACATGTGAACCAATTAATATGCTAATTTAAAAGTACTTTAAAAGAAGTATAGTTACATTTATAAATGGTCTATTTTGTTTGCTCTCAAGGTAAAGTTTCTTCATTATTTCAGTCGTAAAGTTTCATAAACCAATTCTCTTATCTTCTTTGATTTTAAAAGCAAGCAGTAAAAATTTGCGAAAAAATAATTTTAATGTGTTTTTTTTTTTTTGTAAATATGTAGTAAGTAATATTATATTTTTCTTATTATAATGATTTGTTAGCAATGGTTTATATTAAGAAAATATGTAAGTTTCCTCTTCATTGCAATTAACATAATATTATTTCACTAATACAAATCACCTACAATAGAAAAAATAAGAGCTCGATGTAGAGTATTTTAATAAAATTCACTTTTGTTGCATTTGAGATATCTACCTATCGTTATCGTTTATCTAATAATCTTATAAATAAATATTTAAGAAAGGATATTTAATATAAAAAAAAGGATTAATGTCGAATATAAAATTTAATTGCGCTTATTCATATTAGGAGAGTAAAATAAATTACCTAAGTAATTTATTTTACTCTCCTAATGACATTAAAATCTGTGATGTATGATGCTATAGGATGGATGGTATTTGTGAATCCATTATTGGAGGCAGTTGAATGGATTTCGTTGAAAAATAAGATTCTGGTCTGGAAAACCGCAAATATATTTTCTATCTGGATATGTTGAAACTATTATAGCTATAAAAATAACATTTCATATTTCAAACAATAATAAAATTTACAATTATGTTATGATTAGCATTTTAATGTCGCAGACGTTCTAATCTTCCCTTATCTCTCTTTTTATCAGAAACTGTTTATCTATTACAATAGAGTAAAAGCTACTCACGGCAAAGAAGTAGGCTCGCTCACATCCCGGGAAATAACTTGGAAAGCATCACCAACACTGACTTTAACAGTCGCCGAATTGGGCGCACTTTTCACCTCAAAATTCCGATTGGACAGGTCGAAATACCTGTCCTGCGCATGCACAAGCTGAGTCACAGTGAACGACGAGTCGATTTTCGGCCCGAAAAGATCGTCTTTGTCGATCGAATCGATTGTTATGTCCAATATGGGATCGCTGGCTCGGAGCGAGCGTTCCGTAGCGAATGCGTACGGCGTGTTCGCTAGCTCCTCTTCGAGGCTGTTGTAGCGGCTTCTGAAGAGAGAGTGGGATTCCCCCTCCGCGTATTTCGCGCCGAAGAGGTCGTATTTGCCGAAACGGTGGTTGATTGTGTCGAATTTGGGGTCGGTTATGTCCTTATCTGGGGTGTGCGCGGGCGACATGTCGATGTGCAGGATGCCGTGCTCGTCTGTGTATTTCAGTTTCAGGGCCATTGTCCGTCTGCAATTGAGAAGATTATTGTTATGTTTTATATGGTATAACTGGATAAAAAATACGGGCATATCAATTAAATAAATTGACGTTCATTTTGTCTGAGAAACAATAATAAGACAGTAAAGATTAATATTATGATCAATATATTAATAGGTTGGGTCAGTGGGTCCGTAATAACTAATAAGATACAAAAATATTCAATAAAAAGAAGAAAGATCGAATAGATAGTAGACATTAGAACACACACGTAAAAGCAATATACAGTGAAATATATAACCTCCTTTATTAAATCAGTTAAATTGGTTGCCACTTCACGATCCAGCTTTGATTTTCAGTGATTCCCTGATGATATTTTCATTTTATATTACACAGTATTGTATGTACAAATATGAATGTATTGCACGCCTCATAAGCGAAGCGTTGAGGTGGGTACTACTGTCACTTCGCGCAAAACATCTGATTTTTCAAACTTAAAATGTCTTTATGTATCATACATTGCACTTGTAAGATAATACATACACACACATATTAAGAAAAAACACTATTTTTAACATTCATGATATTTTTGATGTCATTTTTGTTATTTAAACTAGTTAAAAAACAGTTTAAAAAAGTTCTGTCTTGGACGTCCGTGTGTCTGTATGTGCGGAGGATTTTCTTGTTAACACAATAGCGACCGAAATACTTTACTAATCGAGTCTTTTTTTTCTCTTACGCTTGAGTATGCTCAGGAATAGAACCCTTTCATTTTTCAGGGTCTGATTCGATGTGGTTTAATTGTTATTAAATAAACAAAAATAATAATTAAAAAATAATTAAAAAAAAAATTATGAGGCGTGCACTTTTGGATTTTCCAAATTTTTAGAAATTATTAAGAAGATGTACGTATTAATTTTTTATTTTAAAGGTCTTTATTGCATTAAGGTTACTTACTATGATCGAAAATTTTATGATAATTTTGAAGAAGCTTTTGCTCTCTAAAGTTCAGGATTAATTTGTACCAAATTAAAGCATAGTTTAAAACTGCTTACTCGCTATTTATTTTTAATAATTTTAGTTAAAAATATTAGAATCCAGTAAACCGTTCCGTTTCGTAGAGGAATCGAACGCGTAACTTGTATCAAGGTAATAACCAATGAACCGTGGCGCTTGTAATTAAGTATTATGTATATTTACTGCCAACTCTACTTAAAATTATTTATTCTGAATGTTTGTTTTCTTGATAGACGAAAACGGCTGAACTGATTTTGATGAGCATAGTGATAGATTAGACCGTGGAAATCGGATTTCTTAAGAAAAATAGGTTATCTCAATATATGTAGAATTTACAGAGTCTTGCTCAACAAGTTTTGCTCAGATTGAAAAACAAGAATGTCTGAAAATATAATACCTATATGTAGGTAGTTACTTATAATAGAAATTTATAATATGTTTTAATATATTCTAAAAAGATAATTCTACCTATATTTTTTCTACATTGTAAAAGAGCTTCATTTTAATGTCTGTGTAACATCAATCAGTTTGAAATCTTATATACGATTCATAGTTTTTTAAACAACAGACGGACAGATTTTAGTAATTACAAATATAATTAATGATTTATAGTTATTCAAATAAAATGTGCGCTAAAATAAAACATAATATGAACACAATACTCTAAACGATATTTCCCTACTTAATTACGACACACATACTGTGCATGTCGGAACGAATTTTTTACACGTCTCAGTGACAGCGGGTTAGAAAATGAAATAATATTGTTTTAATGATTATCTATATATTTTACTAATACATAAGGCTGACGAGTTTGTTTTTTTGTTTGAACGCACCAATTTAAAATTAAAAACTACTGGTCCGATTTAAAAATTTCTTTCAATTTCAATTTAATTTTTTTTGTAGTGTTTGCCGATAGCCGTTAAAACCGCGGGGTACAGCTAGTAATATATGTAAATAGCATTTTTATGACAAAAAGAGGAATTTTTCTTGACGAAAACAAGTTTTGTATGACAATATTAATTGATTAATTGATCACTTATTGCTGGCTTTTCTCTACAGAAACTTCTTTCAAAAGCAGCGGTTTCTCTATAATCTCTTTGATAAGGTGAATATCAAAGGCATTGAAAAGCTGCTTGTGTGCGTTAGTCCAGTAGCGATTATAATTACTATAATATATTATATACATATAATAAAACTTTTACATGAAATCAAATTTTAGGAAGAAATAGCAGTAAAGTAAGTACTGAAGAAATCAAGAAAACAAATGACTGCGTTGTCCAAAGTGCTTGCAATTTTGCATAAGCGATCCTCCTCCTTAAGTCGAAATCCTCACTGCTGAGGGTCGTGATCATTTTGGAGTTGTGATTTCCTAGCTATTTTACGCCATTTGTCTCGATCTTCTGCGATGTGGATAGCTTCAGGTACGCTAGTTTCTACGGTCGTTTTAATTTGGTCTGACCAGCGCATTGGGCTGCGGCCTCGGGGCCTTTTTCCTTCTACCCTGCCAGTTAGAAGGACTTTCTCCAGGTTGTCTCCCCTCTTTCTTGCAATATGACCGAAGAATTCCAAAATTCTTCGCAAGCATGTGGAGGACAGTCTTTTGGTAATGCCAAGCTCCTTGAGAATTGATTTATTCGTTCTACGTGCCGTCCATGGGATGCGAAGCATGCGTCGCCAACACCACATTTCAAAAGCGAGAGTAGTCTGCCTTACGCAATGTCCAGGTTTCGGAGCCATATAGAAAGATGGAGAAGATTAAAGAATTGACAAGTTTCCGTTTGGTTACAAGAGAAATATTTCTATCTGCCCACACTCTGTGCAGTTGAGACATTGCGTTTTTGGCGATTCCTATTCTTCTTCGGATATCGGGTTCACATGAGCCATTGTTAGTAATAATGGAGCCTAAGTAGACAAAACTATCGACGGTATCCAAGTTGGTCGTGTTTGTCGCATCCATCTTATTTGTACGATCGACAACCATTAGTTTGGTCTTTGCTTTGTTAATCGTTAGCCCCAATTCATTGCTGATGCTTTCCAATCTGTCTAGGAATGAAGCCATTTCGACTTTATCATTTGCTATAAGCGTGGTGTCATCAGCATAACGCAGATTGGTGATTTTGGTGCCGCCGATATTAACTCCACCATCCCAATCTTCACAAACTCTTCTCATGATGTATTCACCATAAATGTTAAATAAAATGGGTGAAAGAATGCATCCCTGCCTCACTCCCTTTTCAAATTTAAATGGCTTGGACAAAGTATGGTCAACTCTTACAACTCCCTGGCTATTGTAATATAGTGATTGAAGTAGGAAGATTAAGTGCTGGGGTACACCGAGTTCAGCAAGTACCTTCCGGAGACAGCTCCAGTCAACACAATCGAAAGCTTTGCTATAGTCGATAAATAAGCATAAGCGATAGCGGATAGCTATTAAAACCGCTAGAAGTCGCACCACACACCAATCTTAATATGTATTACCTACTAGGCCGTGTGTATTTATAATGAAAAATGCGAAAAATGTTTTATTCGATGAATGAATTATGTTTGTGTCACGTTAACTTTATTTTTGGGTTCTCTTTGTATTATTTTGACCTCCATTCTTTTCGTGTGTAATTTATGTATATCGCATAATAATTAAGTTAAAATATCCTTGTGGAGAAAGCTTGAATATTTTTATATAAGCTTTTTTCTATTAAGTTCGTCGTTTATTTTATGTTCATGCTAAGAAGATTTTTGATGTGAAAAGAGTAAAATTTAAAGGTCGCATGTCGCATTACCGTCACGTCATGGAGTAAGGCAACGATTTTGGTATTTTTTCTTTTTTATCTTGCAAAAGAAGATTCACTTCTGAGGCACGCTCTCTTTTTGGCTTTTACCCAACTACGCCAAAGGAAAGAGGATATTGTTTTTCTAGTGTTTATGTGTTATTTACCATAAAATGTGTTTATATTTCTTTGGCATGCTAAAGAGCGTCAGCAGTATTATGAATAGATAGTAAATGGCAGATTTTTGGCACCAAATTACCTTTAAGTATAATATGTATATCTCTACTTATTCAGGTTCTATGTTTCTTCTTTCTTAAAAAAAATAACAAATAAGTTTATAGATGGATGTTTTCTACTTTTTCAAGCGATATCAATGAACGGATTTCGATGATTCTTGCAGTTATGTAAAACACATAAAAAATATAGAAATACATGCTTTTGCCCTCGTGTAGACAAATCTCGCGACACAGCTAGTATTTATTAATTATTTAATTTCATTGAATATAGATCGCAATTTGTATATACAATAATTTGTAGAGATCTTCTCTCAGTGCAATGGTGGTGGTGCATCTGTCTTTCTGAAAAAAGTGATATGAATATTATCCAACCATTTGTAACTAACACATCGTCTCCAAATTATATTCATTGAATTCTAGAAGTGTAATAAGTGTTTATTACTTTTCGGGTCCATAAATTATTTTTTTACACGAACGCTTGCTTGACCCACTTAGCGCTTGGATTCATCATTGAAAAACTATTTTTCACTATTCAGATGTATATAGATTATAAATACCTCTATTATATAATACATTTGACGATCAAAAGCTGTTCTTAACGAATTCTTAATATGTACTTACCTAGTTGAAAATAAAAAGTCTGTATGTAAACTTTAAAGACGTTTCAACCGAGCATCGAACCCAGAACTTCAACTTATATTCTGGAAAAGCGTTGATCCATTTCCCCAAAAAACATACATTGTCACAAAATAATATAATATTAACATGTAAAAAACACCCTGACGTAACTCCGTCCTTGGCTGCTATCGCGCTTTCTTTGATCTAAGTCAAGGTTGCCGGTTCAGGGAGAATTGGGCTAAATGGCCGAATTTATATTTAAATTATTAACGTGGGAGTACGTGGTTTATTTTATTACATATAGCTTTATTTAATTCTAGCTTTCCATCAACGTAGTAAAGGGAAATTCCTGTGGGAATTAGATGTTTCCGATACCTAAAAAGTAGCTTTAGACGTCACTTTTAACTTTAAGACTATCTCTAGAAACAAAAATCATAGGTTTTCGTCGACGTGAAAGAATGACAAACAAAAAAATAAACATATTCGCAAAGATGTTCAGTAAATACGATAATATAAATATGTTTAAGTTTTATGTGAAAACTACTAAACTTATTTGGCTATAATTTCTCTATAGGTATACATAAACAATCTTTAACAAACAAAAATGAATATCAGACAAACCATATATGTATATGTATATTGTATATGTAAAAATATACAGAAGCGCGATGTCTATGCTAAAAAAAAACATGTAATTAAATACATATATTTAACCATATAATAATATTATTTAATTCAATTTACATCATAATACATCATCAATAATTATTATATTATGAACAGTCAAATTATATAAAAATTATGTACACGCTTCAGAAAACAGTTTTCACAGCGAATATTTGTATTGTTAAACATGACTGATCACACCTAATCACCCATTTTCATGCCTATTGCCTAAAACTAAACAATAACTATCGTCCCCTATTAAAATACAATTCGTCAAAATATGATTAAAATGTTATTATTTCAATACGATAAACCTTTGTTTAGCTTTCAAAATAGATGAAATCATTATTTTGATAGGAATTTTTACCATAATATACCTAGTCAATTAAATTCTAAAAAAAACTAAAATCTATAAATTATCATTTATGTTTATATTTATTTGTGTACTGCATGAAAAGGTGCATTTACATCAAGCGAACATAGAGCTAGAGCAAGAGCATTCTTTCGTGATCTTTTAGTGTAAACTAAAACTCATGTTCAGTGTTGTTCAGTATTAGAACATTGCATAGAATCTTTTCGAACGCACTAAAAACAACGAAAGAATGCTCTACGCCTGTTTACACTAAAATAATTTGACATAGTGAGGTTAGCATTCGTTCGTTCGATGTGAATGCACCGTAAGGATTTCTTTGCTTTTCTTGTTTTCAACTTTTAAGACTGTCTTACAGTTTTAATACAAGATAAATTAAAATTTATTCAAGTTGTTAATAGTTACAATTTACTTTTTGTTTCGTGAATAGTTTTAAGCAAAAATATTAAAAGTCACACTAATAAGTAGCTAACTATTTCGATATTTTTGGAAATATTTTGCGAGGAAATAAATTGATTTTTCAATTTATCTGCGCATATTGTAATATCACCACTGCTCGAACAGTGAAGGAAAACATCATGAGGAAACAGACATGTCGAAGAATCAAAAGTTCGACGACATGTGTCATCCGCCCACACTTGGCCAGCGTGGTGGATTATGGCCTGTACCCTCATAGGAGGCCCGTGTCCCAGCAGTGGGAACGTATATGGGCTGATGATGATGGAAATATTTTTCATTTTCGTAGTAAAACATAACATGCAAAAAAAATTAACAGAAACAGATACAAATCCTTGAGCAACTTATATAATTACATTGAATTGTTGAATCTACTATTACGGCAAAAGGTACTTTAAAGTTCTCGGTTTAGTTTTAAAAGGTAATTGAGGTTTTAAATATTTGCTATAAATAATTACAGTAATTAACGTTTAAACGGATATTTAAATTAAACTGTTATTTTAACTATGTCACTACATTTTTACGTACCGGGTATTTTTATTAGCTAAACTGTAGATATATATTTCAACTAGCTGTGCCCCGCGGTTTTACTCGCATTGCTCTGCACCTGTTGGTCTTAGCGTGATGATATATTAATATAGCCTATATAGAATTAGCGACTATAATTCTGTGCCTATCGATGAATGGGCTTTCTAACACCGAAACAATTACAAATCGGACCAGTAGTTCCTGAGATTAGCGCGTTCAAACAAACAAACTCTTCAGCTCTATAATCTTAGTATAGACATGGACGAATATAATTATATTTGTCTATGGTATAGTATAGATTAGAGAGAAGAATACTTAGGTACATAAATTTCACAGAATTTTAAAATTATATCTATTGCATTACAAAGTTCTCAAAAGTAATATGTTTTATTAGAAAAATGTAACAATGTATAATCACATAATGCACATTTTTTTGTATAATTCGTTAGAAAACGTGTTGATTTCTAGAAATAATTCCTGGAAATATTGGCTACATAATGGACTACACGTAATTTTCACATATTATTCCGATTCGTGGAAGAAATTAAGGTGTTTTTCGTATTTACAATTAGAAATATTATTCACTTACAATGTAAGTATATTTCGTGAATAAAATTGTTTTTATTAGTTCTTGCTACCATATTGTACCTACAAACTCTTAGAATGGAACTGTTTTTAGTTTATTATTTACTAGTTGTTCCCGGGGTTTTTCCCGATATCGATTGTAAATAATGCGGCATGCCCCAAGCATTCTTTAAAAAAAATATCCAACGCATAATTTTAACTATCTTACGATTTTATTTATAAACCGTATTGTTATTTATAATTATTTTTTGTGCATATATTGTAACTAATATAGGTACCTAATTTATGTAATTGGTGTAATACCGTTTTAATTAATTATAAATAAATCTTATATATAAAATTCTCGTGTCACAATGTTAGTCTGCATACTCCTCCGAAACGGGTGGACCGATTCTCGTGAAATTTTCTGTGCATATCGGGTAAGTCTGAGAATCGGCCAACATCTATTTTTCATATGTACCACGGGCGAAGCCGGGGCGGACCGCTAGTCTTATATATAAAATTCTCGTGTCACAATGTTAGTCTGCATACTCCTCCGAAACGGGTGGACCGATTCTCATGAAATTTTCTGTGCATATCGGGTAAGTCTGAGAATCGGCCAACATCTATTTTTCATATGTACCACGGGCGAAGCCGGGGCGGGCCGCTAGTAAATTTATAATATTATGTAATATGTATTATTTATTTATTTATTTATTTATTTATTTATTATAAGGTACCTTACAGCTAGTGATACAATTTTTGAGATGAATAAATACTAAGCTACGCCAATTAAAAGGTACACCAATAGGAATAGGAATATAGATTATAATTATGTAAAGTAGGTAATATTTAAGTCATCATAGTGTTTTACGCTTGGTTTTACGTAATTTGCTAATTTATTACTTATATTATTCAACTTTTACTGTAAAAATATGAAGCTTACATCTTAATTTATATCCAGATTATTTTTTACAGTAACCACGAAGGTTTCAATACTTAAAAAAGCAGTAGCACCATAACAATGATAATAACAATAATCTTTTATGTAACGTTAAATCAATTAGAACGGTAAAAAAGTTCAAGATCGATTCGTTTGTAATCGAGATAAATTGTTTAATCGGTAACCTTGGGTTAGTGACGAATATCAGACAATTGTTAACAATGTGAAGCTTATTTCCGTTGTTATTATGCTATTTTGTTTATTTTTTAAGCAGACTATCATAATAGACAATGTTTTATCTATGTAATATAATATAATAAAGTAATCCATACTAATATTATAAATGCGAAAGTAACTCTGTCTGTCTGTCTGTTACTCAATCACGCCTAAACTACTGAACCAATTTGCATGAAATTTGGTATGGAGATATTTTGATACCAGAGAAAGGACATAGGCTACCTTTTATTGCGAAATGTGTACCACGGGCGAAGCCGGGGCGGACCACTAGTATAAAATATATGTAAATGTAGGTACATATTATCTAATAAAGGAAGTTAAAATAAATAAATATATCAGGACAAATTTCACACACGGCACGATCTGATCCCATACTAAGCTTTTCGTTTGTGTTATGGAAACCAGATGGCTGATAAACATACATATGTAATTTTAAATATATACTTATATAGATACACACAGACACAGAGCAAACATCTATGTTCATCACACAAATATTTGCCCCGGGTGGGAATCGAACCCACGACCTCTGACTTGGAAGGCAGGGCCACTACCAACCAAGCCAACCGGTCAGTCAAAATAATATTGTATAGTTCTTATTACTTCACAAATGGTACCTAATCATCATCATCATCAGTCACTATTATAGTCTCTACAGACTTCACACTTCGACAGCCTTCCTAAATCCTACGTGAGTTTTAACTTTTAACACCAAGCTATGGTTTAATTTTTAACTAGTGTTTGAAATTTTGGTATCGGTAGCGTTTAGCTACTATTATGTATTCTGTGGTATCGGTTAACTTAAGATATTTTAAATCAATGATTGGACCATGTGGCTTACATGGCTTGGCATAAAAGGAATGTGGATAATGTGCAGAAATAAATTGATTCTCTAATCCTTACTCCGATAATGTGCAGAATTAAAATGAATATCTTGCATCCTCTAATAATTACCCGACTTTGTATGTTAATTGATTATTGAATTGAATGATCATTTTCGAAAACAAGACAGAACTTAAAGCAAGCATAGTCACACGCAATAACCATAAGAACACGTATATTTCACACCTCTTGAACCTTCTATAAGCTTATATAGTTTATAGACTACAGGCCCATGTTGAGGGATGATCATGATGTACAAAATCAAATTACCAAATTTACCCCGGCAATTGTCGGAAAATAAAAATAAATTCCGACTTTGTGGACTACCATTTTTGTACGCTGCTCATCTGCACTCAGGTGGACAGCTTACAAGTGACAGCATAGTGCTGAATCTTATTATTTTATGCTCTTATATCGTTCAAGATAGGTCACCTGGTGGTTCAAATGACCCATAAATTTTTCAACATGGACCTGTAGTCTATTACTTTCGTAAGCGTATATCAGCGCCGTCAATCTATCTATTAAACTCCAATATAGATAATAGAATTTATGATTAATGGTAACTCCTGTTCTGCTCAACGCGAATATAGGTTAAATTCTTGTTATATCATCTTTTTAATTTGTTAGATACACCGTGTGTATAATGAGAAATAAAGGTGCATGGTTCGATTCCCGATGGAGGCTTAAATTGGTCTGATTGAGCAGTGATATTATATAAAAAAGAGCGTGTGTGCCGAGCACACGTGTCAGAAGTGAAACTTCTGTGGCAAGATTGAAAGATACCAAAATGTAAATAAATTTTCTTTCAAATCGTAGATGAATAATATTTTTAAGGATTTGTAATAAATTTTGAAATAATCATCAGCAATTTCTTTATTTTGTGGGAATGTCTCCCGTTATAGTCAGAGCCAGAATTAAAGTAAACGTTAGTTTAAGCCAAAGTTAAAAAAATGAAAGCCAAAACAATATGATTTATTTCGAAGTGCACATAGGTATTTCACTTATTTCGAGGGTCTTTATTGCATTTATTCCTTGAAGCGTTCTGGCTGAATCTTGGAAACGTAGCGAATCTAGTAATTTACAAGCATTTAGAAGCATGACTAAAAGAATTCTATATAGCTGTATAAAATATCAAAATTCAATGCTAAATAAAGTGATGAGTCACGTATGAATCACGAATTTATTAGGTTAACGCCTTCATATGCCCTTCGTTAAAAACAGATGTGGGAGTAAATCTATGAATTTAATTAATTGTGCACTTTTGTATGGGATTTCTTATAGTTGACTGGAGAGAGAAATCGGTCTTTGTGTTTGAGTTGATTCGTGTGACCTTGACAATTTAGAGGGTTCAGTAAGTAGAAAATATTATTAAAAAGTAACTAGGACTGTAGGTACTTATTTAAGTTAGTACATTTTTATGTTTAATTAATTAAGATAATTATTTCTATGTATTTAATTTTGTATTTATGGTGAATAAATGATTATGATTATGATTAAGATGTTGCTACTAGCGTATGTTTCACAGGCTTTTGTTTTTCTTTGTTTTAAGGACTAAATAGAGCTGTGGACTGTAGAGACTAGAGCATGTATGTAATAAGAAGTATTTGTTCGAGAAATAGCCCATTGAATTAACTTATTCATCATCATCATCATCATCAGCCCATATATGTTCCCACTGCTGGGACACGGGCCTCCTATGAGGGTACAGGCCATAATCCACCACGCTGGCCAAGTGCGGGTTGGCGGATGACACATATCGTCGAACTTTTGATTCTTCGACATGTCGGTTTCCTCACGATGTTTTCCTTCACCGTTCGAGCAGTGGTGATGTTACAACATGCGCAGATAAATTGAAAAATCAATTTATTTCCTGCGCGCTCGCCCGGTCTCGAACCCCGGACTTATCGATTCGAAGTCCGAGGTCTCACCACTGAGCCACCACTGCTCTTAACTTGAATTAACTTATTAGTTTTTTATTAACTCTAAAAGAAAAGCTGAGACAAAACGTTAAAAATGCTTTTTCAAACTCATTGTGTGCTCGGAATACTGTTAGTAATTTGCCCGTTTTCATGTATCTGTTTATAAAAATTCATCTCAATTTGTTAAGCTGTTCAGTCGTGAAAATATAATAAACAATCTAATAGGTATATCAATATTCAATAGGTTATAACTATCTAATAGGTATGTAGCTAGTAATTATAATTTCTTTATAAAATAATAACTATAATTAATAAGAAGTTTAAAACCTGGTTGCCATGTTGCTATTCATATTTTGTTGTAGTCGCAATTTACTTTTTGCATTTCAGTATACTAATATATAATATTTACTGTGTTTTCATACTCATTACATATTCATGATATTAATTTGCATGCCGCTGAATAGATGTGATGTGAAAAAATGTGGTGCTTTGTCGAATCTACAATAATGCCAAAGATTAAAGAAATAAGAATACGTAATAATATTTTATACTCTATGAAAACATATTCTTTTGTTCGTCGTGGATAATCTCAAAAATATCTTAACTAATTTTGAAAATTCTTGCGACAATAGAAAGCTACGTTATTGCTGAAAGTTTTGAAGTGAAACTTCTTATGCGCGTTGAGAGTAAAATATCAGGGTCGCGGCATGGCAATACCCTCACGTCATGGAGTAAGGCGACGGTTTTGGTATCTCAAAGATCTTCTTGCCAAAGAAGTTTCACTTCTGACACGTGTGCTCGGCTCACGCGCTCTTTTGACAATTTAAAATAGGTATTTTATTTATCGTGTTTTACAGACGCAGTGCTGACTTCAATTGAGAAGTAGAAGGTTCAGCAAACGATTATATTTTTAACAAGCTATGCTCCGCGGTTTCACCCGCATTTCTCCGCTCCTGTTGGTCTTAGGGTGATGATATACAATAGCCTATAACCTTCCTCGATAAATGGGCTATCTAACACCGAAATAATTTTTCAAATCGGACCAGTATTTCCTGAGATTAGCGCGTTCAAACAAACAAACTCTTCAGCTTTATAATCTTAATCTTAATTCTTAATACTATTATAAAGGCGAAAGTTTGTATGGATGTATGGATGTATGGATGTATGGATGTATGGATGTATGGATGTTTGTTACTCTTTCACGTAAAAACTACTGAACCGATTACAATGAAATTTAGCACACATATAGAGGGTAACTTGGATTAACACATAGGATAGGTTTTATCCCGGAAATCCCACGGGAACGGGAACTATGCGGGTTTTCCTTTGAAAACGCGGGCGAAGCCGCGGGCGGAAATCTAGTACTATTATAAAGGCGAAAGTTTGTAGGGATGTATGGATGTATGGATGTATGGATGTATGGATGTTTGTTACTCTTTCACGTAAAAACTACTGAACCGATTACAATAAAATTTAGCACACATATAGAGGGTAACTTGGATTAACACATAGGATAGGTTTTATCCCGGAAATCCCACGGGAACGGGAACTATGCGGGTTTTCCTTTGAAAACGCGGGCGAAGCCGCGGGCGGAAATCTAGTATATTATAAAGGCGAAAGTTTGTAAGGATGTATGGATGTATGGATGTTTGTTACTCTTTCACGTAAAAACTACTGAACCGATTACAATGAAATTTAGCACACATATAGAGGGTAACTTGGATTAACACATAGGATAGGTTTTATCCCGTAAATCCCACGGGAACGGGAACTATGCGGGTTTTCCTTTTAAAACGCGGGCGAAGCCGCGGGCGGAAAGCTAGTATTAGTATATATTAATTTACACATTTTGAAGACCAACAAAATACAGTTCAATGACATTTGACATCTTTATGGTTCAAGTTTAAGATCTTAACAAAAATGGGCTGATGATGCAATTGTGGTATAAAATAATTAACCATTTTTATTGTAGTGATAAAAAAAAATAAGTAAATCAATTTGATCAGAAGTCGCTTGAATAATTTATGAAAAAGAGACGTGGGATGTCTGTCTTTATCTATAAAGATAAATTAGACATCCCACGTCTCTTTTTCATAAATTATTCAAGCGACTTCTGATCAAATTGATTTACTTATTTTTTTTTACGTGAAAAATGATTTAAGACTTTAAATTGCAATTTAAAGAGTAAGTATAACAAAATTATTCAAGTCTATTGCCTATACTACCATAGTAGATATGAGTCTGGAATAGTATTCCTAGGAATTTCTTTCTTATCTAAAATAATGATTAATTAAAATTATATGATAATATGTAATGCCTGGCAGAGATGGCTTTGAGCCATAAGGCCGCCATTTGTACATCTTAACTGGTTTTGTTTTATGTACTTTTATTTTAATATGTTGTAGAATAAAGAGTAAATAAATAAATAAATAAATAATAATATCTCTACATCTTCAAGAGACAATTTAACTTATCTCTATCAAATATTATGAACGTTATAGTCAATACATGGCTGTTTATTGTTAAACAGCTGAAAGTATCTGGATCGTTTTTTGCCATTCTTATCTTTAGTCTGTAATAAGAAGTTTGCCAAGAATCGACTACAACCCGCGACTTCGTTCGCATGATAAATGTATTGTAGGTAATTGTAATGTCATTATGATAATACATAAATGTTGTTGTGTTTCCACTATTAAGTACTATTCTTCAATTCCATTATAAAAGAGATTAAATAATAATAATTAAATGTGTATTTTTTATGTCATGTACAAGTATAGTTTCATGGCATTAATACAAAGAGTTTTCTTATATTTTTTTTGTAAGAGCAGTCTTTTTGTATGTATTTTCGACATTGAAAACTATGGTGTGAAACCACATGAGTAGAAAAACGGAGAAACTCTACATAGAGTTCCAATTAATAAAGCTTTTTAGCTTTAATTTATTCGTATACAGTGGTAGGAATTATATGTATGCATCCAATGAGAACAGAGGCTCCTTTGATTCTGCAGATCATAAATAATAATACTAACTTTTTATAAAAATCCACAGCCAGTAAACATCACAACACACACACACACAGTTAAAAAATCACAGTACCAAAAATCTAGTCACTAGTTCACATTTTTGCCAAAACACAATTCAGTTTCGTCATTTCATTTTGATTTTGAATAGATAAAAAACGACCGGAAATATCGCCGCCATGATTGATTTTTTGGCGCGAAAAAAAGTCACTGACGTCATTTTGTGTTCTTAATTGGAACTGTCAAACATTTTAAAGCGTGAATGAGGTTATATTTTAAATGGATCATATTTTAGCACCATCACTTGAAACGATTTTAAATTCGGGAACGGCGTGAAATGCATTATTATTCTTGTTTTTTCGGGATAAAGCTGTAGAATTTGTTTATTTTTGTTTTGCACTTAGTTTCTAAGGCGACATGGTTTGTAAGAAGGTAAAACTGTACTGACCATCGCGCGAAGAAATAGGGTGGAGGGTGGTAGTTAATCAAGCAGGGTGGAATAATTTTGCTTTTAATTATAGTGGAGTGCGTTAAAACTTGATTTCGCTATTGTTTTCTGTTTATTAATTTCGCGATGCGGGCATCATAATGTGTATTACGGATTTAAGACAAAATAATCTATACCTATAGTGACTTATATTTTATAGATCGTAGATAATATAGTCCTGACAGGGAGGAATTATTTAAAGTTAAAAAGGACAGACTTATTAAGTTAACTGTTATCAGATAGTGACCTATAAGAGTCAACAATTAAAAAGATTTTAAATGGGCACTAATATATCTAGTGTTGGAGCATGCTTGAATTAGGTCACGCTCGAACTAAGCTTGACAAAGGACCATGTCTTGTAGCAGTATTATTTCCAGTATGGAAGAGTGACAGAGATAGTCGTCTAGCGCCATCACTTTCCCACACTGGAAATAATACTGCTATAAGACATCATGGTATCACTCCAGGGTAGTTCTTATAGCACAACCAAGAGGTCATGTTATGTATGGAAAAGTTATAAAGATTTGGCTACATTAAGTAATATCTCTAATGATCGAGTTAGTACATTGTGGGAATAATAAGTTAACTAATACAGTTAATTTGCATTTAAAAGCGCTGGGAATATAATCGTAAATGACTTCGATCAAGTTGACAGCAAAAATATTGCATTTGTGTAGCAGAAAATATTTGCAAAGTTTGTACCTATATAAACAGATATTTTGGCATTTGTGTAAACCTTAACTTTTGCTAAAGTTTATCTACACTCTCAAATCTGAAGTAACACCTGTCAATAAAAACTGTAATGTTAACAAAAAGTTGACTCTCATCATTTTTCTCCATCGCGCCAAAAGAAGTAGTTATAACTTCAAAATAATTGTCATTATCTGTATGTGTTTGAAAAGATACAAAAATATCAATCGGAACCCTATAAAATAAATGAATTGTAAACTAGTTAACCTGAAAAAATATTAAAACCCCGCCAAATAGTCATCATTGCATTAATTATTTGCATAAAATCATATACTTAAGTACTTGTTATTTCGAACGCTACATTCATAAAAATGCTGATTAAATTAAGAATAACAGAACAACTATCGCAAAATATCGAAATGTAGAGCTACCCTTTTTTTGCAAAATTATAAATTATTGTGACAGAATGATCTTTTCAAAGATAAACTATTCAGCCTTTTATTTTATTTTTCAATGCTTGGATAAAACTTATCCGTCCAATAAAGTATTAAGCGCGTGACACACGGTGAAGATACTATAATATTTTATCTTAAGATACTGTTATATTTTATATTACAGTATCTTAACGCATCCGGTATCAGCGTTCGGACCATCATTTTTCTTTTTGTCATTGCGTACCTACTAAGACTCCTGTAGAACCGCCAGGCGCCATCCTGTTACAAATGACCCACAAAATTTCGCGTCATTGTCAATGTCACGTAAACTGTCAAATACGGGCAGTTAGGGCAGTTAGAATACGTTTTTAAAATGGCAGTTTTATACATATTTCGACGAATAATCCAAAGTTTTATCCAAGCATTGAAAAATCGGCCCTAAAATAATATTGAAATGAGATAAATAAGAATTGGCTATGTGTATGGCGAATAGTGATTCGCCTTACTAAAAATTATACCTATCTAATGCAATTCTTGCATATAAAATATTACCTAGGTACAATTGTTTAACGTTTCTGAGACCTATTCTTAATAATTTCATAAAAATATTCTAAAGCAAAGAGAGAAGCAAACTCCATGGGTGCTTGCGGCTTGCCAGAGATGTTCGAGGATGCGCAACGAGGGATGTGTTTGTAAAGAACCAATCATATCGCTTCGTTTAGTTTGAAGTTTGAAGCATTTAGCGTTTGAAGCGATACTATTGGTTATTTTCAAACACATTCCTCGCTACACATCCTCGCACATTGTAGGTGAAAAGCACCCTAAATCGGGATTTATTTTTAAACATGTACTGACATATTACGAGTATAATAGAATCTTCGATAAAAGAAAAGAAGCCATTTTTTATCATTTCCAACATGAATAGGATATCAGATTAGTTACTTAATTAAATATTTTATTAACCAATAACAAATTTGATGAAATTTAACTGGAATTTTCTAACACGAAATATGGTTCAGTTATATTAAGAATGCTAAAGTTATTCTGAAACACATTCCTAAACAAATTAGTTATATTCAAATATGTTTTATTAATATTCATTAAACTTGTTTTTCGATAGAAATCATAGCGAACGATAAAGTCACGAGTAGAAAATAGATAAATAAGTAGGTCATATACCTACTGGTATTATTTACCTATAGATAGTATTATAATATAATCTGTGTTCATATTAAGAAATTAAAGACAAACTACTTCGCTGTAAAGTGTTCGAAACGTTGGGTAAAATAATATATCATGAATTTTAAAATTCGTTAGTTTATTTTCTATGTTTGTTTGAACGCGCTAATCTCTGGAACTTATGGTCCAATTTGAAAAATTCTTTCGGTGTTAGATAGCCCATTTATTTAGAAAGGCTATATAAGCTAAATTATATCGCCATGCTAAGACCAACAGGAGCGGAGCAATGCGGGTAAAACCACGGGGCACAGCTAGTGTATAAAATTCGCGTAAAAGAAAGACATTAAAATACTAAATAGGTTATATTTATTTGAAAAATATGATTTTTTAAATATAAATGTTACCATGTGAAACAAAACTACCTAATAATAGAAATCATATAAATAGAAATGAATGCCGAAATGTTTTACGCGCGTAACTGCCAAATAACTTTATTTCGACATTTTTACACGAAATTATGATTTCGGACTGAAAATTCCAACAAGAATGAAGTTGGCGCGCCTGATGTTTGAATGAAAATACATTGAGTACATAGTAATAAAAAAAGAAATATAGATCGATCAAAAAAATGTAAATGATAATTACCTAATTTCAGAAGTTTATATTGACTGTAGTCTTGTAACAGTTTTGGAAAAATATTTTCAATTCTCTCAATAAAGTAGGATTGACTGCCATTTTTTTTCTAATAATTTGCTAGCCAAGCCTTGATTACTGTTAGTCCCGGGAATCGAACCCAAGACGCCATGATTGTTCAATCAATGTACCAAGAGCATAATATATTATCATTGGGTATAGAAAATAAAACATCGATTTATTCATAACATTTATTTCATTAGCAATACATTATACATGAACTATATAAATACTATAGTTTTCTATAACTATATATTTTATTCACTAAAAGCATTATTTATAGGTACATTTTATTGCTAAACATCACAATTTCGCCGTATTATCATAAAATTATTATAGAATTATTATAATTATATTAAAATTTAGGCAAAGTAAGAAAATTAATTTTAGTCGATTAAATTTTAATGATTTAAACAATAAATACGAATTAAAATCTATTGCATTTGATTTAAATGCAGTTGTAATATACACAAATAAAATACAAAAAAATATTTAACAGTGACAACCCTAAAGGCATTTATAGTTTATACAATAATTTCGTGCCTACTATGGCTAGGGTTGACACAGCATTTTTATTATAAAATTATTTTTTACACATTTCTAAGAAAATATCCGCCATTTTCTTCTTGCTCATAAATGCCTAAGACCCGATTGTTCCAACACTTTAAAAACTGCCTTGTTTATAAAAATTATTTACTGAATCCAAACCTTTGACAATAAAACATTTGACAATAAGAAAACTAAGTTAATAATAATTAATCAAAGATTCAATTTAAAATGTCGTTTAATAAAACAGAATTAATCTTGAGTTTATTACCGTTCTAAACTTAATAGGGTACTTTACGTAAACTAAAAATAGGGTACTTTTTAAATTTTAAATTCCGTTTTGAAGGACCAATTTTTATAAAAAACGTTAAAATATAAAAAAGAATAGATTCATAGCGAAAAAATAGTAAATTAGATTCGCGTAGATAAATATTTAGATTAAGTAAAGCACGCTATTGAAAATTCAACCTTATTTTCATTCCATTAAAGCTTCTTTTACAAGTAGTTTCACTTTCATACAACTACCCTCATGCGATAAAATAAACTCTATTGGCAAAAATATAATACAAATGTTCACATGTAGGCATCGTTTTAAACCGGATTTAAACCCAGATTTATTTCCTATAAAATTTAGGACATATAAACCGTAACTATTGATAGATATCATCATTCATCATATTGATATGTGACTGAAATGAATCGGGATTTAAATCAGTTTTTGAAGTGAAACTTCTTTATATGTTTTGAGAGTAAAATTTCAAGTTCGCGTCATGGCAATACCGTCACGTCATGGACGCCGACGATTTTGGTATTTACTTTCCAAAGAAGTTTCACTTCTGACACGTTTTCTCTACATATCTTTCAAAACGTGTTTCAAGATGGCGCCTTCGTTGTTTCTCGTCTGGTTTATACCAGTTTCCAATGTATTAATTGGAATAATTCTGGATTCTGATTCTGTGGACTTTTGTGACGCGGTTTCCATGGAATCCAGGTTTTGGAATAGCAAGTTGTTGGAACCCGTGGACGGGTTGCGTCGGTGGCCCGGGTCTAAAGTTGGATGGGGGCCTGTGGAAATAAAAATTTAAATATATCATATTCAATTAAAACGGACAAATATTTTTGGCCAAAACTGGCATTATGGATAGGTCCGTAATGTAATTTTTATCTTAATTGTGAATAATATAGTGTTCATTCATTCATTCATTATGTAAGATATACAAACAAAAATATGCAAATACATACTAGCCGCCCCGGGTTAACCACAGTTGAAAAGACAAAATTATGTATAGCTTAGTTGAAAAATATTGAAGAATAGAAAAAAATGGATTATTCGATTTTTTCGGATTTTTGTTATGACATTACATACATTTTTACAATCACAATTTATATTTTTGTAAAAATATAAAATTTAATCAAACAAACTAACTTTCATATTAATAACGACACTCACCAACAGTAGAACTCTTTCTGGACCCCGCCCTCAACCCCATCATATCTGGCAGAGCCGGTCGCGGGGTGGACTCGGTTTGTAAAAACTTAACAAACTCGGCCGCTAAACTATCAGTTGTATTAGTTGATCTAGATAGGCCTAGCTTTTCGCACTCTTTCTGGTTGAAGTCTAATACTGTCGATAGAATGCGTAGTATTTGCGTTCTGAAATACAATAAAAATAATAAAAAAAATGTGTGCGTGTACTAGTGTACACACGTAAGAAGTGAAACTTCTTTATGACCTTATTTTTTAAAAAATAATTTACTATATGCAACTTTACAGAAATACGTCGAATCACGCGTGGTAGGGATAAGAAAAAGATGGCGCGTAACGGAGAAATGTCACGCGTAACGAAAAAATGTTACACTAAATTATTTTCCAACCCCGATAAAGAAATTTCACTTCAAAAAGTGGTTAGATTAGGAAAATGTATGTGAATTTTAGGTTGTTAATTTTTGATGAAAAATAAGACTTTTTTAAAGAATGGTTTGAATTCTATCACTGCGAGATTCGAGGGGGCCTCATGATTAATTTTTTATTCTTTAAAAATTAACTATCTTACCGCCCGCGGCTTCGCCTTTGTCTAAAACCTAATAAATTATATACTAAAACCTTCCTCTTGAATCACTCTATCTATTATCGCATCAAAATCCGTTGCGTAGTTTTAAAGAATTAAGCATACAAAGGGACATAGGGACAGAGAAAGCGACTTTGTTTTATACTATGTAGTGATAAGAAATATTTGAACGCTGTAAAACTAAAAATTTCAATCAAAAATTAAATGAAAACCTCACCTATTAGTACTACTGTGTCCGGCCGTCAATACATAGTTAACAACCAGGTTTTTCACGAGATTCTTGTCAACTCTATCCTGCTGGTTCGATATCGCGTTGTAGTATCTCTCTTCCGCGGCAGCTACGGACGTTTGTAATGTACGTACTGAAATTTTGGTTAGAGAAAGTTAAAACTACCCGCATTTTTTGTGAGATTTCACACAAATTAAATAACTTACAAAATTACAGATATTTTATAAAATGACGGAAGGAACGATATCTTTTTTGATAAATTTATAGTTATTTTATAAATATTGAAAGTAGTTTTTAGGCACTAATAAATATTAAAAATTTATGATTATTATTTTTTACTCTATGTAAAGTACTTCATTTTATATACTATCTATTTTTTTTATACAATTGCCTACAATGTAACATTAGGTAAACCAATTTTACATTAATTTCATCACAGATACATTTGTTTTACTAAATTTGAACACAATGTATCAATAAAAAAAATATCAACATTGTCTAATTCTCTTATTTCTTTCAGATATACAAAAATACGCAGTTAACGATCAGTTAATATACTAAATAAACGATAACTAATTCCAAATCTATAAAAACAATAAAAAAAATACAAAAAATACCTTCTATACTACTCTCACCATGCACTACGCAGCTCGACGACAAAGCGCACACGATCTCAAAGTATTATTCAGCCACTGGGTAGAGATATTAGAGTATTGACCATTTAATTGTAACCACTTGGCTAAACTTGATCCACCAATAATTATATTTAAAGTGAAACTTTTATTACATCGTCTCAAACTTTTTGGTCTGTGTAGCGCATGTCGCGTGACGGTCGAACCGTACGATAATTATCGTACAAATACGATAATTTTGTGCCTAAGTTTCACTTTTACCGTGGTTTCATAAAACCACCCAATCATCTTTGACGTTCGTGTACTGTGAATTCTGCAAGTCAATACAAAATAGCATCAACATATAAAATTGATGAATCAAGTGTAACACGTGGCGTAATTAAACAAGCCAATATCCCTTAATCCCTTTTACCAATTAAATCGCCAGTACCTGAAGTAATACTCAGAGACAATGCCGCATCTGGTGTCTTCTAAACGCTTCTACTGGAGGGAGGAAAAAACATCGATAACATCAATTTCATAGTAACCGTTGTAAAGGACAACACTCCAGAAATAGATGCTTCGAATGTAATACGACATACAGTGTGCAATGCTTACGTAACAAGTGCTATATGAAATAATGGGATGAAACATCTACATTTATAACGATATTTAAGAAATATACTAATTATGTATATAAAAACTTTGGTATTAAAAAATAATTAAAGTAAAAATTTTGAAACGGCAACAGTGTCACTAAAAGTAACCTTACATAATTTACGCAATATTAGCGCGTGCATAATTATAATGCAATCGACATTAAAGGTTATACTAAAATCGTGCATACGATAGAAAAAAATGTAGAAGTTTCATCAAACAACAACAAAAAATCACAGGCAAAAAAAAAAAAACAAAATGATAACAGGACGTCACGATGTAAAACAACGACCCTCAATCAAACCCCATATGGTAATCTGAGTGCACGAATCAAACGACAGTACATTTCATATATTGCGCATTTGACTCGGCGTCTAAACCTCACAGTTACCAAATGAGATTAGACCGAAGTACGTGCAAGCTCGATCTTCAATATACTGCTGTTAAAGCGCTTAATTCTCTTAAAACTGCCATTAAATTTCGCAAATAATATAAATTACATGACAACCAATATGCGATAAAGAAGTTAAAGCTATCATTGATATAAAATTTAATCGCAGCATAACACAAGTCAATTAACGTAAAAAAATAGAAAACAACATCAAAATATCAAACGCAAAAATCATAAAGCATCAATGAAACTATACGAGACAAACACGAATGTAACTCAAAACGGACAGACGAAAGCAAAACAACAACATCGTCTATATATGAAAACTTACATGTGTCGCTACTCGCAAGTGTCAAACATTCTATTTTCTATTATTTTGTAGCTGTACAGTATCTAACTGTATACCAACTGGTAGCCTGGGATGTGACTAGCCCAGAATTACCAGCTGATATTTAGTCAGGCACCGGGCAGATGTATAGCTATTTGATAATGTCCACTAACAAAATCACTCAACATAATTATAATATAACAGCTCTTTTAACGTATTACAAAGCCAAATTCAATTCAATCTATTATGAAGACAAATGTATTACAAAACCAAATTTTAGATCTTCATAAAATATACAGGGTGTAATCGTTAAGTGTGCACAGGCGATTTTTCCGTTAGTATTACAGATAAAAATAAACTTTAAACTGATATCGAAAGTACTTAACCTAATGAGTAAAATGGCGGTAATAAATTTTTAAAAATAAATCGAGAAATATCAAAAAAATTATCTTTAACCCTCCCATACATTAAGTATGAAATATGAATATCCCATATACATTTAATATGAAAGATTTTAGCTTTCTTTTTTGGTTTTCTGCTTTAATTACTTCGCAAATTTGAAGTGGCATATTCCACGCTTTTTCCGGACATTTTCACGTATTTTCCGGATATTTTCCGGGGATTTTCCGGGGATTTTCCGAGCATTTCCCTGGCATTTTCCACGCATTTCCCAGACATTTTCCGGACATTTCCCAGACATTTTCCGGACATTTCTCACGCATTTTCCGGATATTTTCCACAGTTTTTCCGGAAATTTCCACGCATTTTCCGAATATTTTCCGGACATTTTCACGCATTTTCCGGATATTTTCCAGGGATTTTCCACAGTTTTTCCGGAAATTTCCACGCATTTTCCGGATATTTTCCGGACATTTTCACGCACTTTCCGGATATTTTCCAGGCATTTTCCACGGTTTTTCCGGAATTTTCCACGCATTTTCCGGATATTTTCCAGGTATTTTCCGGTTATTTTCCGGGAATTTCCCAGGCTTTTCCGGTGATTTTCCGAGTATTTTCCACGCTTCTCCCGGACATTTTCACGCATTTTCCAGGGATTTTCCAGGCATTTTCCGGATATTTTCCCGACATTTTCACGCATTTTCCGGACATTTTCACGCATTTTCCAGAGATTTTCCGGACATTACCCAGACATTTTCCGGACATTTTCACGCATTTGCCGGATATTTTCCGGACATTTTCCAGGGATTTTCCGGACATTACCCAGACATTTTCCGGACATTTCCCAGGCATTTTCCGGATATTTTCCGGACATTTTCACGCATTTTCCGGACATTTTCACGCATTTGCCGGATATTTTCCAGACATTTTCACGCATTTTCCGGATATTTTCCAGGGATTTTCCAGTTTTTCCGGAAATTTCCACGCATTTTCCGGATATTCTCCGGACATTTTCACGCATTTTCCGGATATTTTCCAGGGATTTTCCACGGTTTTTCCGGAATTTTCCACGCATTTTCCGGATATTTTCCAGGTATTTTCCGGTTATTTTCCGGGAATTTCCCAGGCATTTTCCGGTGATTTTCCGAGCATTTTCCACGCTTCTCCCGGACATTTTCACGCATTTTCCGGATATTTTCCGGACATTTTCACGCATTTTCCAGGGATTTTCCAGGCATTTTCCGGATATTTTCCCGACATTTTCACGCATTTTCCGGACATTTTCAGGCATTTTCCAGGGATTTTCCAGGCAATTTCCACCCATTTTCCGGATATTTTCCGGTTTCAGTTTAAAGTTTTTTGTTATCTGTAATACTTACGGAAAAATCGCCTGTGCACACTTAACGATTACACCCTGTATAATAGATCATCATTAAATATAAAATACTACGTAATACAAAGAATATTTAAAAACTGCAATTCATACCTTATACATAACTTGCAAAAAACTAATAATACCCTATAAATCATATATCTACATCACAATCTTTAATGAAATCTACTTCATAAATAGACATTATCTTTAATTCAATAAAATTTATAGTCTATTATAAGTAAATGTTACATGCAATTTACCTTGTTCCTTCAAATCATTGATTTGTGCAGTTTTTGTTTCAACTTGATCACCTAATCTCGTCGCAGCTTGTAGGCCAGCTATAGATTCATCTAATTTGCCCTTTAGTCGCACAATTTCATCTTGTAAACCTAAATTTTGACGTTTTATGTCTTCCATTTTGTTTCTTATTTTCTCTGTGGCCGCATGTATGTCGCGTTCTTTATCTGGAAAATATAAATTAGAATTTAAACAATAAATATTGTTTGAATTTAATTATGCACCTTGGCAAGGTAAGGTTGATTAAGTTTAATTATATAATCATTTTTTTTTTTGCTATATTTATAGCAATCAATGCAATTTTAAAATATGCAGCAATTTAAATAATAGAAAAGATATGACGCGAGTGTGATTAGCTCATTCAAACAGACAATTAAACAAAGTCATCTTTACAATCCTACTAATTACGAGAGAATTTTTCAAATCGGACCAGTAGTTCCTGAGATTAGCGCGTTCAAACAAACAAATTCTTCAGCTTAATAATATTAGTATAGATTCCTTACCCAACTGAAACTGTTCTAGAACAACTTGTAGATTAGTTAGTGCGGCTTCACTTCTACTCCTAGCGTCCTCCGCTTCGCCGAGTCGCGCTTGACCGTCCTCACGTTGTTTCTCTAATAATTTTATTTGATTTCTGAGCGTTTCCACTTCTTGGTTCGCTCGAATACTGAAAACATTAAGATGAGATTTAATTATAGTTTTGTCAGTCAAAAATGGTGTCTAATTAAGTCTTAAGATTAGTTAGCTCTTAATTTTGTGAATTGATTAAGACAGGAAAATTATTATAACTGAATTTAATCGTGATGAAAGTGAGTATATCTTAAGGAACATATTGGTAAAAGGAGAGATTATAAACAATACATATAGAACTGAAAAATCAAACAGTAATCAAACATAGTTACAGTTATACGAATATTCTAAAGAAGTTTCTATTTTTTATGTTTGTAGAAATCTTCAGAAGGACTGTATTTTGTAATACCCCTATATTCCCATCATGTAATTTCTTTCTCTATAATATAGATATACAATTCAGTTTTTTACCAGCATTTAGTAATTATTAGTGATAACAAATAACTTACCTGTTACTAGTATACACTGTGCTAGTCTGTTTCGCTCTTTCCTCCACCTGGTGCAATCTCGTCTGGCATTCTGTGAGCTTCTGCTCTGACGTCATCAACTCTTGCGTATAATTCTCTTCCGTTTCGACTAGATGATGACGTAACCGTTCCAATTCTCGAGTCGAGTTTTGCTCTTTTTCGGACAACTGAAAAAAAATGTTTTTAAATCACTAATGATGTTGTTTATAAGCCTAATTACTTCGTTAAATTGTTTTTTTAAAGTTCAGGTATTTATTTATATACAACACTTTACTGTACAAAGTAAGTATAACAACAATAATACCACAAAAAATGCATTTGTACAAGAGGTGGCCTTAATGCTTAGCAGCAATCTCTAGCAGGCAACCTGGTAGGAATGGAAATGTATAAAGTTCATAGTACTGTGTTCATATAAATTATATTATGATATATTGTCTAGTACATACCTGTACATTTTCTGCTGTCAATTTCTTCACTATTTCTAATTGAATAGTTAAACTCTTGTCTAAATCTTCACATTTCTTCGTCAAGTTAACTACGGTGTCCTTTGCATTAATCAATTCTGCTCTCAGTGTTTCATGATCAGTCAAATTTTGGTTCAATGACATAATAATTTCATCTTTCTCTTTAATTGTTACTATCAGCTTATCACAGTTAAGGCAACTATCGGAATGATTTCTTATTAAAGCGTCTTTCTCATCGAGTATTCTTTTAAATTCATTAGTTTGTTCTAAAATTACTTTATTAAGCCGTTGGATCTCTCCATGATACTGTAAGCTCTCATTATGTTTGAGACTAACTAAATTGATTAATTCCGCTTTTTCTGTATTTTCTTTATCTATAATAGCTTGATATTCTTGACATTGAATTTCAAAGAACTGTGATTTGTTTTTAATTTCTAATAATTCACTTTCTTTTGTCGTAAGGTTATTTTTTAGATCGTTTAATTCTTGCTCAATAGCATTTTTTTCTTCTAACAATTTGCCGGTGTCATCATTTTGAATAGTCGTACTAACTGTATTTATTTTATCTGTTAATTCGACGATTGATTGTTGTAATTCTTTGATTTCCTTATCTTTTCCCTCTATACTTAATTTATAATCAGAGTTAGTTCTTTCAATTTCCTCAAGCTTGTTTGTTAATTTTGAAATCTCAGCATTTTTCGAAACAATCTCATCGTTTAATGTAAATAGTTGTTTATTGACTTCTTCTTTCTCAGAATGTAATTTCTGTAACTCTTCGTGACTGTGGTTCGAGCTTATGCTTGTGCTGTTTAATTTTTCAGTAACCTCCTGTAATGATTTTTGAAGTTGTGCAATCTCTTCATTCTTAACAGATAAATTACTTTGAAGTTCACTTACGCTTTGATTAAGATTTGTTACGGTAATGTTGTTTTGGGCTAACGAACTATTTAATGTATCGATAATGGAATCTTTTTCGTTCAAATCAGTTATAAGTTTATCAAATTCTGATTCAAAGTGCAGAATTTTTGCGTCCGTTTTTGATAATTCGGCCTCAAGTCGTAATTTCTTTTCAAGAATAATTTGGTTTTCTGACTTGAGAGTGACAAACTGATTATTTAATGCATCAAATTCATCAACTTTAATTTTAAGTTCATTAATCTTATCTTTTAAGTCGGATATAATTTCAGATTCACTAAAGTGATTTTGTTTAAGAGAATTGTTATCATTAATTAAATCTTCGCGTTCTCGTCTTAAATTTGATATTTCATTAGTTAAGTCATTTACATTTTTCGATAGATCTGTATTTTCATTTTGCAGTACTTCGAGTCTAGCTAATACCTCGGTTTTTTCTTTGATAATAGTATCAATTTCATCTTGACTTTTTAAAGTAGCTTCAAGTATTTTTACCTTTTCTGTTAAATTGAAGTTATCATTTTCTATTTCTTGCTTGTGTTTAAGTAAGGCATCGAGTTTAATTTCTACATCCTTCAGTTTATGATCTAAAACTGCTTTCAACGATTCTAGTTCTTTGTGTGACGAAGATTTTTCTGATAATAACACTTTGAGTTCATCAATCTCTTTCAACAATAAAACTTTATCGTTTTCAATAATGTGTAAATCTATAGATAATTGTTCATTTTTGGAACTGGCATTACTCAAACGTTTCCTTAAGTCGTCAATATCGTCGCAAGCTTTTATAAGTTTCTCATTTTGGGTAACATTTGCAGTATTTTCTAACTCTTCAACAGCTTTCGTCTCGTTCTTGCAAGTTTCTAACTCATTGAGCATCGTCGTATATTTTTTCCGTAGATCATTTAAACTTTCTTGTAGGATTATTTTCTCTTTTCTTACTTCGGACAATTCATTTTCTATCCGTTTGATTTCAGATTCAAAAGTTTTGTTCATTTTGTTGCAATCAGCAAGTTCACTTTCCAATTTAACCAAATTATCTTCATGAGATTCTATTATCGGTTCTAGTTTTGACGTATTTTTCAAAGCTGCTATTTCCGAGATAAGGAAATCATTGTTCTTTTTCATTTCATCCAATTCACTTTCATAGTGCTGTATATCTGTTGTTAAATACTCATTTTCAGTGGTTAAATCTTCTATTTGAGTTTTCAAATGACTAATGTTAAGTTTTTTCTCTGATAACTTTTGCTCAAACGTATCTATATCTTTCTTGAACGAATTAATTGTTTTAAACACACTTTCCAGTTTGAATAAGACTATGTTATCTGTAGACGATGGTATTTCGCCAACATAATCGACGGGTAGATCAAAATTCACATACCGATTGTAAAGCTGCATTATTTTTTCTGGTTTAATTGTTTTATTGGTGTTTGTATCGTCGCTTTCCTTTTGCTCTAATTTGTGTTTAAGATCATTGATATCCCGTTTCAATGTTTCAATAACGCTCTTTGCATTGTCATCAATATTGATTTCATCCATGTGAATTTGATTCGTGTTTCGTCTTTCTTGTAATTCATTTAATTTCTTCTGTAACTCTTCATATTTTTCTTTTGGTACCATATCCGACATTTCAGATTCTTTCGTCGCAATCTCAATTGCATGTTCCAGTTCTGTAACTTGTTCCTGTAATTTAAACACTTCTTCGTGAAGCTTTTGATTTTCTTCTTGGAACTTTTCCGCGTTTTCTCTTAACAAGCTGTGTATTCTCTCCAGATTTTGATATTTATGATGCAACGTTTCATAATCCTCATGAGATGTTTTCATTCGTTCAATTTCCTCATCCCTTTCTCCTAATTTTGCCATTAACTGTTTAACTTCAGCTGAATAATCATCATTCGCATTCTTCATATCTTCGTGTTCTTGTTTTAATAGCTCAAAGTTCTTTTGCAACTCCTTTTTTAAGGTAAGTAGTTTTTCCATAGCAGCCTGATGTTGGCTATCTAAATCTTCTAGACTATTAGCTAGATTTTTATTTTCTTCCCGTAATCTGTGTAGTTCTTCATCATTATCAGATCCTTTTTCAACCGTAGAACAATCTTTTATGGCGGATATTTCATCTTGTAGTGCTTGTATTTGTAGTTTGTATTGTTTTTCAATGTCATGATCGATTGTTTTCGAAGATTGGGGTGGTGGATCCCAATACCAACTGGATTCATCTTCTTTGACGCCATTTCGCTTTGAGAGTCTCTGTAAAGACAGAAATAATACATTAAATATAAAAATTTTAAACTATTGTTAAAGAGAACTGTATGGTGTCGCGCTGTACACGACTATAGATAAGAAACAATTAATTTATTTAAATTTACTGACAATATAGAACAGATAATTTAAACCGGTTTTAAATTAACTTCACAACGAGCAATGCTGTATGATTAGTTTGTACAGTCACGCATAAAACTCTATTTATTATTATTTATTAAGTCTGCATTAATGTACCATGTGTCTTATTTAATAAAATCATATTTTAAATATTGCTAACACAAACTTTAAGCACATTACATCGGAACGACCTTTTCGTGTATTGTAATAAAAAGTGTTAACCATTCTAAACATATTTTTACGAGGTTATTCGTATTTTTCCTCTTTTTTACGTACATACATGTGGACAAGGTGCAAGATGTACTTTTTTTGTATCATCGCAACATACCATAGTGTGTCTATTAAAACATGATAACTTATCAAGTGAGTTATTCATCGTTGACTCATATATGAGTGCGTATACGTGGTCAATGCATTCATAAGAAATAAAGAGCGTGTCTGAAGTTTCACTTCTAACACGTGTCAGAAGTGAAACTTCAAATTCTAAGATAACAAAATCGTCGCCTTACTCCAGGACGTGACGGTATTCTCATGACGATACCTTGAAATTTTGCACGCTAACGCGCCTAAAGAATTTTCACTGAAAAATATTAGCAACTTTCTGCCCCAGCAGAGGTTGGTCTGCCCTATTGCCTCTTTTTCTTGTTTTCTCTCAATAAGAACCTTCCTAGTTCCTGAACAAAAACGTTAAAAACCGCCGAATTGGTCGAAATTTTTTCGATTATAGATAACTATAATCTGACTAATCGATATTTCCGAATTACAGTTACAGCATATTAACATATAAGTGAATTATCACTTATATGTTAATATGCTGTAACTGTACTTTCTTATGTTTTCTTTAAATTTTCTAAGTACGCTAAAAAGTGGGTGAATAAAGTTACTGAACCTATTATAATCTTTAGACAAAAGAAACACATTAATAAATTAACAAATCGTTAAATAAACGAGGTAAGAGGTGAAGCTAGTAACCGAATCGTACTTTTTGTCGATTAAAACTTTACACCTGGCAACAAATAAAACTAACTACCCTCAACAAATTAATTATTGCACAACCTTACTAAGATAAAAGTAATAAAATATAACTAGCAATATTTGCATAGATTACATTAATTGATTCGACTTTACCTTGGATACAATCACATTATTTAGCGCCAACGTATATGACTAGATTGGCAAAGACGTTATTGAAGAAAATAAAAATCCTCATAATAAACCACTATAGACAGACCTCTGAACCGTATAGTAATAGGTACATTTTGAGGACATAAATAAATTTGCTATTAAACAAGTTAAATAGCTAGATATCAATATTATGCTCATTACGTAATTATTCAATAGGTACTATAAGAAATAACGACAGATTGAAAAATTGGAGTCAAGTTACCAATATTTATTGAGAATATTGAGTAGTCGATAGTATAATTTTTGCTTAGCAACAGGTTTAATTATATTTCTGTAAATAATTAATTCCATGGCAACAAAATTCTCATTAAAACTATTTGAATATCAATACAATTATAAGTGAAAGCTATTTAAATCGAACATTGACCTCACCTAAACAAATATAACCTAACTAGCTGTGCCGCGCGGTTTCACCCGCGGACTGATGCTCATGTGTTAACTGTTAATGCAAACTTTTATTCTCGTAAACTTTTACAAGGCTTTAGAGGCCTTTTTTAAAAACTACCACCGATTTGAAAAGTTATCGGAAAGAATCGGCAAGAACGTCGATAGCTACTCTTTCTAAAGTTTTTTTATACACTTCAAAGTCTCTTCGTCTATATTCTAAACAGATCAAGACATCCTGAACAAAACTTCAATACACAGATAAATTCAAAGACCTAGACCAGACCAAAACGTACACCTAATAAAGATATGCCTTGGCTAACTGTATAAGATCGCATGTTAATCTGTCGTCTGCCGACCTTGGGTGCATTGTCGTGGAACCGATGGTCCGGCCGACTACGGGTTACTGCACATGTACTTGTGCTCGTCTCATTAGATACGATTATATGAGCTAGCGGCTGAGTACTGAGTGTGGAAATCAATGGTGTTTGGTTGAAATGCTTAAATTTGGATGATTCTGAAGACAGGTGCAACATTTCTCTTTCGCAAAGTTAAAATAAATAAAAAAAATACGCAATACTGCTTTAAGACATCATGGTAACCTCCCTGCAGGTTTCAATAATTAGTCATATGAAAAATAAATAAAAAATGTGAATTACTTCTAGGACATGAAGCTAATGTGGTAGAAATAGTAAACTTATTTGTTACTCCACTTGCACATAAGGGTGAATATACGCATAGATTACATTAATGGAAACAGAAACACATATAAATATTGAAATAATTCAAAAATTCACTTTAAAAATAGACGACAAATTTCAAATTTCCCAACAGGAAGTACTGAAGACACAAAAAAGCGAAACACCTTTCGACACCGATAGTACCTAATTATAGATTCAAAGAGTTAATTGTCTTTTTCATGTGTTTTTTCCACATCCTTCCAGCAAGTGGTGCGTGAAAAGTTGATAACGATGTCACACGGGTACGTATGTACCTATTCTTGTGTATATTCTTGTAGATGATGTTACCTATGAATTTTTTATGAATTTTGTAAAATTAAATTGTATAACTGACATGATTAAAAAGAGCTATGGAGTTTCTTGTCGGTTCTTCTCCGTAAATACTGCTTTCCGAATCGGTGGTAAATGTTAAAAATATGTAATGACGTATCAAAAGTGCGTCTAAAAGAAGTCTAATTGAATAAATAAATGTTTGAGTTTGAGTTTGAAAAAAAGATATTACAGTGCTATAGAAACAGGGCATTTTAATAAGAAACGTGAAAGTATAAGTAAAATGAACAAAACTGAAGAATCGATCGATCGATCGAAGAAGAGTCGATCGGTCTTTTGACTGGTGTATGCAATTTATTTATAGCGTGTTTCATTGATGATATTAATCTTTTAAATATTAAAATAGCTGCTGAAATTCTATGTGAGAATGGTGACTTTAATTTCATAGAAGGCGATAAATTATTCAATTGGTATGACATAATTGAAAGAAATTTTTAAGGGTTGCAGTTTTTTCTGGAAAGTTTCCGAAATTATACTCCACATAAAACAACAACAGCACAACCAAAGTCATGAAAAATAATACGTTAAGTTTAGCTAGAAAACCACCCTTTTCAATGAAAAAGACACATAAAATTTAACCGTTGATGTTAGTAAAATACAAAAGCTCGCAGGTTCGTTACTCAACCTGGTATTAGGGTATTGCCACACGGTTTACGGTCACTGATAAGCACTGATAACAGCGATAAGTTATCTAAATCCACACCTCTGAACAAACATACGGAACTGAACGGATGACCGTTGGATGGTTGTTTTATACTTATATGTATTATAGTTTTATTATTTACTAGCTGAGCTTCGCGGTTTCACCCGCGTGGCTCCGCTTCTGTTGGTCTTAGCATAATCATATATAGCCTATAGCCTTCCTCGATAAATGGGCTATCTAACACCGAAATTAATTTCTCAAATCGGACCAGTAGTTCCTGAGACATGCGCGTTCAAACAAACAAACTCTTCAGCTTTATAATATTAAGTATAGATACTTCAGAAAAATGCATTTGATATTCATTCTAGTTTCTTCAGAGGATTAAATATTTGTTACTCTGATTGCTATAGGAAGTAAAAATATAAGGTTCAGCAATTATAGTACTCATAACTCAAGTTCATAAAACTCAATGGAATTTGAGTTCAACACCCTTATTCACAAACGACTGCAGTGAGTAAAGGTAGTAACTTTTTCAATCTAAGGGGAAATACATTTTAGAACTTTTTTAAAACTTAGTATACGAAATATCAAAACGTAAAGACGATTTACGAATTGAATTATGGTGAGAATAAAAAAAAAGTAATGTAAAGGGGCTGATGCATTATACATCTGTTTCACTGATCGATTTTCTTTTAGGGACAAGAAGGTGATCAGCCTGCTGTGTCCTAAAAAATAACCTTTACCTCGATATTTCTATTAACTTCACCTAAGCTTCCAACAACAAAAACAGCCTTCCTCTCATTCCAATACCCTTCCAGCTTCGAACCTACATCCCACCACTAAGTACAAAGGTCACTGACCTCGCAACAGGAACCTAACCAATCACACAAGTTTATCACCCATTGTTGAAGCACGGACGGTACTACCCCGCGCCCTAGGATATCGATACTGGGCATTTGAAAGTAATGATTTTACTGCTTTTAATAATTTTACTGGGCTTTTTGAATGAGTTGCGATATTTAATTGTAGAGGTTTATCTGTAGAAGAATATCTGTATCCTATAGCTTTGTGTTCGTTAGACCTAATGTGGAATATGGATTCGATAAAATTTACCGTGTTTCTCTCTGATGGAATTTTGAAAAATTAAATGAAAATGTAGCCTATAATACTTTATTCTCTGTGACACAATTCCAAATGCTCTTTACTATGAAGCAAAATTACTTTCGCAACTAGAAGCGATCGCGATATTTACTTAACTTTAACTGTACAATGTAAACTTTTTAATTCTTCAAGTGCCTAAACTTTGTATTAAGTACAAGCTGTGCCGCGCGGTTTCACCCGCATTGCTCCGCTCCTGTTGGTCTTAGCATGATGATATCCTTCCTTCCTCGGTAAATGGGCTATCTAACACCGGAAAAAATATTCAAATCGGAAAAGTAGTTTCTGAGATTAGCGCGTTCAAACAAAAAAACTCTTCAGCTTTAAGTATATTTAATTAATATAGATTACTCAAAGTTCCTAAATCCTAATCATGTCAACACCTCAGTACATATAACCAGCTCATCCATCCATCCATTCTACACACTACAGTCTACACCATTGTGGTTAAGATGTACAATGTACATACATACATACCTTGACCGTATTCGTCCCTTACAGTGTTTACGCAACTGGTGACATGCTAAGCTGATGTCACGCGCTTTGGTAACCACATTTGAGATTTTGACGGATTTTTAGTGGGTTTTATTTTTTTGATGACGTGGTTTAAACTATTTTTGTATGTGTATATGTCATTTGCTATGGTGGTCTTAATTAATCGCTACATACAAATAAAACAGTAAAACAGTAAAGATATAGTTATTTTAATATTGTTTAATGACAATATAGACGGATAGCATTTATTTAAACGCACACAAACACCCAACGATAACATTATTATATGGAGGATTCTGAAACCATTTGATTTAAAAAATAAAACGAATTCATTAAAGAAATAATTGTCCCAGTAGCAAGATACAAAAGAAGCACCGTCATTGGCAAATAATAATTTGTATAAATTACTACGAATTCGGTTCAAAATATGCAACAATGCATTTTAGTGAAATATTTGCCAAATATTCTATGCCCCTAATAAATATGAATAAAAAAATATTACCTCTCTATATTCAGCAAACGACCATTCCGATAACGACGAACAAACACAAATCAGGGGAACAACACCAAAAAACAATTCAAACGCATACATTTTCAACAAATCCCGCGAATCGCCATTTCCATCAGTACCTTTCAACGGTTTTTTAAAACACTCCTATTATTACGCTCTATTAATTATATTTGAACATTACACGCTCTTCGATTGTCAATGGATGTTCTTGTGATATACAACGTAATTGATACCTAATTGTTAAAAAAAAACATTTGGAAAAAAAAAACTGACAGCTCGCGGCGGGAATTTTGAAACGGGGCAAAGGTCACACCCGTGTACAGCCAAGTTTGACGTTTCGTTTTTTTTTCGTCTTTATGCTGGACACTCACGGAGTTAGATGAAATTCTTAGTGGCCAGCGAACAATAGCGTATCGACCGTCACACTACCAGCTGCAGTGAATAGCCACCAAGTTTTCAAAACATACCGTGTTTATATAATGGGTTATTGTGACTTATGTTCCCGAGATGCTGCTATTTTGTTATGCAAAGATTTTAGTGCACAATAGTGGTGTTGTTATATCACCGAAACCATTGTAAATACCTTGGCAAACAGTTTTCAAACATGTCTCTAAGTTAAGCAAGTTATTCATTAGTTTGACTTCTAGTTTACAAGAATTTGCTTCGGGAAACACACTATTTTAGACGCACCGTTAAAATATAAAATAGGCCTGAATTGTGAAATCAATGGTCAATTTCTGAGTGAATTATATCACATATAAACTTAAATCATAAAATAAATATAAATAGAAACGGCGATGCAAATAATAATGAAAATAGAATCAATTTCACATGACTGTGTCCTTCATAGCAAGCGGAACGAGTTGCGTGCGAAATAAATACAAAAGAAAATACACCTTATCTCATAAGTGTTACAACACATAATCCTGTAATAACATGAACCAGCTAACACACAATCAACTCTGAAACTCGGTAGTTTAGAAAATAAGAGTGTATTAGTTAATATTCAAGTCTATTGTATCTCAAATGCAGTTGTAATAGAGGTTATTGTTGGTGAAGAAACAGTAAAAACTTTTAATGGTACATTTTGAAGAGCCTTCCATTACCAGGCGTTATACGTAGATATATATTTCAACTTTAATTCTAAGTAATAGGGTTGTAACTGCAATGATCAACCACCGCGGCAAAACATAAGAAACGCACGTAATATAGAATTTCTTTCCTTTAAGATACAGCTCATATTGCAATGGTTAATGATGATCCTAAAATAGAACGTGACAAGTTCGTAATAAGCGTAAGCGGATTTGAATTTTAACGTGTTAACGATAGGGATGGTATTGCATTGATCGATGATGATTAGGTATATGATGAATGGAGATGGTAATGTAGCTATTCAAAGTGCACGGGCCAATGTCACTTGTGATTGACGTTACGTCGTTTACGTTTCATTGTTATTTTAAAGAGAGCTATCTTACACAGCGTAGATCGCATCGGTGTTAAGCGTTCTGCATTTTGCTTAGATTAAAATTTTTAAAACTCCCTGCCACTGTCGAAGATGGCAGAAATAGATAACTTTGTACAAAATACATTGAATGTACCTATTATGAATTACTAGCTGTGCCTCGCGGTTTTACCCGCATTGCTCCGCTTCTATTGGTCTTAGTGTGATGATATATAGCCTATAGCCTTCCTTCGATAAATGGGTAATCTAACACTGAAGGAATTTTTCAAATCGGATCAGTAGTTACTGAGATAACCGCGTTCAAACAAACAAACAAAAACTGTTCAGCTTTATAATATTAGTATTGATTTCACAAATCTGACGCCTGAAGGTTTGTGTCGCGACGTACAGATAAATTTAAACCCCATAGTATGAAATAAAGTCGCTTTCCGCTATCTATCTGTCCCTATGTGGCTTAAATATTTAAAACTAAGGAACGGCTTTTGATTGGGCTTTTTTCATTGATAGAATAATTAAAGAAAGAGGTCTTATAAAGTTTACGACCAGTTTGGTAAAGCCACAATCAGAAAGTCAGAAAAAATATCTCGATTATAGCAACTAACACCTAACTACTCGGCGATTATACAAGCAATCTAACAGACAAAATTCCAAGAACCAATAACAACAGCCCAGCGATTCAAATGACAGTCTCTGCTGAGATAATCGTGGGAAAATGGCGGAACGCTGACAATAAAACGACAGGCTTGGTGTTGGTACTGACCATTGCTTAACCTTGGTGCAAAGAAAACTTCAGCTATTACTCAATTTGGGGGAAAGTCTTTGTATAACAATGTATTTTCGTATATTATTATAACATCGTAATTTTCTAATGCACTTGGGAATATTTTTTCCACGTTTTACAAATTTTCTTCACTTGTACCAAATAGTTAAATTATTATTTACGACTAGATTTCCGCCCGCGGCTTCGCCCGCGTTTTCAAAGGAAAACCCGCATAGTTCCCGTTCCTGTGGGATTTCCTTACCTATCCTATGTGTTAATCCAAGTTACCCTCTATATGTGTGCTAAATTTCATTGTAATCGGTTCAGTAGTTTTTACGTGAAAGAGTAACAAACATCCATACATCCATACAAACTTTCGCCTTTATAATAGTATATTAAGAAAATTAATTATTTACGATTAAATATTTATATTTCAACTCAAAACCCATCAACTACACCTTAACGTAAACTTTTTGACCGTCAAGGGTCAGACCACTTAGAATATTATCATCAAATTTTTCTAGACCTCAAACCAAGAATTTTTTTTTTAAATTTAGCATTAAAATACGAATTAAATATGAAAACTTTAATGAAATCGACGGGAGGATCCTAGCAACATGTCCCATGCGTGCCTAACGATGGTGTAGCGGAAAAAATGCCTGGAAAACTCGGTCATGGCACCATGTTTCATGTTCACATCGAGCTGCGACCTTCGGTTTCTCAAACTGCATGCCGGATGCATGAATGCTATTATATAATCACACTCTATTGTAATTGTGTATAGACGAGCTATTTGATAAGTCAATGATGGGACAAACAAAGTTGGTACACGAGTGTTTAAAGTGTGTGAGAAATGATATGTTTGATGATAGGGACCCAAATCAAATCATCATATAAATATTACGAGTGTGAAAAATTCCATATTTCAATTATTGAGTGAATTTATTTTACAAACCCGACACGTTCCTTAAATTCCTTTATTATTATTTTTAATATTAGCTTTAATTACAATGCTAGAAATTATCTAGTAATTTAACTATGTTGAATTTGATATTTTTGGTTTTATGGCATTCAAATGCTTTATAAATTTATAAATTTAACTATGTTCAACAGGATGCAGAATCCTGCAAGTTTTAAATTAATTAACATCTCAAATTCAAAACATCCCACTTCCAAGTAGTATTCCCCGATTAAGAAATCCTCTATACCATTACTACACCCTGAATCATCATCTTAAACACACTTCTTACAAAATTTAACCAGACCTATGTCACCAACGTTAACTATAGTCCTTTTCACCTATGATGATTCCTGTGACACTTCATTGTGTTCCGAATTACGAATTTTATGTTTAAAAAGTCAAAATAATTTTAGTGCATAATATTTTTATTTTATGGCGGCATTAGTACCAAAAATATAAAAATGAAACATCTTAAGCTTATAAATCAAAAACAGTATTGTTTAGTTTAATATAATGAAAAATAAAATAAAATAAAACAAAAATATAATACCTACGCAATTCGTGTACATGAAATGGATCGTTGAAAAATCATAGAGTTGGAAAATCATATAATCGGCGCCCATCTTGTGATCGTTTGTCAATCGAGTCAATCGTCTGTACGAGTGCGTCAGCCTTGTATACAAGTTGCAT
Source organism: Colias eurytheme (assembly GCF_061535395.1). NCBI lineage: Eukaryota > Metazoa > Arthropoda > Insecta > Lepidoptera > Pieridae > Colias > Colias eurytheme. The sequence continues at coordinate 592,393 of NC_143006.1, forward strand.
TTTTATATTGATACTTTACGTGGTATTCTGTTATTGTTACTAATTGTTATTGTTGACTTTTTGTTGCTGTTGTTTGCTAAGTTTCCTTAGTTAATTGTTGGCGAAATGCCGAAAAAACTAATTTTGGTACTTTATTCAAATCGATTTCATTTCCATATAGAATATTATCGATTATCGGAAACAATTGATACGATTTCAGTAACCGACATCTCTACACGTGTCAAAAATCGATGTCTCACAGAAATCATCTTAGGTGGAAAGGACTATAGACCAGCGACACTTTCCATCCTTCACCACAACACAGTGTCGCAAAGTGTCACTCTCTGATGCGACGCGACGCGCTGTCACGGCGTGTTAAAGCCGCTGTTTGGAGAGCAGTGGTCACACGCGGTGGCCGATAGAGGCCGACAGTCGAAACCTCAGGGAGTAGTTTTACGGAACCCAGTGACCGCACGTCGGCGTTCACAGTAATCACTTAACGTCAGGTGAGCAGGAATTTATTGGGAAACTGGTCTGTTTCAACTAGGTAATAATGTATTGGAAAAGCTCTCTTTTTTAACTACATATATAGCTGGGTTTTTAATCTATCAAATGCAATGGACGCTTTAATAAAACTATACTAACACATGACCTGACCATAATTTATTTACTTGACTTCATAATGTTTTTACAATTGTTATAATTTCGATAAACGACACATGATTACTTGCAGAAACGTAGAGACTGAGGTGGATTTCGAAAATTTTTATGAATAACGAATTATGTGCAGTAAGAATACCTCAAAAATGTATCGATATTAAATTCTCATATCCTCTACTAGGTACTCTACTTTGAGTTACCGAAAAACATCTTCTTTACTAACGATATTTAAAATCTAAGTCGAGTAACATTTAAGGGACCAAAAACTACAAAATTCCTAAGCCATTACAAATCCTCGTTTAGAACATTTACATGTGTGTCAAGTACTAAAGTACAACAATGTGTTGTTATTGTGGTTGTGCAATTTACTAAGTTAACGTAACTCGGTTTTACATCTTTTAGTTTTGGTCGGAAATTACGTGACGAGGTGGTGGGAAAAATAACTGTGACAAATTATTAGATTAATAATTACTGAGGGTAAATGGGAGTCGTGGATGGATGAGATACTTACTCTTTTTATCAAAAGAACGGTACAATTGATTTCAAACCTAGGCGCAAAAATGTTCGAATCAATTTAAAAATAAAAAGATAGGCAGCGAGTAATAGTGATAGTAAAATTGCTAATTTCTATCGCATCAAATCCCAAATAAAAAAAAATTAAGATATTTTTTTGAATGCTTATGTAGGTGAAGAAATCTATTTGTAAAAATCTATTAACAAACTAACCTAATTAATGTACTTATTCAAACATTTTCCATGCAATGTGATGATTCAAAAGAGCTTTTAAAAGTCTCTACTTGAAAATAAATGTTTGAATTTAAGAGAAAAGTTGTAAAGGGTAATTCACTTCAATACTTTTTAGACACTTTATAACCTTTATGCAATTTCTAAACGTATTTTACAAATACTACTTCAGAAAACTTTCTTCACTTTTGTGTGACGTAATCAATGTATGTTCACACATAGAGGGGTAGCTGGTTCGATTCCCGTTTTACTGGTTTATCTTGTATTTTAGAATCAATGGCTAATGTACCCCTAATACTTATGCAGAGAATTTGCAAGAAAGTTTGTTATTATTAGTAAATCACACATATTTTACAGTAGTGGATGTAAGCACGAGATGATATTATTAGGTACTAGCGGTCCGCCCCGGCTTCGCCCGTGGTACATATTTACGTTTTCTCTACATAAAAACCATCATCGTACTTCAAGGAATATAATAAAAAAAGAATTATCGAAATCGGTTCAGCCGTTCTCGAGTTATGCGCTTACCAACACATTTTGCGATTCATTTTTATATATAAGAAGATAGATAAGAATACGTTTAACGTAGCCGCAAACTTAAATTCAAAACTAATTGAATTTGAATCATCAAAAATTCGAATAAGCAGTTTTTATTGAATAACACACTCTCTTCCTGACGACTCGATATTTGAGAAATTATTGGTTCATCGCAACCCCTTTCAGAGGCGAATCTAAAAAATTTTTGTTTTAACTATTGCCGGACAGTTTATGCACAAATCTTATATAACTGAAATTATATTTCTTGGTTGAAATTATAATTTTAACTAGCGGTCCGCCCCGGCTTCGCCCGTGGTACATATCTACGTTTTCTCTACATAAAAACCATCCTCGTACTTCAAGGAATATAATAAAAAAAGAATTATCGAAATCGGTTCAGCCGTTCTCGAGTTATGCACTTACCAACACATTTTGCGATTCATTTTTATATATAAAGAGAAGATATACTTCTTATATAATAATATGTATATAAGAAGATTATCAGCAAGATAATTTTATCGTAAGTACATATAGAGTTTCCAACAGCTCGACATATCTCCTACATCTGGACATGGGGACATATCCTCCATACTCCAAGGGGGCATCCATACTACCGGGACAAAACGACATTATAGACTTTAGTACAAAACAATATTTATTCCAACGGTCACAGACGATGCCGACCGTGTCAATAATCACTTGTTAGCGATACAAGTGGGACAAGGCTGTATAGCGCAGTGCGAGAGGTTTTTAAATTCACCATTTATTTATGAGTACCTATAAAAATATTTATTTTTAACTTTCGATTGTATAATAATATGTTATGGTTATGATATATTTTACCGCTCCTAACTATCTCTAGACACAAAAATCATACTATAAAATAGCCTCTTTTCTATCAATTTTTTGGGGTTCCATAAAACGTACATATTGCATAGCATGCTCTTTTTTGCTAATATTTTATATACAGACATCCTGTTATTTTTTTTACAGGTAGATTATTTAGTATTGTATCATAATATATTATAGTATCAATTATCTTTATTAAAAATTTAGCTAGCTAAATTCTACAGATTACAAAAATTAATAGATATTCTGTTGAGGCCAAGCTATTTGTTCAGTAATATATTGTTATATTTCGCGATGGTATGTTGATTTAGTGCATTCTAAGAAGTGAGAATGCTTTACGGGTGGTCCGTCGGTTCGATGCCTTTGCGTTTCATTTATTTGCTTTTAATACAAAAACAATATAGAAAAGAACGTTTAAAATTAATACGATGCCGATTATTAATTTATGATTGATTAGTAGCATTTTGAGTTTGTTGAAATAAAACTTCTTTAGACACGTTGAGAGTAAAATTTCGAGGTCGCGTCATGGCAATACCGTCACGTCATGTAGTAAAGCGACGATTTTGGTATCTTTGAATCTTGCCAAAGTTTCACTTCTGACACGTGTGCTCGGCCCACACGCTCATTGGATTTCACACGCTACAATATTATAGTTACCAATCACAAATGCTTGTTCCTATAATATTACCATTAAAACATTAATAACCATAAACCTTTCTAGTTTCTACTATAGGAAGTAATAATTTCCTCAATAAAACTCCAACTATGCGCACGCGCCTTATCGTTCCTCACCCCCGCGCCGTCTCGCTCTAACGCATGCATGTTTCTATACTCTATCTCGCTCGCACGCCGCGTTGCTTAGCAACCGTGTTGTTTACACAATGGTTGAATGATCGATATAGTAAACTATAGGTTTACTGCGAATCTGAACTTCAGTGCAAGTTTGTAATATGTTCGTTGATTTATACGGAAATGCTGAACCTATTTCAAAAAATTTCGTAACCCAGAACATCTTACACAATCATACTAACCACTGGTGACTGGACTATAGAACCATCCATAAAGCTTCATAAATGTCAGAAATAATAACAAAACACGTAATAATATAATAAAAAGTGCAATGGAAGGATGGCAAATTCCATACATATCTATATTTGTGTACCTACACAGAAAGAAATTGTATATACCTACAAAAGGTAGGTAAGTATATACAATTTAGGTTGTAGCTAAAAGATATGTATATTTTTATCAAATGTTTTGTCTTGATATCTCCGCATCAAATGTTTACAATTCGTCTGAATGATATTGCTTTCTAGTCAAAACATCGGCATAATTTGTACTCTATCATAGATCTCACATTGGACTAGATGGTGCAAGCAGCCTTATAGGAATAAATAAATAAATTATTGTATGAAGTAGTGCACCATCCAGAAAACATAGCTCTTAGAATTTCGTCTTGAAACAAACTATGTCGCTTTTTTATTGTAATTTATCAACATTTTAAGGTATAATTCGTCACTGCAAAAGCGACTGAATTTCACAGAAATTACAATTGATTTTCCATTAACTTCTCTAATTCTTCTACATTATTGTGCAATTAAGAAATTATCCTCTAACTTGCCACACAAAAATCTACTTAATTACGTATCACTTACGAGCTATTTTCAACCGCATTAGCATCTACTGAATTCGGAAGGACCTACCACAACCGTACAGACAAAAGGTGCGATTACATCTACACGTACACGACGCGGTTCATATTCAAACAAGTCAGTTTTGAATCACAAGTCAAATATTTAAATTACAATAAGAAACTTTGCCATACATACGGGTTAGCTGAGGTTAGCTTACGAAACTGTATTAGCATTTTAAATTTTACTTTCAGCAATGGCGGACGTGACGTGCGCAGCTTGTTTGTTAACCGTTGCTTGCTGAATCTCTTTGACGGTAATTGAGCTACCGTTTTATTTGAATATCAGTGAAAACGACATAGCCATAGCTAAAGTAAGAGCTAAAGACCGTGACTTGTACAATCTATTGGTCTTACCACAAAACAATTCAAACACAATCTAACTTTAAACCAGGGATCTGTCACTTTCATAGTTGTCTATGTCAAATACGACAAAACCAGATTAAAGAGAACCCGCGCTTAATGTTAACCCCTGTCTAAATTTTTTTGTGGTAAGACAGTATGTTTCTCTCTGTCGACAAGTTTATTTATTTTTAAGAATTGTTTGTTACATTGAAAAAATATCTACTAATACGTATTACCACAGTCCCCACTAACAGTAGGTACTCAGTAACTGCCGTCAGTATTATACTTGCAAATAACAGAATTTAAAACTCATTGAAAAAAACAATATAACGAATTTCAAAACAGTATTCATTAACAATAACAAAATAATTAACTGCGCCGATTAAATAAAAACAAAATGACAAACATTCTATTTTCAAAATCATTTGACACTTGACAGTTGGAACCTACGTTCAATAAAAAAAAGAACTCATCGTTTGCCCGCCGCAAGATTTAAGCACGTTCTACACATATTTTGTCGCTGGTATAAGCATAGTTCACACAAGCGTACATTGTAGATTCTATATAGATATTAGAACAATTTGAAGTATGAATGTTTCGAATGATAGTTATTTTTGTGTGCAAACTGCAAACAAATACACAGAACAGTACTTACAGTAATAAAATATCACTTTAAAATTGATCATTACTTTCTTCTTCTTGAAATCATAATACACAATAATTACACAGTTGCACAGCAAAGAAGAAACGCTGCAATTGCTCTTTTAAAATCACGCCAACTTCTCTTTTTCATGCATCATAATATATCATAACAACGATGCCACAGAACTGTCCTGTGCACGGACATGTATCAAGATACATGTCTGTGGTCCTGTGCTACAAAAAACTTATAAACCACCTCACATTGACCATATAAACCGTACAAACACAGCGCTATCTCAAAGAATTCGTTCCGTGTCTCAGCCAGCGAGTGTACACATCTGAACAAACACACATGTGTACAATGGCCGACTGATATCAGTGTGGTTGTTTTCAGTTTACTTTTATTCATTATGGTTATTAGTGTTGGTGACACTACGTGACCTTTTGGGTGTGGAAATGGCTTGTATCCTGGGCATTTTTTGGACTTTGTTCTATCTCTAAAAGAAAAAAAATATATGTCTCCTTGTCTAGGGAAATAACAGCTGATTCAATGATACCTAGATTTTGTTCATGGACAAGAAGACCTGTATTTTAAGAATTGAGAAATGCAAAGTTTTAATATGGCATAATAATTATTACACTTTATCCCTATTTTACAGAGAATATCCTAATTTAATTATAAAATTTAAATATCTAAAGTACTACTACAAAATTTCCTAAATCCCATATTCCGAATAGACTTATTACAATTGCTGGGAAATAGGATATATCATTCATCACTTATTTCTAGATTGAAATCGTAGAAAATAACATATTCTGTGCCACATTACTTCACCCAAAACCGTTTTCTCCAAAGATAATATACCTAAAAATTGCCCGCAAAATCAACAAATACCGTATTATCCTACTTATTCTCGACCCATTTGTAAAACGCTAAATTTCGCACCACCACGTCACGTATTACAATACCAAATATTCGAACAAAAGAAAAAACTAAAAATTGTGAAAAAAAAATGTTACAAAACCGTCAATAACTTGGTCACTGTATTGACAAACAGGGTGATTTTAAAATTATAATCGTCTACTTTTAAATTATAATAGTTTTTCGTGTTTATCGAATTAACATATAATACGGGTCACGCCGGGTGACCCCGCTGTGTGACGTGTATGGAATATAAAGATGGCGCCCGCATTGGGGTTGGCTAGTGCTTGTGACCTACACCCCTTATCCTTATAAAATCTATGAATCGAAATATAAATAGAAATTTAAGTTAAATTACTGAGATAGTCAACCAAAAATCGGTTCAAAAAGTACGCAAAATTAATTATATACGCATTGGTAATGACAGCTCCTAATCATTCTTTAACAGAAAACCCACCTTCAAATTATCAGAACTAGACAAAATTTGACTAACTGGAAGGCACCAGCTACCAAATAACAAAAGAATCATCAACATCGTTGCATCAAGTCAAACGTTCTGAGGTAACAAACACAAAAAAAATACAGTCGAATTGTAGCTTCCTTTTTTTAAGTCGGTTGAAAACTGAATGTAATCATAGGTGCAAAGTCAATTAATACGCATAAGTAATAAATAATGATATTCAAAATTCACTTGTTTGATCGGGTTTAAACCGATTTGAATTGATTTAAATTGGAGCACATGAGACACAATTTTCTAATAGCAAATCATCAAAAATATATTATTAATTATAATATACAAATGAAATAATAATTAAGGAAGAACTTGTACAAACTATGCCGAATTACCCGCGGTTTGTATACCTACTACATATACAAATTCCCATCAAGTAATCACCTGATTACGACTTCATTAAAATATGTAGCACGTGATAAACTATGAATATTCATCTCTTTACGAATTTTTATCAAAACTAATTCAGCAATTTAAAAGTTCCAATGGGACAGATACCTACCATTAAAAATTTAAATTATCCATCCGAAAATTTTTCACTACAACCGATTCAGCAATTTTACACTAACAACATAACAGACATACCCATTTACAATACTAATAGAAATTCCACATTTTGCTTATTCCAGTAGCCGGCGTATACTCTTACAGTGGTGTTATATGTCTGTCTGTTTCTCACACACTCAGCTGATGTTTGAATTCCGTAATTATTGTTATTTTTAGTCGCCTATCGTATTACATTGTATCTTCAGAGATATATATTAGAAATTCTGAAATACAAGTTTTTTTTTTATAAATAGAATAAAGCTGGCTCCTGGGCCTTCTTATTGTTTTCTTTTGAATATGCTTTATAATATTAAGTAATCTCTAGCTTGGAACATAGAATAACATTTTATCCTGGTTTCACTACTTAACTATAGGTTAACTAATCTAAACAATCACAGGTTAAAATTAATCCACCGTCAACTATTCTACGAAATAAAATTAAACGAAAAACCCAAAAGTAGGTTATCGCTATACCTATACCTATCTATAATTATATTTTCATTAATCATTAACTTCCGGGAACATTTATCTTATGAATTTTAGATAACGTTATAAACTGAAGTACTCTTATCTATACTTTAATATCGTATACAATTCATGTGAAATACAAACATTATCAACAAATTGTATTGCAAATTTGTAATCAGCGGTTTAATCGTTGTTACTAAAATAATTTTCATTCATCACCTAGATCAAAGGACAGATTCAAGTACAACATATTGAATTTAATTGTTTGTGTATCTTTTTATCATTTCAGTACTGATTTTCTGAATTGTATGCGACTATGAAGAAAATACAAGATTATTTTTAAGTAATTATAGTTATGTTGAGAATTAAAAAGTAAAAACACAAAAATATATATTTTTTACACGCTTTATATTAGCTTCACCTGTATGTTTGTTTGTAACCGACTTCTTTGGGCGCGATTTTGACCCACTTTAAACGGTCAGATTTCGTTCAAACTTTGTAGATTTATTGAGGACCGATGACAATACACTAATTTGATAAAATTTTCTATTTTTTAGTTCGGTTTTCTATAAAAAGCGTGTTTTTTAGTTTTTTTTTTAAATATTATTATTTAATATATACCTACAGATGGACGTGCATGAAAGGGTTGCCACCTTTCACAATCAGGCATCAACAAAAATTAAAACACACAAAAAAATTATCAATATTATGCATTCAAAAAAAGATTGTGTGCGCCTAGCACACGAAGTGCCACTTCTTTGATCGTTGCCTAATTCCATGACGTGACGGTATTGCCATGACGCGACCTTGAAATTTTACTCTCAACGCGCCTCTAGAAGTTTCACTTCAAAAATCTATAAAAAAATCACCTAACATTATTCAAATAATCAGTTAAACAGAAGTTTTTTCAGTGTACGCCAATATAAATTTTACAAAACGGAGCGTCACTATCGCCATTTCAACCTGTTTTCCGCCATTTACATCCGCCATCTTGTTTTTTATCAACCGTTTAATTGAGGGGTAGATAATACACAAAATACTCACAAGTAGGTATTGTTACCTCATATATAAAATTTATACGTAAAACATTTATTTAACAATCGTACAAATTTAAAAAATCAGTGGTTCATAAATGCCGATTATGGTTCCAAATTACGCGCGAGTTTCAAATTATTTTGACATTTAATAACTATCTAACTTCATTTACGAAAAAGAGAAAAATCGGGTTGTTATAAGCAACACAGGCTATACATACAATATACATATTTCCACCAATCATAAGACTCACTTTATATACATACTTATAATCCTGCCAATTATATATTTCTAGTTTCTATAGATCTTAAATTAATAGGTACATATTTTTATGTCTGGTCATTATCCCAAAAACCTATTTCCTAAGTGACAGTTGGAAACAATGGAGCAAGTCATAGCACAGATAAAAAACACCACAGATAAGGGAATAACGGTGCTCCTTTAATTTCAACCACGCCGTGTTATCTACGGTAAGTGTTCTATGCTCTATTTGCTTTGACGCGGGCCATAGATTAAAAACTTTTTGGTGTTAAACGAAATTTCCAGCACTTTCTAAAGTGAAGTGAACAATGGCGACGTTTTTGTTGTCGAATGTATTTTAAGTTAGATTTAGTTCGACTGTGTTACGTACGATTTGAGTCAACTTTTTTTGATCTTAGATTTCTCTAATCTTGAATTGACTCGTGTCTTTAGGATAAGTTTTATTTTGATATTACTACGAATGAAACCAATTAACATTGATTTAAAACGTATTAGTCCTATTATACAATCGTAATTCCACAACAGAGGTTAGTATTTAAAAAAAATCCTTATATTACTAGAAGGGTACTTCTACTACTATACTACTTCTAGTATTTTATGTGTTTACTATTTATTTCCCCGACATGTAGAAACTAATGAACTTATGTTGATGAAAAAATTATACCAAACGAAAGACTAAAAAAATGTCATTCAACTTCAAATTATTTTAAACTCCTAAAATTACAAAACGAAGGTTTCACTTTCCTTATCGCAATAATAATAATTATTAGTCAATAAAAATTAAATTTTACTTAATTGCCTGTCACGACTTCGTTATCTGTGGTTTATAGCACCATATATTCCCGCCTTTTTTAATTACTGGCAATTCGTGACTGTTAAAAAAATAAAAAAAATATAGCAAACGAAAACTAGACCATGATGTGTTAAAGCAGTATTATTTCCAGTGTGGAAAAGCAATGGCATTAATACTGCTTTAAGACATAGGGATAGCCAAGGATCAATTCAGCGCCATATTTTGACGTCATATGCCTTTATTCAACTTAATTAATAACGTTTGTATTTAATTTCAAATTTTCAGTTAAATAAAATAAAACGTTAACATTAAAAAGGATAAGTAAATGGAATTTTTAAATGACATTAGACATAAAGGTCATCAACGTTCCTATTCTTATTTGGATCACATTATACTTTTATTATAACAGGATCGATAACAAATACTTACATATGTTGTTAAAAAATAAAATCATTGAAAAATAATAAACTCGAGTCAATTATTCTTGAGGTTAACGACATTTCGTCGCGTCAAATAAAACAAATAAAATAGAAAATTCCATTGTATATAAAGTTATTTAAACGATCTCATACAAAAAGGCGTTACTCCATCATCGAAAACTAATAGAATTATGCATGCTCCTTATAAATACAAACACATACGCGATTTTAAGCCATATTCCTTATACGTAAATGTTATATTGGTGTAACGTAATAAAACGTTCGGAATTTGATCATTGCTACACGATTTAAAACTCTAATACTAAATAATAAGATTCAAATTCGATTGTAATTCATTATTTGATCAGGTGCCTTGAGTGTAACATCTGATACAATAATACAATATGTGCAATCTCAATACATTTCTATAAAAATATACGAGTGTAAAATTTTACGGCGCTAGACAAAGGAAAATTTATTATATTGTCATCAAAAATGTATTTTTTTGCGGAAAAAGAAATAATTAACTAAGGTTAGTACATAATATCAATTTCTTTGGAAAATTTATCAGTAGGTAAATCTATGTCTCCACCATTTTCCTGATTGTCATAAAAAATACCGCAGTCGAATATCTGTCTGAATATATCTAGCACTAGCTTCCGCCCACGACTTTGTACGTGCATCCCCGTTTTTTCCCGTTCCCGCAAGAATTTCGGGAAATCCTTTCTTAGCGGATGCCTACGTCCTAACATCTACCTGCATGCCAAATTTCAGCCCGATACGTCCAGTGGTTTGGGCTGTGCGTTGATAGATCACTATATCAGTCACCTTTGAGTTTTATATATATAGATATATATATAGATTAATAATCTTACGTTTAACTACATCATCCAAGCACCCTTCAATCACGTCAACGACATTGAAAACGCATTAAATGATTAAAAAACAACGAATAAAAACAAACTGCCTGCTAGCACGCAAGACCATTGTGTAGATGCGCCTTAAAAAAGAGGACACAACATTAATTATCTATGGTCTGTGCGCAGAAATGGCGGGATTTATACTCTGTGCCATCGATTTGCAGATAAAACGTAACCTTGTTATGTTATTATATTACGAATGGACAATTAAGTGTGAAATTATATGAAAATATGAATTGATTGGTCAGGTGTTATAGTCTGTCGTTGGTGGTGCGATATTTATCAATATATTAGGGCAAATGATGAAGTTTGCTATGCATGCCTTGTATTCTAAACCTTATGAAAATTAGATGGATTCCTTCTTATCCCATAATTACCAATGAGGCATCATGTTCTCTTTTCTCATGAAATTGACTCATAAAATTTTAACGGAGCAAAGTTCCAAGAAGAAAATCTCTAACAAGAGGTTTGAATAGCCATCTATTTTCATATATCTCTATGTGTTTTCAAAGACGAATGTTGAATTTTATCAAAAATGTAGCCGCTCAAATTGCAGGACGATCAATACAATATTCCTTCGAGCGTATTAGTAATTGTTAAATTATTACTACAGTGACCGCGAAACCTGTACTTAGATCCTTTTCATATTCCGAGGGGGGATAAAAATGGTTGATATTAGAGAATGAGATAACGCATTATACTTTGTGACGGACTACTGCAGCAATATAATTTCTAAGGCACAATCTATTAACTACGATACTCGTAGAAAAGTCCTCAACCAACCATAATCCATATTTCTTTAATTACCGTACTTAAAAATACACATGCCGATAATACTGAAATCGTGAAAAAACGTTTATAGGCCTATAAAATCCAAGTCCTTGCGATTGCATGAAGAATCGTGCAGACTTCTAGAATTTATAACCTTTTTTATTGACACAAAGTGACTATTTGACTCAAGTCGTGATAGTAAAACGTAAAATTGGCAACAATGCACCCGATTAAGCGCCTTTTTAATATTTTATAGGATAATATTTTTAAGAAATAAAGAATAAATATATAGCAGCACACACAGATGAAGTAATAGATCAAAGGATATCTCATAAAAATACGAAAATGGTAGAAAAAGATCAGCAGTATGTGTGGAAAAGCTAATCAGCATATGCTCAATCTAACTGCCCGTATTCAGTATTTCAATGACGAATATTGAAGGATCTATTTTTACTTTCCACCACATCCTGATGACCTATTTCACCATTATTTCATTTCATTTCATTTTCAAACATTATATACGTCACTTTGACAGAAACATAAGATAACAAAACTTGTCCAGAAGCTGTGAAACCTGCTAACTTTTAGGATGGACTTCCTAGCCAAGTTATGAACATTTAACATTACAAAACATAGGCTACATTTACTATTAATTGGCAATGATTTATTTAACACGTATCTTTGATCTATCGCTAAACAAATAATGCCGTGGAATCCCCTCATCGAGGAAAATGTACTAGAATTCGTAAACATACTACATCATGACTATTGGGAAATTACTAGTGATTTAGTGATAGTTTATCTTATTTACAACATTGTATACAGTAATTACACATTTTAAACACTAACTACAAGTTCTTTGGGATTAGGTCATATAACCTTTTCTATTAAAATTGGATCAAGATGGTGATGTTTAGGCATATTTTCCTTTTCATACGTGCCTATTAAAAACAATCTATGATCAATATAGATTTTCCCTACGCTAGCATTTTCAAATGAGCTATGCCCAAAATTATCACATAAGCAAAAAAGGAACTTAGCTGTTTACTTATATTTTTAGGAACAATTAGCAAACTCCCTGTTTGGAAGAGTATCGATATTACGTCTATTCAATAGATCTGTTGAATCATTTATTACGTTTATTTCGTAGTATTTGTCAATACGCATATTGCGTATAAGTCGGTCAATCTAGCCTTTAACAAAATCACTACAAACAAAAACACGAACCCAGAATAACATTTTCAAAGATATCAACATTTCAGAGAATTCAGTTGAGTTCAATTGCTGTCTTTAGTAAAAGTTGGGCGAAATTCGAATATCCAAACGAAGATTTCTTTTCTTAGGGCAAATTCATGAAATTCATCAGGAAGAAAATTTATTGAATGTGCACTTGTTTTCGTTAGTGGTCGACTTCTTATTCCGTCGTATAAGTAACTAGAGGTAGTATTAAAAATTTGAAAGTAGCACGTTTGGCAGGAATAAATAGGACAATCTTTTGTCCGAAGTGAGAGTAATATGAATCCTAAGGTTCTTCGAAAATTATGATTTTTTTTCTTTAGCTCGATCTAATTGGTGACGTATTAATCGCATTATAGTTTATAGTTCTTCGGACTATAAATTCCATATTCTCCTTAAAAATTGTGGAGGCCCAAATTTCTCTTGCAACTTATGCTTTTCTTTTACTCATACAGGAGGATTTTCAAATTGGTGACAATTATAGAAAGTCCTGGGTCAAAGTCTCCAATAATTTTACCAAAATTCTTCCATTTACGTAAAGAGAATCATCAAGGATGGCCACTCTCACTGATTTGAGGCCAGTTAACTAAATCCTTCTATTACCAACCCACAAATTTACAACGTATTTTATTTTATTACACACAACATTGTTTCAACGATTACCACGCCACCTTGACACCTATAATATACCTACTTTAACCTTAACAATTATGATTTTGAAAGCCCTATTTTATTCTTGAGGTCTTACGGTTAGAAAATATTATAAATAATTAGCAAAATCATTGAATATGTAAATAATGTCGATTTCAACATGCCCAAATTTTATAATATAGTGACATGTTGATTATATGCGAAAATGTTAATTTCTATTGTATGACTCGTTATTTCGGCGTTTCTTTCTTTAAGTTTTCCAATATCCATTTTCTTAAGAACTCCGTTGTTATAGGTTCTGGGTCATAGTTTTTAACATCCTAGTAAATTTAATTGTTCATTGTAGGCTTGCCAAAGTTGTAAATAAGTAACAAAGTAACGAAAAATTTGACTTAAATTAAATCTAAACATAAATTAAATAGTTTGTGAGAATGGATAGATGGATGACTGTTCGTTGAAGAGCTATGATGGATATCAAAAAGCCTGCTACCACATAAGTGAAGTCGC